>NC_056739.1:710845702-711145702 GCF_019279795.1 Protopterus annectens | reverse complement strand
CTAGTATATTTTCTTTTCCTGGCACAAACATGGCCTGGAGCTGAATATTGAGGTTCAGGGCCACATTCCAGAGGTCCATTGCCATCCGGCATAGAGGATATGAATGTGTGCCTCCCTGTTTGTTGATATACCACATAACTGTGGTGTTGTCCGTCCTTATCAGCAAATGACCCTGTTGAAGAAACGGTCTGAATGTCTGAATTGCCTGCTTTACTGCCAGCATCTCTTTTTGATTTATGTGTAGGTTCAGCTGGTCTTGAGTCCATAAGCCTTGTATGCACTTGTCCACCATGTGTGTCCCCCAACCGAGGTCTGAGGCGTCCGTGGTGATAGTCTGGCTTGGGTGAGGCCTGTGGAAGGGCAGTCCTTTGTTCAATTGACAGGCCTGGGCCCACCACTGGAATTCTTGCTTCAGGCATGGAATTATTGGAATTTGGGTTTCTAGGCTGTGCTTGTGCTGAGACCATAAATTCCTTAGGTACCATTGCAACTTCCTCATATGTAGTCTGGCATGTGGAATCAAAATTATGCAGGATGCCATGTAACCCAGGGCTTGCAGGATTTTCCTTGCTGTAAGGTGGTTCTGCGTTGTTAATGCCATGAAATAGAATGGTAGTTGCTTCTGCTTTTCTGCTGTGAGGAATGCCATTTGGTTTGATGTGTCCAGTTCTGCACCCAAGAAAGTTATCCTTTGGGATGGTATCAGCCTTGACTTTTTTGTGTTGACTGTGTATCCCAGGGCTTGCAATAGGTGAATAACCTTTTTCAAATCTTTTGTTAATTTGTTTTTGCTGTCCGCTTGTAACAGGCAGTCGTCCAGGTATGGATAAATTTGAATTCCCTGAAGCCTGCAATGAGCAATTACTGATGCCAGGCATTTCGTGAATACTCTGGGCGCAGTAGATAAGTCAAAAGGCAATGCTGAGAATTGATAATGCTCTGATCCTGCAAGAAATCTGAGGTATCTTCTGCAATTTGGTCATATGGGGACGTGCAGGTATGCCTCCTTGAGATCTAGAGTCACCAGCCAAGACTCCTTGCCCAGCATGGGAAGAAATTGCTGTAGGGTCAGCATCTTGAATTTTGGAACGATGAGATATGTGTTCAGAGCGGACAGGTCGAGGATAGGTCTCCATTGGTTTTCCTTTCTTGGTACCAGGAAAAGTCTGGAATAAAAGCCTTGTCCTTGTTCCATAGACGGTACCTTTTCTATAGCTCTCATCCTTAGTAAGTGGTCTATTTGCTCTAGAGCGTTTGTCTTTTGGTTTGGAGGTAGGTTTGGCATTCCTCTCTTCCTTGGTAGAGTATGGAAGTGAAACCTGTAGCCTTTGTCTAGTGTCTGTAAAATCCATTTGTCTCCTGTGATGTAATGCCAGTTTACTGAAAATAAGGCTAGCTTTCCGCCTAAGGGTGCTTCTAGTTGTTCCCTGGTAGGCGGTTTCAGAGCCAGGTCACTGTGATTGTCCTGTGGGAGTGGTAGTGGCTGGATCTGTGGCAGTACTTCTCTGGTTGTTAGGCTGCCACTGACGTCCCCTGTAGGCACCTCTGGATTGACCTCTGCCTCTTGAGCACCTATTTCTGCCTCTCTGTGCCCTGGTGGTGTCTGGAAAGGACCAATTCTTGGAAGGCCAGTTCCTACTAAACCTCGGAGGCTGGACCTGTAAGAAATCCTTGACTGTCTGGACAGATTTCGCTTTTTCTTCCACCTTCTTCAACACTTGCTGTGCAGGGGAGCCAAACAAACTGTGTTTTTCCATGGGAGCATCTAGAAGCTTTGACTTTACATGGTCTGGTAAGGATTGCTCTTTTAACCATGCATGCCTTCTGATCACTGTACCAGTCATAGCTGATCTAAAGGAAGCCTCCAGTGCATCATAGCCGCATTTTAAGGAATGATTACTGACCTGCTGAGTGTTATGCACCAAAGCCTGAAGGGACTTACGGTCTAAAGGCTCAGGCGAGGACAGTTTTTTAGTTAGTTGATCTAACAGAAATTCCTGATACTGAATCATGTGGAATTGACAGTTTAAGGCCCTAGCCGAAAGAGTGGCAGAAGTATAAACTTTTTTACCCCATCTCTCTAATGCCCTAGATTCTCTTTCAGAGGGGGGAGGGGGTTTTTGGCAGAGGCAGCTGCTACAGCTTTGGGGCCCTGTGAAATAGTTTCAGGATCTGCAATAGGAGCCTTATACAAGTGATAATGTGTGTCCGGAACCCTGTAGTATCTGTCAGGCTTAGCAGGGGCCGGAGGAAGAGTGTCAGGGGCAGTACAAGCATCATTAAATGCATCATCCACAACTGTAAGTACCGGAGGAATGGCTAAAGGCCTATGCTGTGGCAAATGTAAAAAGGTCCTAAGCCTTTTCCTAGAGTCTGAAAAATCCTGGCCCTGCCATTGAAATTGTTCCCTCATAGCATGCAAAGTTTCCCCAAAAGAAAATTTCTCAGGAGGAGAGGCAGAAGGTATGGAATCCTCTGCATCAGAGTCCTCATATGGAGAATAAGGGCCTTCTGGAGGATTTGTATTTTCTGAATCATCAGAGGAGTAATCTGTAGAAACTGGCTCAGGGGGCTCTGCTCTAGGCCTCTTCTCTGGAGGTGGGTGAGAGGCCCTGTCAGGATGAGACTGGGATCCCCTGATCAAAGAAATGAGATCCTCTGCTAGACTAAGCATTTGAGTACTAGAGCTAGGCCTGTGAGAGGGGGTTTTAGCAGGCACGGCCTTTGAAGATTTAGCTGCTTTAGCCCTGGAAAAAGCCTTAATTGACATGGATGCAGGGGGCCTAGCAGCTCCACGTGCAGGAGTAGATATATCTAAAGGGATAGTATCTGATAAATCCTGAGAATCTGTAAGAGCAGGTGGGATCTCAGTAGCAGATGCAGCCATGCCGGATGAGGCCTCGGCTGTAGGAGGAATGCTTTCGGCCGAAGGAAGAACCGTGGACTCGGTTTCAGCCGAAACCGAGACACTCGCGGTTGGCTTAACCGCGGTTTCGGCCGAAACCGCGGACCGCGAGTGTCGGTCCTTTTCCTTACGCTTTTTAGCTAATTGTGAAGTCGGAGTCTCCGACGGCATGTTGTAAGCAAAATCGGAGCCGAAAAACTCCTCTGCAAACTCCGACCGACGTCTAAGTGTCCGTCGGTTGAAGGAAGCACAGGCTAGACAAGCTGCTACGTCGTGGTCTGGGCCTAAACAAGGTAGGCAGTAAGAGTGGAAATCTTTATGAGGTATTTGTTTCCCACAAGTTAAACAGTTATTCACTTTTTCTGACATCGGCTGAGGCAAGAAAGAGTCCCCAACGGGGTACTTAGCTTTTTAGAAGTCTTCGGTAGCAATCTCTGGTTCTGACCGACCGGCACTTGCGAACAGCTTCTGCTTCGGGCGCCACGCGGCAAGAAAGACTGAGGAAAATGGTGTCGGCTGATGCCTTTATACCCAATTGACTGCAGCTATGACATCGGGTGAAGTGCGACATCAGCCGAGGCCAGACCAGACTTTGGAATCCGGCCGACCGAAGGGCTGCCTGAGGCAGGACAACCCATTTGTTAGGACTGCAGATGCATCCTTGAAGGACATCTTCAGACAGATGAGTTTCTGAACTACAGGCTTTACCCTGTGTCCCGCCTTATCTTATTTTTCTTAAATAGGGTGTTTCACTGAGGGCTAATCCTTCCTTCTTGCCTAAGGAGGCCTCTGAATACAACCTGAACCAGCCACTGCAACTGCCAGTTTTCTTTAGAAGCTTCAGTAGTAAGAGTGAATACGCACTTCATTGTCTGGACCTAGATTGCCAATTGAGATTCTGTTTCGACAGAACCAAATATATCAGAAAAAATCAGATTAACTTTTTTGTGTATCAACAGCTAAGCTTGGGAAACCAGTTTCCAAGGGAACTTTTTGTCTAAATAGATGAATGCACATCCTTTGTTTATACTATGAAAATCCCCCTTCCAAATTGTCACTGGTATTTGTGGACCAGTATGAAGTCTGTTGTGGATACCCTTTGGTCTAATCCTTAGCATGTTGTTAAGGGTACTCCACATGTGCAGGTTAGATATGGTAGGGACAACTCGATCTGAGGAGATTTAGGCATGCAGAGCATTATGGGAGAGGATGTGGAGCTTTGGAGCAGAAGATTCTGAAGTACTAGCCTTGGATCTGATAAATCACAGGTTGAGATGGACAAAAGAAGACAACAGAAATCAAGTGTTATGGTAAGTACAAAACTTTACTTTCACTGACCCTGCCTTTGCTAATTTGCAGTAGTAAGCTCTAGTATTTTAAGTAACATTCCCATTAAGATAGGTCTCTGCTGTGATTTCTGATGGCTGATGCATTTTCTTACTTAACCTGAAGAGACTTATCTCTGAAAACTGAAGCAAGTTTACTGGTAGTGTTGCTCTACCACACAGACATACTGATCACTGTATCTCACTGCTGATACTACTGAAAAATTAGAGAAACTTAATGAAAGCCTATATGCTGTCCTCTGGATTGCAAACTGGCTATCCAACAAATTCCAGGTAGTTAAAGTTGTCTGTACTTGAACTTAAAATTGTAACTAGTAAGAAACCACAGGGGATCAGTGCTAAGTTATCTTCTTTTTGGAAGCTATGTTGCATTATTCCTGAAGTGTGGCTGACCACGTTTGCTGATGACTACAAGCTGGGCATGGTTTCATGCTCATCCATTGATATAAAACTGCTTTAGCAAGGCATGGAATATGCATATACATGCTGCAATGAAAATGGTCTGAAGCTAAATGCAAAAAAGTGTAGCATAGTGGTCTTTGGCAAAAAAAAAAAAAAAAAAAAAAAAAAAAGCTCCACAGAGGTCAGTTAATTTCCAGGGAAATATCTTCAACAGCCAGAATGGTCATCTTACTACTGTTTTCATCACCGAGTGTCCTTTTTGGTATGTAAAAATCCAAGCTTATTGCACAATGGGAAAGGCTCCAACAAATTTTAACCAAAAAAAAAATTAAGGGCTTTAAATCCGTTTACTATCCTGATGGATCAACACAACTGTCCTTATCTTTAACCTTAGCCTGTCAGATGCTCTGGGGGTGGGGGTGACCTTTGTCTTGCTTTTCAAGTTATAGAAAAAGTACAGTTTTGTACCTACCATAAATGTAGATGTTCGAGTGCTAATACAGCTGCAGTCATAACAGATGGGTTTTCCTGCCGTCAGGCGGGTCCTCGGTCGGCCGAATTCCAAAGTCTAGGTCTAGCATCGGTTGTCGTCACTTCCTCCCTGACGTCAGTGCGACAGGGGTATAAAAGATCCAGCCAACGCCATTTTCTTCAGTTTTTCTTGCCCCAGATGTCAGGTGCCCCCAGAAGGAAGGCAATACATAAATTTATGTAATAATGCAATGCAATATAATCAAAAAACAGTAGTTGCAAGCAAATACACCATAAAAGAATACCCCAATCAGGTTGTATGAGGAGGTGTTAGCCATTAGGCCTGTCCCAAGAGGGGAAGGAGGGAGGGAAACCTGGACTGTAGCTGTATTAGCACTCGAACATCTACATTTATGGTAGGTCCAAAACTGTACTATGTTCATCGTGCATACAGCTGCAGTCATAACAGATGGGTAGAATCCCAAAGCTAAAAAAGGGGTGGTAGGCACTAGGTGGAACTAGGAGGAGCCAGGATGCCCTGTAAGACTGCAGTGGCAAAGCCTGCTCTAGACTTGGAGTATAATGGTAGGTGATAGTGCTTGGAGAAGGTATGTACAGAACTCCAAGTGGCTTCTTCCAAAATATCTTTGGTAGGAACCCCCCTGAGGAAAGCTGCAGAGGTAGCTGTGGCCCTTGTGGAGTGAGATCTGATGCCAGCAGGTACAGTTTTACCATGAAAAGAGTAACAAAAGCGTATGCAGTGGGCTATCCACTTTGAGATTGTCTGTTTGGAAATAGGCTTCCCCTGAGCTCCTGCAGCATAGGACACAAAGAGTTGCTCTGATTTTCTGAAAGGCTTTGTTCTGTCCAAATGGTAACGCAGCTGTCTGTGAATGTCCAAGGAATGTAGTAGTCTCTCCCCTTTGTTTTGAGGATTAGGGTAAAAGGTAGGTAAGTGGATAGCCTGATTCAAGGCTACCCTGGATACTACCTTTGGCATAAAGGACGGATTGGTTCGTAAGGAAACTCTGTCCTGATGGAAAATGATGAAAGGCTGCACAGCCATGAGGGCTTGTAGTTCCAAAACCCTGCGAGCTGAGGTGATTGCCAGGAGGAAGGCTGTTTTCCAGGACAAATATTGCAGTTCTGTTGAAGCAGCTGGCTCAAAAGGAGGCAAGGTCAGTTTTTCTAGAATGAAATTGAGGTCCCAAGCAGATACTGGTTGTTTCCTTCGGGGTTTTATATTCTTAGCCCCTCTGAGGAGCTGTCTTAAGAGGGGGTGAGAGAATAAAGGAGGATCAGTGTTGTATTCTGCAGAAAAGGCTGAGGCATGGATTTTGATGGAGGAGAATGAAAGTCCACTGCTTAGCATCTCAGCAAGGTACTGTAATATTTGAGGTAAATTCAGTATTCCAGGATTCTGACCCTTTTTCTCATTCCAGGCACAAAACCGTTTCCATTTTGCAGAGTAGGCTTTTCTAGTAGAAGGCCTTCTGGCCTCCAAAATGACATCCTGTACCTCCTTGGAGAGTAGGGCCTGTTGTGAATTTAAGGAATCTTCCATGCGGCTAGATTGAGTGTTTTCAGCTGACTGTGAAGAGTTTTGAAGTTGTGCTGAGTCAGTAGAAGAGGCATTAGAGGCAGGATCCATGGTGGGGAATGCGTCAGGCTTTTCAGGAATGGGTACCAGTGTTGTCTTGGCCAGTCTGGAGCAATGAGAATCATCTTTGGTCTGTCTGCTCTGGTTTTTAATAGAACTTTGGGCAGCAGAGGGAGAGGTGGAAAGGCATAAACTGTCATTGTTATCCAACTGAAAGAGAGTGCATCCACTTTCCAGGCCTGTGGATGAAAGGTCCTTGAGCAGAATTTTGCCAATTGGTGATTTCTGTGGGAGGCAAAGAGATCTATGTCTGGCCTTCCCCATGCTTGAATTATCTTTGTGAAAACTTGAGGATGCAATTTCCATTCGTGTGGATCTGTCATATTTCTGCTTAGGTTGTCTGCCAGCGTGTTTTCCTTGCCTGGCAGGTACTGTGCTTGAAGTTCGATTTGTAATTCCAGAGCCATGTTCCAAAGAGACATGGCTTGCCTGCATAGGGGGTATGAATGAGTACCTCCCTGTTTGTTTATGTACCACATTACTGTGGTGTTGTCCGTCCTTATCAATAGCTGGCCTGGATGCAGTAGGTCTTTGAAAGCTATAATAGCATTTATTACTGCTAGCATTTCCTTTTGATTGATGTGTAGGTGCTTTTCTTTTTGGGACCATTTGCCCTGAATGCACCGATCTGTCATGTGCGCCCCCCAGGCGTAGTCCGAGGCGTCTGTTGTGATGACTTGATTTGCTTGAGGCTTGCAGAATGGGAGACCTGTGTTTCTTTGGCATGCTTGAGCCCACCACAGAAATTCCTTTTGAAGACATGGAATTAGTGGTATTATTGTTTCCAAACTGTGGCTGTGTTGAGACCATAGGTTTTTTAGGTACCATTGAAGTTTCCTCATATGCAGCTTTGCACATGGGATTAGTAGGATGCAAGATGCCATGAATCCCAGAGCCTGCAGGATTTTCCTTGCAGTCAGCCTGGTGAAAGTTGCCAGTTTTCTGAAGTATTGAGTTAGTTGCCCTTGTTTCTCTGGCGTGAGGTAGGCCATTTGGGTGTTTGTATCCAAACTGGCACCCAGGAAAATTATTGTTTGAGAGGGTATTAGCCTTGATTTCTTTTTGTTGACTGTGTATCCCGGAGAATTCAACAACATTATTACAAACGCCAGATGTTTCAGAAGTATGTGCTTGCTGTCCGCTTGGATCAGGCAGTCGTCCAGATATGGATATATTTGTATCCCTTGAAGTCTGCAGTAGGCGATTACTGATGCCAGGCATTTCGTGAACACTCTGGGCGCAGTAGATAAGCCAAAGGGCAGTGCAGATAATTGATAATGGATTGAACCTGCAAGAAATCTGAGGTATCTTCTGCAATCTTATCTGATTGGGACATGCAGGTATGCCTCCTTGAGGGCCAATGTTACCAGCCAAGACTCCTTGCCCAGCATGGGAAGAAGCTGCTGTAATGTGAGCATCTTGAATTTTGGCATGAGTAAAAATGTGTTTAGGATAGATAGGTCCAAAATAGGTCTCCAATCTTTTCCCTTCCTTGGTACCAGGAATAGTCTGGAATAAAAACCTTGACCCTGTTCTTGTACAGGTACCTCTTGAATAGCTTTCATGTCCATGAGATCTGAAATTTGTTTTTGTGCCTCTGCCCTTTGATTGTGTGGCAGATTTGGCATGCCTCTCATTTTTGGAAGGGTGTGAAAGTGGAATCTGTAGCCTCTGTCTATAATGTCCAGGATCCATTTGTCTTTTGTGACAATATGCCAATTTTTTGAAAATAATGCCAGTTTTGCGCCTAAAGGTGCTGCCATTTGAGCCTTGCTTGGCATGCAAAGGGGAAAGTCATTGGTTCTGCTTTCTGAATGGCTGTGAACTATCCTCACCACCTCTTTGTGTGGGTGCTTGCCATTGTCTGCCTCTAAACGATCCTTGAGATTGCCCTCTGCCACTCGGGCGCCTGTATCTACCTCTTTGGGGTCTGTCCGTGGCTGGAAAGGACCAATTTTTGGAAGGCCAATTTCTACTGAAACGTGGAGGTTGTACCTGTAGGAAATCCTTTACGGTTTGCATTGATTTTGCCTTTTCCTCCATTTTCTTTAATACCTCCTCAGCTTTAACACCAAACAATACATCTTTTTGCAGAGGGGCATCTAGTAATTTAGCTTTGACATGATCTGGTAAGGTTTGCTCTTTGAGCCAGGCATGTCTACGTATGACTGATTCTGTAACAGCAGCTCTACATGAGGCCTCTAAAGCATCAAAGCCACATTGCAAGGTATGCTTACCCACTTGTTCTGCACTATGTATCAAATCCTGCAACTCCTTCAAGTCTGGTTGTTCAGGTTGTGACATTTTGCTTCTCAACTGTGATAACAGAAACTGTTGGTACTTTAACACATGGAACTGACAGTTTAATGCCCTCATGGTTAAGGTGGCCGAGGTGTATACCTTCTTCCCCCACCTTTCTAAAGCTCTGGAATCTCTCTCTGAAGGCAATGGATTTTTAGCAGTGGAGGCCTTAATTCCCTTGGGACCCTGTGATATAGTTTCTGGGTCAGCCGCATGGCTTTTGTATAGGAATTGGTGTGAGTCAGGAACCCGGTAATACCTGTCAGGCTTGACTGGAGCTGGAGGTAAAGAATCTGGGTTAAGGCAGGCCTCCGAATACACATCATCTAGAATGCAAGACAGGAGGTATAGCCAGAGGCCTGTGCTGAGGGAGCAAGAGGAAATCCCTAAGCCTTTTCTTGGAGTCTGAGTACACTTGGCCTTCCCGGTGGAAGTGTTCCCTCAAGGTATGTAAAGTTTCCCCAAAAGAGTAATCCTCAGGGGGGGAGACAGAGGGAATGGACTCCTCTGCATCAGAATCTTCAAAAGGGGAGTAAGAATGTTCCTGGTCTTCAGAATGTTCTGAAATAATGGAAGCCTGGTCCGAGGAGGGGGATTCTTCCTCCACTCTAGGTCTTTTGTCCGGGGGGGGGGGGGGTTTGAGAACCCCTGATAAGAGTAATCAAATCCTCAGCCATTTTGAGCATCTGCTTTTTAGGCATGGGGCCTTGAGAAGGGCCCTGTGGAGCTTGTCTTTTAGTATGCATGGCTGATTTAGACTTGGTGAAAGCCTTGATGGAAAAAGAAGAGGAAGGCCTGTAAACACCTTGAGAGGTGGCAGGTCTGTCTAAACTCTGAGTTTCACCGCCAAGAGTGGCTTCGGTATTTGTAGTTGGGGTGTGGGCCGAAGAGCCTGCGACCTCGGGCACAGAAGACACCGCCAATGAAGTGTCATCGGTAGTCAGGGGCTACGTAGGCACCTCACTGAGAACCGGACCACCTGCAGTCGGCTTTGGCGTGGTGTCGGTAGAAGTCGCGGACCTCGTATCTCGGTCCTTATCTTTGCGTCTTTTACTCAAAACTGGAGTCGGAGTATCCGACGACATAATGTAATTACATTTTTTGCCAAAATAGTGTTGGGCGAACTCCGCCCGACGCTTAATAGTCCGTCTGTTGAATGTAGCACAAAAACGACAGGCCGAGACGTCGTGGTCTGGGCCTAAGCAAGGAATGCAGAGGGAATGAAAATCCTTATGCGGTACTTGCTTCCTACATGAAATGCAATTATTAACTTTGTCTAACATCGGTCTGAGGCAAGAAAAGTTTCCCCAACGGGGTACTTAGCTTTCAAGAAGACTTCGGTTGAACAATATTCGTAATCTCAGGTGCTGGCCGACCGGCACTTGCGAACTGCTTCTGCTTCGGGCACCGTGCGGCAAGAAAGACTGAAGAAAATGGAATCGGCTGGATCTTTTATACCCCTGTCGCACTGACGTCATGGAGGAAGTGACGACAACCGACGCCGGACCTAGACTTTGGAATTCGGCTGACCGAGGACCCGCCTGACGGCAGGAAAACCCATCTGTTATGACTGCAGCTGTATGCACGATGAACATCACCAACCTATCTGAAAAAGAAGTTATGTTCTTACCATAACGTTCCATGTGAGTTGTTCATCTCGCCTTTGTTCTTTACACGTGGGTTTGTCGGCCGCTTTACAAGCTCAGGATCTTTGAGTAGCTTGAGGCACAGTCCCTATCCCATGATGCTCTCCTACCAACCCCAGATCTAGTTTGCTGAACCAGCAAGAAAAAAACACACAATTATAAAAAATGTACATAGTACATAACTATTTACAATAGCTAAACAATAATCTGGCTGAAAGAAGGACACTAGCAAGACCAACCAGACCACCAGTCATACCTGTTCTTCCATAACCTGGAGGGGGAAGGTGAGTGGAAGTGTAAGAACAAAGGCGAGATGAACAACTCACATGGAACGTTAAGGTAAGAACATAACTTTTTAATGTGAAGTTGTTCAATCTCACCGTTTGTTCTTTACACGTGGGTAGCATCCCAAGCACCCTAATCCTGGGCGGCTCACGGGAGTATATTCCTAAGAAAGGTGGAACCAAAGGAAGCCCTGTCCACTTTGTAATGAGTGATAAACGTATGAGGTTTCGACCAAGTAGCAGCTGCACAAATGGTGTCCAGAGGTAGATGGGCTGCATGGGCTAAATACGTAGGAACAGCCCTGGTAGAATGATCTTTCACCTCATGTTCTAAAGGTTGTTTAGCTGAAGAATATACAAATTTTATACAATCAGAAATCCATTTGGACAATGTAACTTTGGATACCGACAGACCTTTCTTATTGTCTGCATAGGAAATGAATAATTGATCAGATTTCCTAAATTCTTTTGTTCTGTCCAAGTAAAACCTCAATTGTCTGTGAACATCAAGTTTATGTAACATGTACTCCACTCTATTTGCATGATGTCTGAAAAAAGTAGGAAGGTCAACAGACTGGTTCAAATTTGCCTCTGACCAGACCTTAGGAAGAAAGGTTGGATTTGTTCTTAAAGACACTCTGTCGGGGGTAAAAGACTAGATATGGAGGCCTGATAGAAAGTGCTTGTAGTTCAGAAACTCTACGCACCGAAGTAATGGCCACCAGGAAAATGGTCTTCCAAGAAAGGAACTTCAAAGGACAAAAGGATGCAGGCTCAAAAGGTGGAAGAATGAGTTGAGACAGCACCAAATTCAGATTCCAGGGAGTAACAGGATGTCTGACAAGTGGCCTAAGGTGATGAGTTCCTTCCAAAAAGGCTTTACATAATCTGTGGGACATAATGTTTGAACCACTGCATCCCACATGGAAGTTAGATATGGCAGCCAAATGAACCCTTATCGTAGAAGCTGTCGCATCATAGTGAAAGAGCGAAGTCAAGAATTCCAGAATACTATGAATAGGGGCAACATAGGGATCAATACCATGCTGAGAAGCCCAATGAACAAATCGCCTCCATTTGCTATTATAAAGTTTCCTGGTGGAGACTTTGTGAGAGGAAATTAAAATATGTTGAACCGCTAGAGAAAAATCATGTGAAATGGCTAGGTTGGGAAGTGGAGCAGCCAAGCTGTCAGTTTGAGGGAGACAAAAGAGGGATGAAAAAGTCTCGACGAATGAGTCAGAAGGTCTGGCACTGGGACCAGAACCCAAGGTTCTTCCACTTGGTATTGCTGTAGGAAGGGGAACCATATCTGCCGAGGCCAAAACGGGGTTATTAGAATAACAGTCCTTCCCAGGCTTTTGGCTTTCTGTAAGAATCTGGGGATCAGAGGGATTGGAGGGAAGGCATAAAGGAGACCCGAGGGCCAATCATGTACAAGTGAGTCCCTTGGGCTGTCACCCAGTGGGGGGTACAGGGCAAAGTAGCTTCTGCGTTTGGCATTCATTGGGGATGCAAAAAGGTCGCAGCAAGGCTGGCCCCATCTGCGGAATATCCTTTCCGCCACTTGATCTTTGAGGGACCACTCGTGAGGCAACAGAATGGCTCTGCTCAGTTTGTCCGCTATCACGGATGACCCGGGTATGTGCATTGCTATTAGAAAGCGCCCGGTGGATACAGCCCACTGCCAAACTCTCAGGGCCTCTCTGCATAAGGGGTAAGACTTGGTTCCCCCTTGCTTGTTGATGTACCAGACTACCGACATGTTGTCTGTCTGTATTGCAATCGTCTCTCGATGGAGAGTCGTGAAAGTGTTGCAACGCTAGAAACCGCTCTCAACTCTAGGACACTGATGTGCAAATGAGATTCCATGTCTGACCAAGTGCCTTGGACAGTTCTTCCCTGAAACAGTCCCCCCCCCCACACCCTATCAGGGAAGTATCCGTGGTCACTGTGGCTGTGGGAAGGGGAAGTACAAATGGGCGACCTACAGTAACTTGGTGGCTGTTCAACCACCAAAGAAGGTCCTTTTTTCAAGAATTTGTCAGAAGAATCTTGTGTGACACTGGAAGCTGTTAAGACCACTGTGTGAATAGTAACCATTGGAGTATCCTCATGTGCATTTGTCCCAGAGGAACCGCTATGAGTGTAGCTGCCATGGTGCCTAACAGCTTCAGAACCTGGAATGCCGGAACACTCCTTTTCGTAAACAAATGGGACACTTGACTTCGCAAAGATATTACTCTTTCTTGAGGCAATCTGACCAGGGAGGTGGTGGTGTCTAGATCTACTCCTGAAATATGCTGCAACATCACTAAAGCAGATTTTTCGAAATTTAAGGTTTTTGCCCAACCTGGAACACAAGTTGATAGTGTAATCTCTGGCGCAAATTAGTTGATGCCTGGTGGTGGCGGTGAGGAGCCAGTCGTCCAGATATGGAAACACCCGGAATCCTAAACGTCTCAGGTGAGCCGTAACCACTGCCATACATTTGGTGAACACTCTGGGGGCTGTGGTGAGACCAAAGGGCAGAGCTCAGAATTGGTAGTGACTGGCCCCCAGCTGGAAACGCAAGTGATCTCTGGATGGCCTAGCCATTTTGATGTTATATGCATCCTTGAGATCTACAGAGCACATCCAATTGCCCGTTTTGAGAAATGGAAGTATCGATTGAAGCGTGACCATCCGGAACGTTTCCTTTTTGACAAAGGTGTTTAGTTTGCTGAGGTCTAAGATGGGCCTCCAGTCCCCTGTTTTCTTTGGAACTAAAAAGAACCTGGAGTAAGTTTTGGATCCTATCTGGTCCACTGGGACTGGCTGGATGACTCTTTTTTTCTAGCAGCCTTTGAATTTCTATGGTTGCTAGATTCCGCAGACTGGGTGGAACGTCTGGGATTCTTGTATCAATGGAAGGGGATAGAGGGGATTCTGAAAAGGGAATGATGTAACATCTGGTAATTATGCTTTTTTACCCAAGAATCTGATGTAATTCCTAGCCAGGCGTCTGGGTATAAAGCTAAGTGACCCCCCGACTGCCTCCAGAGCAGGACGGTCGGGCCTCCTCTCAGGAGCGCTGATAGGGCCTGCCAAGGAACTGCTCTCTGTCACCCTGGTTCTGTGGACCCCCCCCTCTGCAGCCTGGGTGGCGTCTACCATTAAACTCTCCCTCCTCTGCCCCTGGAGGGGGGTTCACTACGTGTGTTCTGGAAAGCTCCTTAGGACTTTTGGAACCACATTTTTCCACCTTTCTGCCTTTTGGGGTATGGTCTAGTGGGGGTGGAAAAATGGACTTCTATGGCAGATAGAGTCTTTCCTTCCTGCTCATACCTAGTGAGTGTCTCCTTGACTTTAGGCCCAAACAAGGAAGAGCCATCAAATGGGGTACTAACAAAGGAAGACTTGAAGGCTTCTGCAAAGGAGCATAAGCACATCCAGGATTGTCTCCGCAGAGCTATCGCTGAACCTGCTGCCAGGCTCGATCCATCGGCTGCATAAGAAATGAGCCACATGGACGAGTTCACAACAGAATTAAGGGTGTTAAGCTGTGCCGTTACTTTCTCAGAAACAGCATCATCTGTTTTGCCCTGTAGATTATCTCCAAGCTCTTTGAGGAGATCTCGCTGAAGACGGGTAAAGTGGGTTAAATAGTTGAGCGATCTCATTGCAAATGTCACAGAACTAAAGATGCGTTTCCAGTATCTGTCCATAGTCCTAGAGTCTTTATTATGAGGATGAACAGAAGAAGAGGTTTCTGACATCTTTCTTGGTGTCCGCCGCCACCACCATGGCATTAACGGGGACTCCCTTCGTAAGAAAAGACCTGTCTTGAGGGCTGGTGATACATTTGTTGGGCTTCCGAGGGACCGGTTCCATGGAATCAGGAGACTCCCACGCCCTTCGAGCGACCAAGTCCATTAATTCGTCAAAGGGCAGAGTAACCCAGGGGGTGGAAGGCTGAGACCCAAAGGCCTTCAGGAGCACGGACTCATCCTCAGTAGGGGGAAGGGACTGCCAGTCACCCCTCTGCCTTAATATTTCCAGGATGTCTGCAAGTGAGACATCCTCAGAGAAGAACAGTGGGGACCCTTCTGATTCCTCTAAGTCGGCGTCTGATGTTATGGATTCCTGAGGGGAATCTAAATGCCTCCTCTTGCACGGTCTCTTTCTGGGGACTTCATCAGTGGGGGCGTCTGGTGAAGTCTCAGTCAAGCAGGAGTCACCCAATGGGTTTACCTGAGGCTCTGGGTCTCGATGCTTGGTGGGGACCTGTGGTGTAGGGACAGAACGCGGCCCTTTATGGGAGGAAGAGGAAAGACCCGAAGAGGTAAGGGTCTTAGCAGACATGACCCTCCTCGTGGCATCGAAGGCACTGGTTTCCTGACCCAAGGAGTCCGCCGGTTCCGAGGAAGACGGCAACCTCCCAGGGGCCGAGACCATGGGCTCCGAACCAAAGGATGGAACTGAGCTCATCTGCGCTGAAGCCCCGAGAGGGAGAGTCAGAACCAAAGCGTCAGTTTGACTCTCTCCCCTGGAACCAGTGAGAGAGTGTCTGCTCCAAGACTCTTCGATCGAAACCGAAGAAGTCAAGGTCGACGGGGCCAAGGGCACTGGAACAGGCCTCAGCTCTGAGGGTTCCACCACTATCAGATCCTCTCTTTCTGGCTCTGAAGGCTCAACTGGCCGAGGAGGAGCAGAAATCGTGGTGGGGGGTCGTAGGCTTCGAAGCCAGCTGGGTCGAGGCCGAAAGCAATTTGGCCAGGGCCGGGTTCACCAAAAGTCTCTGCACCAAGCGGTTCACATCGATGTTGGAAAGGGTACCGGAAGAATGGGTCAAAGGAGCCGAAGAAGCCAACGACTTAAGGATCGGGGACTTTAAAACTTCCGACACAAGCTCCAACACTATGATTTGGCTCCGAGGTAAGATTTCGGTGCACGGCTCCGAAGGCTGCGGGGCCGGCGACCGAGTCTTCCCAGACGTGCTCAAAACAGAAGACTTGTGCTCCGATGACACCTTAGAAAACTTCGACCCCTTCGAGGACTTGGAGGTCTGGTCAGTCTTGTCTAATGCTTCTTGAAAATCTGGCTTCAACAGCCCTCTATCCACCAATTTCCTTCGCCTTTCTAATAAAACCCTGCCACTGAAGGAATGGCAGATAGAGCAATCTTCTTGCAAATGTAGTGGACCCAAGCAGTACACACAAGAAACGTGGTTATTGGTGATGGACATCTTCTGTCCACAGTCACACCTTTTAAAATCTGATTTTTGTTTCTCAGACATTATATAAAGAAAATACACACAAATATCAGATCCCTGATAACAATATCAATAAAGTCGAAAAACCACTAAGAACTCCTTAGAAAGTTCAGATCCCTGAACTGCAAATGACTACAAGAATTATTTGACACGAAAAGCGTTCAAATACAACAATTATATGAAAAATAAGGGGATAGGGAATTAAATTTGACAGAGCCCTGTCAAGTAAATGCAACTCAAGAAAGGCTAAAGGCCTAGGAGCAGCCGCTCCGAATTAGAAAGACAAAAATATAATATCCAGTTAACAACAAATATGAGAAGTCTCACAAATATCAGATCCCTGATAGTCTAAATAAGTAATTTTATATTCTTTTAAGAAGAAAAAAAGGTTACTGGCCCGAGCTTCCTCCGAAGATCCTGCGATCCGTTGCAGAGGCAAACTAGAGCTGGGGTTGGTAGGACAGCATCATGGGATAGGGACTGTGCCTCGAGCTACACAAAGATCTTGAGCTTGGAAAGCGGCCGACTCTGAGCCAATGGATCAGCTCCGAACCCACGTGTAAAGAACAAATGGCGAGATTGAACAACTTCACATCTTATGTTTCATAAAATCAGTGGCTCTACAAATACTTGTACTAGGGGACCTAAACTTACACTAACAAACAAGACTCTGGAGGGATAAGTTCATAGCTCAGTGTACTCCCAGTCTATGGAACATACTACAACAGGTCCAGCATAGTACTGTTTTGTCTGCACTTAAGGCTATTCTTGATGACTGGATGGATAGGTGCAGATTTACACTAGGTTTATCATGTATGGCCCTGCCTGATTTGAAAGGTGAGTGAACTTCAAAATATGTCTACTTCAAGGCATCTTAATGATCCTTGTGAAGGTTTGCCTAAAACTGTTCTTATGTTCCTATCTTAACATGGTATTAAAGGCTACATGCAGTCAGTTAAAACTGGCAAGATTTAATACCTTGTTTTAAATATCATGGAATCTAAACTGCAGTTTTTATTTGTGTTTTATCTGCCTGTGACCAGAATTCTCCATAGAGTGGTACTAGGCTATCGGCCCTAGGGCCTATACAAGCCTAGCCATAACAATTCCCTGGATATTTCTTCCCACAATATTTACTTCTCTGGACCCCTGTCTAGCAAGGCGACTGACAAGATCCCCGGGGTGAATTTCCTATCTCCCATCCAATCATCAAGGTTCCTTCTGAAGAGGGCCAAGAAAGGCGCTCTGCTCGACATGTATGGGCAGTCTATTCCAGAGTATGGGGAGTGTCTGGGTCAGGAACCTATCCCTCCAGCATGTTTTGTTCATTGTGATGACAAGGTTTAGATCCCTGGAGCATGTGGCTCTGAGGGATTGGGATTTCTTTAAGTGGAGCATGTCCAACAGCTCTGGGTTTGACATGGCCTTGTATGTTAAGCAGAGATTGCCTCTGAGTAGACGATATGCCACAGAGTACAGCTAGAGATTTTTTAGACAGTCAGCATATGGCGTCTGCTTTATGCCTGTAATTCTTTTAGTGAGGTATTTCTGTGGCCTTTCCAGCTGTTGCAGATGTCTTGTGAGGTACATATCAAACGAGGCATTATACTCTATAATGGGTCTAATGAAGGATGAGTACAGTGGGACAATGACCTCCTTTTTTCTGGATGAAAATCCCTTAGTGATGAGATGTTCCACATAGAAGGATTTCCCGACTGTTGTGGCGATGTGGTTATCGAATGTGAGACCACTGTCCAATTATGTTCTTAATTGTAATAACATAAAATACAATTCAATTCATTACAAGACAGTCCCACAGCTATTTTGTTTTTTTTTTTGGATGAAATGTATTCCCATCCTAAGTACTAGGACAGATAATTAGCTTGAGTAAGTGTAACACTGTGCATTAACAAATGAGTTAAAAACTTAGCTAAATAATTTCATTTTAAGTAGAATATTCAGTGTTATATTTTTACATTATTGCTAGGGAGCATTTCCAGAGCAAAGCAGTTAGATCAAATGTATGAAAAGCAGCTAGTCATCTGGCAGTGTGAACACTGGCTCCAGATGATAGTCAGCATTGATCCTATGTGTAAAGCATTAGGGGGTTGAGTATGGTGGATGGACAGACAGAGGAATGAATGAACTAAATCTATACTTTACAGTCACAGACTGCAGGCATTTTTTTGTTTGTTTTAACTAATTGCTGTTGATATGAACAGCATAGTGAAATGCAAGCAGATGCTGAGAGTACTAAATAGCACAGCTGCAACTATTTTTAAACAATTATAATTCAGTTTGCTTGTGGTCACACATGGTACATAATGTCTCAGATTTACCATACATGAAGTAATATAATCAATGTTGGTCCTTCTCAATGATGACATGCTGTCAAGCCACAGGTTGCTTATTTAACGGCATCAGAGTTTGTCCATGGGCCATAACCACCTTGGCAAAACCCACCTCCTGCCTCCAGATGACTAAAATACATCAGGCCCAAGATTCATTTACTGGTACCCACCCAACTGTTAAGGTTAAAGGAAATGAGAATATCACTCTGTATTTAATCTGTGTAACAGAATATTATTCCAAAGAGGGCAAGCACTGAGTAATAAAATATGTTCCTCCTATGTGCCTTTTTTTGCTGATGGAGATTTGGGTCTTTAGTTCAAAGTTCTGAAGGAGTCTGCTTATTGCAGACAAAAGCACTAACTACAATCATTTTCATTTGATTGTATGTCTAGACTCTGTTTATTTTATGTATTTATTTTTATTTTCTGGTTCTTGAGAAATACATTGTTTGGACTATGGTCACTTTTTTCTTTTGTTTGAGTAGAGATGTGTTTTGCAGAAGTGTAGGAGAAAAACAGGTGAGTTGGGTCCTTTACAATATATGGAACACTAGACATCACCTCACAGGAATCTATAAAAGACTGAGAACAGGGACAGATCTTTAAGCCTGATGGCAGGTTAGGGTCATCAGTTTAGCAATCTTTTTAGTTAACCAGTGGGGGGGGGGTAGTTATATCTGTATGATGTATTTTGGACAGATATATGGCAAAAGGTTCATTAAATTCAGAGTACAGAGGAATGATGACTTTTTACCCTGATGAGATATCCTTAATTATTAATTGGGTTAGACAGAAGGATTTACTGACTACTGCTGCCATCTGGTGGTCAAAGATTAGGCAGTTGTCTTTGAAGATGCTGAAATTTCTGGTGACCATGTCCATTTGAAGTGGGGTGCTGTTCATAATGTGTGCTGTTGCTAAGGTTTGTTTAACAAAAGTGATAATTCTACACTTCTTTGCATTTAATTTAAGCCCACTTCTAATACAAAACTGATATGTATGGCTTACCCCTGCTGTAATAACAGAGAATTGTATGCTGAGTGAATGGCAGCATTCAGCTTGCAGTCATTGTCAAATGTAATTTGCTGTATGTCTGGGTTAGTAGTTTGGGAGATCCAAGAAGTAGATGCTGGACAGGAAAGGTCCCAGTACTGAACCCAGACGAATATCACTAGTTACCTTTTTTGCTTTCTGAGGTGGCATCCCATATTTTAACTACATGGGTTCAATCGCTCAATCTGTTTGCCATCCATCTCACAAAATAAGGGTCTACAGTTGCACCTTTAAGCTTTTATTACAATTCCAGCAAGGGGAACAAAAGCATTTGCCAGATTCCATCTATGCCTTCAGTGACTTTCTCAAAGAAGTTTAGTAAATTTAAGTATCCTACGAAATAAGCCAACATGGGAATGGAGAAAGGAGATTCTACTGACAGGGATGACTGCAATTAGGGATATAAACAATAGGCAAGAGGGGTCTGGAATTTATTGGATAAAGTTGGCAAAAGAACCAAGATATAAGGAGCAAAGAACTAGAGAGGGAAAGATGATAGAATGGGAAGATGCCAAGAATTTATTTGGACTGCAGGTTAGAGATTGTCTTCCCTATCAAAAAATTGATATCAGAGTACAGGCAAAGAGAAAGAAATAGGGGGAGGCTCCTAAACGAAAGACCGGCACTGGTAGAGTTTTTAATAGAAGCTAGAACAGAAGCTGCCATTAAAAAAGGAATAATTAGTATGTCATATAAAATACTGCATGATAACCATAAGAATCAATCAGAGGAAGTTAGAAAAAACTGGGAAGAGAGATTGAATAAGCAATTCACAAAGAAACAATGGGAGGATATATGTATGTCTCCCAAATATGCAACAAAATCTACAAGATTTAGGATTTTTGCTTGGAAATGTTTATATACATATTTTATACTCCAAGTAGACTCCAGAGAATTTTTCCTCAGGTAGATAGCAAATGTTGGAGGTGTGACGGAGAAGAAAGAGGTAATTGGGAATATATTTTCTGGGAGTGTGGTGAGTTGGCAGGCTTTAAGGATTCCCTGTGGGATGCACTGTCAGAGATGTTGGCTGGGCATATTGGTGTGATGAGGGAGATGATTTTTCTGAGCTATGATACAGAATCAGAATTGGGCAGACATGGTAAGGCCTTGCTTTGCCTTATTATAGTGGCTGCCAAAAAGCAATTAGTAGAAAATGGAAATCAAAATCTAAACCAGCTATACTAGAGGTAGTGAATATAGTAACAGAATAAAACAACTGAAACTGAAATCTTTAGAAAAGGGTAGGAGCAAACTACATAAGAAAAAATGGGAACAATACCTACAGGGTGGAATGAGGTTTAAAAGAATGTAGAACATAAATAAGCTATGTAATGACTGAAAATAGTTGGGTAGATTATAAGTGATGTATAGTATTTGCAACTGGGAGTGTCAATATAGTTTGTGATGTAAAATATTTGCAAATGGGATTGTGATGGTGTGGTTTGCTTTTATTTATATAAAAGTGTGACTGCCTATCTTGTAAGTGATGGTTTAATAAAGATGTTTCTTGTTAAAAAAAAAACAAAAAAAACAAAAAAAAAACGAAATTTAGATTACATGATTTCCCTTTAAGAAAATCATATTGTTATAGGTCTGGCGCAGTAAAATGTTTATTTATTTAACATTTGTTAGCCGGGAAAGTCTGACTTGGAACGAAGCCAATTTTCAGCGTAGGCCCTGGGAGAAAGGCTCCATATGCGCATGTCTTTATAAATTCTTTATATCAGAGATATAATTCAGTCATAAAAACATTCCATGTCTGCAAATTAAGCTTGTTAGCAGATGTCATTCCTGGGATTTCACAAGGGGCATCCACTTTATGGAGTGGCATAATAATATCCGTTTTCCTTACTTTAGGAACATAGCATGTGGCTATGCTTAATTTAAGCAGTTTTAGTATTGGTTCAGCAGGGGTGTATTTGGCACAACTGATTAAGCAATTCAGTATACTGCTGGGGTCCACAGATATTGCAATTTTAGCTTAGCTTTAGACAGTGCAGTTACAATACATTCCATAATAATCTTAGGAGGAGAAAGAGTCTCTGGAATTTGTGGAACTTCAGTGATGGCTTCTTGTGTGAAGCTGACACTAAATTTATCTGCAAGTATTTTAACAATACAGTCTCCCTCCTTCCTTAGCTTATACCTACCTTCTACCCCCCCCCCAGTACACCTTACTGTCATTATCATTAACCCCATTTTTCTACATGGGATTTGGGTGTCCTGTCAACTACCACCACTTCTCTGGGTTCACTACCACTCTCCTACCTCAACAGTCATGCCTGACTGTTACAGGTCTTTCTGCTCTCATGCTCATCTGTTTGCTGGATGTCCTTGTTTTCTCTTGCCTTTTTTCAGTCTCCCCAAATCCTTCTTACCAAATAATATTGTGCTCTTTTTGTACATGTGCTCAAACCACTGTAATCTGTTCTCAGCCTACTCTGCAATTGGAGCTACTTTGGCTTCTGTTTTGATGTCATCATTTATCTGTTTGTCCCACACTGTGCATCCTACCACTCATCTCAGGAGTTTCATCTCTATAACCTCCGCTTCCTCACTTTCTCTGCCTAGGTTTCTGTACCATACAGAAATACTGATGGCACCATTGTTTTGTACTCCTTACTTTTCAGCTTCTTTGGCAATCTTCTATCATACAGTACCCCAACACTCTGTGCAAATGGAGTACAGTCCCCTCTGATTATAGCTGTGACTTCCCCATTCAGACCACATCTCCTCCATCACAAAAAGCTGTTAACCTGTTCCACAATTTTATTTCCTATTTGTCTGATTTCCTCCCAATTGCTGTCACTACAACCATTTTGTTCGTACTCTGTTTCATTCTATGTGCATTCAGTTCTGCATTCCATTCCTCAATCAACTGCTGTTTCACAGTTTGCTTGTAAAGCCACACTGTCTGTATACAGCAGCTTTGTTGATCTAACTCCTCCTGTAACATACTTGCAAGTATAAACAGTAGTGGGCTCAAAGGTGAATGAATCCTGGTGCACACCCACCCCCACTGAGAACCATTCTGTGAGTCAGAACACTGTTAGTACTTGTGTCATTAGGTCCTTGCTCACAACATGCACTACTTCCACCATTGTTTCTGGGACTTTGAACCATTGGAGGACTGTTCAAAATCAGATTTCTTAGGCTTCCTTTCATATGTTTTCTCTAAGTCTATGAATGTCTAGTTGGGCTCTCGTTATCTTTAGCATCTTCTTCACGATCTACCTCACTGCAAATCTCAAGTTAGTTGTGTCCTGATCTGAATCTGAACTGCTCACCTCCCATCTTACTTTCTACTATTCTGCATATTTGTTTAGCAATCACTCTCATGTACTTTCATGCAGTGTGACATGAGTTTGATACCGCTATACTGCCCATAGTTGCATCTGTCCCCTTTGTATTTTTACACTGTTACTAAGGTGCTTACTCTCAAGTCATTTGGGGTATACTTTTCTCTCCCTACTGCTATGATAACCCTCAGAAGCCATACATCTTCCCTAACTCGCTCAACATCTTCATCAAATCTGTCCTGACCAAATTTGAATCTGCTGCTTTCCCTGGCTTTATTTTCCATAGTACTGTTTTTTTTTCGTCTTCTTCTTCTAGGGTAGTCTCTTCTTCCACTTTCATTGTAGGCTGTGTATGGGGCTGTACAGTTTCTGTGGGGTTTTCTTCATTCAGAAGCTCTTGGAATTACATATTCCATCTGCCTTTAATGTCTTGTTCTTTATCTTTGCTTTGCAACCTGAAAGAGTTTCTTTGTACCATCTGCTGAGTAACTTTCCAGAAGATGGTAGAGTGCCTCTGATATCTTGCTATTGACTACTGCAACTGCCTTTTTAGCCTATTTGTTAGCTAGTCAGTATTCCTTCTTAACCCGGTCCATCTTTTCTGTCTACCACTTTCTCCTGCACTCTTCTTTCTTTTGATGACTTCATGGATTTCTGAATTCCACTACCATCTTCCCTTATGTACCTTACTTTCATGCCTGTTCTGCAGTCCTCACATACACTGTTATGAGACACTGCCATTCTTCTTTGACTAGCTATTTCCTTTTCTTTTTGAGGTGCTAGAGGCCTGCATATTTCCATGAGCTGTTCTAGTCAGTTTCAATGTCGTTAGCCTAGCCTCTTAAGAGTCTTCTCAGACCACTACTTGCAGCTGATTGTGACCACTAGTGGTTTCTGCTGTGGACTGATGGTTTCAATGGGGATGACTTTGTAATCCCTGATTCTACCCCAATACCCTTTGCTTGGTAGGAGGAAGTCTCTCCTGCTGAACCACATATTTACCACCATCAAGCTATTTGCCAGACAGAAGTCTAGAATGGCCTGCTCCTCTTTATTCCTGTTGATCTACCCATGTGGACCCAGACAGTCCTCTGTTCTGTCTCAACATGAGCATTTAGGTCTCTCACCATGACCACCAACTCATGTTGTCATGCAGCTGCTGCCTCAATGCACTTTTCACTATCACAACCCTGATGGGATGCATTGGCTGAGATCATGAATAATGCCCTAGTTTTACATTGGAGTGTGAGTGTATAACTAATTCTCATGACATCCCTCACTGTTTTCAGAAGACTCACCCTCACCAGAATTCCCACACCATTTCTAGTCTGTCCCTCCCCTGGAGTAGTATACTCTGGATCTCACGCCAAATGGCTTTCCTGCACGGCCCTTCCACCTTGTCTCCTCCATACCATTTATTTTATTTATTTATTTTACATTTGTTTACCGGGCTAGTCCAACTGGATACATTTCCATTTTCAGCAGAGGCCCGGGGAGAAAAGCTCCACGTTGAAGTTAATACAAAGTCTTTTACATAAAGAAAGTAATTAGTTAGTAAAATACATCAGAAATAAGGTTTATTCTAAATTCTAGTAATTAAAAAATATTAATAAGTAAGCACATTAACTCAAATTTCTTTACAGTACAAGATTGGAGAGATTATGTGTGTGTGTCTTTCGGCTTTTCCCGGTTAGGGGTCGCCACAGCGGAACTCCGGTCCGCTAATGATTGGCAGTAGAGTTTTACATGCTGACTTGCCGGGCCTAACGCACAACCTTCAACGAAGGAACGCCCATTCACGCATGTCGTCACACAGTAGACGCTTTAACTGAGAATCGAACGGGCAACGTCTAACTGTGAGGGGACAACGCTACCGCAGCACCACCACCGCAGTTTAAGATTGGAGAGATTATACTTTAGTAAAAACATTCAAGAAGAGTTTAATTAAAAAGTAAGTGTAAACCATAGAGAGAAGTATATACATTCATAACAGAGGCTAAATACCAAGGGAGAGGTAGAGAAAAATCTACTCAAGGGCAAAGAGTAGAAACAGGAGAGAGAAAGGAGATTTAGAGAAAAGTAGTTAGTAGAATCATGAGATTAGTCAGGATTGATGCATGGGCATAGCCAGAGTGTTTTTAGATGTTGTTTGAGCTTTTGTTTAAAGAGGAAGGGTGATGAGATAGAAGTTAGAGTGGCTGGTAGACGATTCCAGTATTTACCTATAGTGTTGGCGAAAAGTGAATCACCTGCTATGTTATTGGACTTACTTATCTTGACCAGAAGTTTGTTAGAGGAGCGTAAAGAATTTAGGTTAGAATAAGGAGAAATAAGGTCAGACAGTATAGGAGTATTTTTAGGTTGGTAAAAAATTCTGTGAACAAAAGTAAGTTGGGAGAGTAGTAGTGTATTTTCTAGTTCAAGCCAGTGTAGTTGTTGTAGATTGTGACAGTGGTGAGTTCAAATGGGTTTCAGTGGCAAATCTAGCAATGCTATAGTATGCATTTGCTAGTTTAGTAAGGTTATTTTTCTTTAGGTTTGTGTATATGGATGAGGCATAAAGAAGAGTAGAAATAAGATGAGAGTGTGCAAATGTGATTTTTGCTTGTGGAGTTAAGAAGGTTTTAATTCTATATAAGGAGCCAAGCTTTCTATTAACAGTTTTAATAGTGTTATTAATATGATTATCAAAAGTGAGGTTATTGTCAATTAAAATACCCAATAGCTTAGTGGTAGAGTCAGGGGCTATATGTGTGCCATTGTTGGATGTAATTGTGAAGTCTAAGAGGGGAAACTTAATATTAGGCCTGAAGAGTAGGAGTTTGTTTTTTTTAGCATTCAAAAGGAGGCAGCGTTTCAAGAACCATGCCTCAACTGTGCTAAATACATTCTGTGTGAGGGTTTGTAGTTCAAGGGAAGAGTTTGCAGAGCATATGAGTGTGGAGTCGTCTGCATATTGAATACAAGTAGCTTGAGGTATTGCTGCATGTAAGTCATTTATGAATAAAGAGAAGAGGAGAGGTCCTAGGATGGACCCCTGTGGTACTCCAAGAGAGACTGGCAGAAGGGATGAAAGAGTATTATCCCAGAGAACTGCCTGTTGCCTGTTATTAAGGTAGGAAGTGAACCATTGAATAGCTTTGGTATCTAGAGAGAGGGATTCAAGGGTTTCTATGAGCATATTATGGTTTACCATGTCAAAGGCTTTGACAGGTCTATAAAGAGTGCAGATGACAGAATATTATTATTTCGGTTTCTGTTTATACATTCAGTAAAAGATAGGAGAGCTGTTGTAGTACTATGAAATGGCCTAAAGCCGTGTTGACAGTTGGCTAGTAGGTTATATTGAGTAAGGTGGTGCATTAGCTGATGATGAATACATTTCTCCATGATTTTGCTAAGGGAGATAAGAGTGCAATAGGTCTATAGTTAGAATAGTCATTTGAGCTACCACCTTTGTGTAAAGGAATTATGTGGGAAATTTTCCAGATAACAGGTATGGTACCCTCACTGATGGTTCTATTAATAATGAGAGATATGGGATAGGCAACTTCTTCAGCTGCTTTTTGAAGGTATTCAGATGGTAACTGATCAGCAGAAGGGGTACAAGGTTTGAGTTTTGGATGAGTTTAAGGATGTAAGAAGTAGAGATAGGTTGTAGTTGGAATATAGGGAGATTAGTAGATGTGCCAGTATGAATATTTGCTTTGTCTATAGTAAGATGACTAGCTAGTGAATTAATGGTGTCTGTGAAAAAGGAGTTAAAGGCATTGGCAGTTTGATGTGAGGTATTCTTTTCGGTCCCAGAAGGTGAAGGTGTAGTAGAATGGCCTGGGTGTAGGAGTGAATTTAGGGTTGACCAGAACCTTTTGGGGTTGTTATGATGAGTTTGGTGTAGTTTACAATAATAGTTTTTTTTATCTGCAAGAACAGCTTTTTTAGTGCTATTTCTTAACTGTCTAAAGGTTTGTTGGTCTGAGGTTGTTTTTGTACATCTCCATTTAGCCCAAGCTTTGTTCCTAAGTAATATTTTCTGTTTTGTCTCTTTGGACAGCCAGGGGGCAGGTTTAGATTTAATTCTGATAGATTGTTTTGGAGCATGTTGGTCAACTATCGATAGGAATTTGGTATTGAAATATGTGATGGCATCTTCCAGTGTTAGGGTTTTTAGAAGATCCCATTTACAGGCTTTTAATTCATTTTGAATGATGATAGGTTGAAGTGTTTCTTGTTACGTAAAACCCTGTAGGTAGGAATGTGATTAATGTCACTCTTTTGTCTTATGATGTAAGTTAAGGAATGATCACTTACATCATCAGGCAAAGTTCCTGTTGTATATGTTTGTTGCTGTTTGTTAATAAGAATCCAATCTAAAATACTTTCTTTGTTATTGGGTTTATTAATTCTTGTGGGATTAGAGATTAGCTGAGTAAAGCCATGTAGATTAATGTGAGATGAAGAATTATTTGTATTAGTAGAGGACCAATCACAGTTAAAGTCTCCTAAAATTATAGTTTCTTGTGGGTAGGAAGAGGATATCCAACTTAAGATATTCTCAATTGTAGTGTAATTATTGCCAGGGGGTAGGTAGATACAGATTATATAAATAGATTTTTAGGTTAAGTTGTAGTTTAGAGGTAAGGATCTCAGCTTTAACATCTTTTGGAGGGTCAGAGGGTTGTGCAGTGATTTCTAGTCCATTTTTAAATAGAAGTGCAACTCCTCCGCCTTTCCGTTGCATGCGGTCCATTCTCAATATGTTATATCCAGGGGGAAGTATTGCATTATCTTTAGTACTAGGTTTTAGCCATGTTTCAGTGAGACAGAGAATATCAAAGGAGTGAGTATCAAGGAGAGCATGGAGATGAGCAATCTTATTGTTAATACTACGGATATTGAGATGTCCTATGAGTAAGGCATTAGAGACAGTGGTAAGAACAGAGGGGATAGTGTATGAGGTATTGTGAGGTAAATTAGTGGAGTTGTCAGTTGGTCCAGGATTGGGATGTATGTCACCATCACGAAGAGTTGGTGTTTTTAGTTCAAATGATGGTTTGCAGGAGAAGTTGGTTAGGTATTTGATCCTCCTTATGTTTGGGTTATTGAAGTTAATGTGTGTAAGTCTATGATATTTGGATAATAGGTAGCTGGGGGTACATGTGATTGTTTAAGTGAATATGGGTTTGGATAGGATGTTGGAAGGCTGTTTGTCTACGACAATAACTAAAGTGGTAATAGTTAGGTGTTTCATAAGAAGTTAGGAGATAGATGGTGACTAAGCCTAGGGAGCATAAATATATGAATGTTAGTTTGGTTAGCATAGTTTTAGATATTAGAGACATATTGCTGAAAAGAGTTATAAAGCCTTTGGATATAGTTAATATTTACAAAAAGGAAACAGGTTAAAGTAAAGGAAAGGTATAGTGTAGTTGAGAGCAGTAATTAAGTGAATAAGGGGAGGGTAGGTGTAGAGAGAAGGATAATATAAAATAAGTTAGGAAGGATAAGGTGGTGATGTAGTAAGAGGGAGGTTAAAGAATGTAGAAGGGAAGGGAGTGGAGTTAAACTAATAGGCAGTTACAAGAGATAGGAGGGCTCAGGGAGTGGGTGTGGTTAGGGAGGTATAAGTGTGAGAGCACCTGGGGTGGGTGGGATATGGGGTAGGGTGGGGAGCGGGCAGAAACCAGTCAGTGGTTCATTCGGAGCCTATCAGACCTTCCAGGGAGCTTATTGCCAAAGTAAGTCAGTCAGATAAGAAGCTGCTTAGTAAGGAAGGTTAATGGCAGTAAATGTGAAACAAATCAGTTTACAATTTAGTTTAGACAAAGTCCAGTTTTCAAATTACTCTGTAACCCAGTGTCTGTTATAAGCATTTGTAAAGGATAAAATTCAGTTGCAAAAAGAGTTAGCGAGGCAGAGATAATTAACAATCTTCAGCAGACTATAGGAAGCTTCAGACACTGAATTGTGCTGCCATCTAGTGGCATAAGAGAGTAAAGACCTCAACGTTTGGTTAGCAAGGGGGTTATATTATAAGGGAGG
This sequence comes from Protopterus annectens, assembly GCF_019279795.1. NCBI lineage: Eukaryota > Metazoa > Chordata > Ceratodontiformes > Protopteridae > Protopterus > Protopterus annectens. The sequence continues at coordinate 711,116,685 of NC_056739.1, read as the reverse complement.
TAAGATGGCTTAGGTAAGTTCCGCTAGTGTGCTGGCCCAGCTCAGACAAGGTCTTAGCAATTGTAAATGGAAAAAATAGAAACACATACATAAAGTTCCGTAAGGGCTCTCAGTTATAGACAAGCTGAAAATATAGCGATGCGTCCAAGGTTTCACACTTTAGGAAGCTGCGATATAGCTTCCTTAAATACTAAGTTACTTTTGGGACGCCCAACAGCAGAGGGGGACAACCCGATAAGCAGCACTTGGTTTCAAGATAAAGTTCCGTAAGGGCTCTCAGTTATAGACAAGCTGAGAATATAGCGATGCGTCAAGGTTTCACACTTTAGGAAGCTGCGATATAGCTTCCTTAAATACTAAGTTACTTTTGGGACGCCCAACAGCAGAGGGGGACAACCCGATAAGCAGCACTTGGTTTCAAGATAAAGTTCCGTAAGGGCTCTCAGTTATAGACAAGCTGAGAATATAGCGATGCGTCCAAGGTTTCACACTTTAGGAAGCTGCGATATAGCTTCCTTAAATACTAAGTTACTTTTGGGACGCCCAACAGCAGAGGGGACAACCCGATAAGCAGCACTTGGTTTCAAGATAAAGTTCCGTAAGGGCTCTCAGTTATAGACAAGCTGAGAATATAGCGATGCGCTCAAGGTTTCACACTTTAGGAAGCTGCGATATAGCTTCCTTAAATACTAAGTTACTTTTGGGACGCCCAACAGCAGAGGGGGACAACCCGATAAGCAGCACTTGGTTTCAAGATAAAGTTCCGTAAGGGCTCTCAGTTATAGACAAGCTGAGAATATAGCGATCGTCCAAGGTTTCACACTTTAGGAAGCTGCGATATAGCTTCCTTAAATACTAAGTTACTTTTGGGACGCCCAACAGCAGAGGGGACAACCCGATAAGCAGCACTTGGTTTCAAGATAAAGTTCCGTAAGGGCTCTCAGTTATAGACAAGCTGAGAATATAGCGATCGTCAAGGTTTCACACTTTAGGAAGCTGCGATATAGCAACCTTAAATACTAAGTTACTTTTGGGACGCCCAACAGCAGAGGGGACAACCCGATAAGCAGCACTTGGTTTCAAGATAAAGTTCCGTAAGGGCTCTCAGTTATAGACAAGCTGAGAATATAGCGATCGTCCAAGGTTTCACACTTTAGGAAGCTGCGATATAGCTTCCTTAAATACTAAGTTACTTTTGGGACGCCAACAGCAGAGGGGGACAACCCGATAAGCAGCACTTGGTTTCAAGATAAAGTTCCGTAAGGGCTCTCAGTTATAGACAAGCTGAGAATATAGCGATCGTCAAGGTTTCACACTTTAGGAAGCTGCGATATAGCTTCCTTAAATACTAAGTTACTTTTGGGACGCCCAACAGCAGAGGGGACAACCCGATAAGCAGCACTTGGTTTCAAGATAAAGTTCCGTAAGGGCTCTCAGTTATAGACAAGCTGAGAATATAGCGATCGTCAAGGTTTCACACTTTAGGAAGCTGCGATATAGCTTCCTTAAATACTAAGTTACTTTTGGGACGCCCAACAGCAGAGGGGGACAACCCGATAAGCAGCACTTGGTTTCAAGATAAAGTTCGTAAGGGCTCTCAGTTATAGACAAGCTGAGAATATAGCGATCGTCAAGGTTTCACACTTTAGGAAGCTGCGATATAGCTTCCTTAAATACTAAGTTACTTTTGGGACGCCCAACAGCAGAGGGGACAACCCGATAAGCAGCACTTGGTTTCAAGATAAAGTTCCGTAAGGGCTCTCAGTTATAGACAAGCTGAGAATATAGCGATGCGTCCAAGGTTTCACACTTTAGGAAGCTGCGATATAGCTTCCTTAAATACTAAGTTACTTTTGGGACGCCCAACAGCAGAGGGGACAACCCGATAAGCAGCACTTGGTTTCAAGATAAAGTTCCGTAAGGGCTCTCAGTTATAGACAAGCTGAGAATATAGCGATCGTCAAGGTTTCACACTTTAGGAAGCTGCGATATAGCTTCCTTAAATACTAAGTTACTTTTGGGACGCCCAACAGCAGAGGGGGACAACCCGATAAGCAGCACTTGGTTTCAAGATAAAGTTCCGTAAGGGCTCTCAGTTATAGACAAGCTGAGAATATAGCGATCGTCCAAGGTTTCACACTTTAGGAAGCTGCGATATAGCTTCCTTAAATACTAAGTTACTTTTGGGACGCCCAACAGCAGAGGGGGACAACCCGATAAGCAGCACTTGGTTTCAAGATAAAGTTCCGTAAGGGCTCTCAGTTATAGACAAGCTGAGAATATAGCGATGCGTCAAGGTTTCACACTTTAGGAAGCTGCGATATAGCTTCCTTAAATACTAAGTTACTTTTGGGACGCCCAACAGCAGAGGGGACAACCCGATAAGCAGCACTTGGTTTCAAGATAAAGTTCCGTAAGGGCTCTCAGTTATAGACAAGCTGAGAATATAGCGATCGTCCAAGGTTTCACACTTTAGGAAGCTGCGATATAGCTTCCTTAAATACTAAGTTACTTTTGGGACGCCCAACAGCAGAGGGGGACAACCCGATAAGCAGCACTTGGTTTCAAGATAAAGTTCCGTAAGGGCTCTCAGTTATAGACAAGCTGAGAATATAGCGATGCGTCCAAGGTTTCACACTTTAGGAAGCTGCGATATAGCTTCCTTAAATACTAAGTTACTTTTGGGACGCCCAACAGCAGAGGGGGACAACCCGATAAGCAGCACTTGGTTTCAAGATAAAGTTCCGTAAGGGCTCTCAGTTATAGACAAGCTGAGAATATAGCGATGCGTCCAAGGTTTCACACTTTAGGAAGCTGCGATATAGCTTCCTTAAATACTAAGTTACTTTTGGGACGCCCAACAGCAGAGGGACAACCCGATAAGCAGCACTTGGTTTCAAGATAAAGTTCCGTAAGGGCTCTCAGTTATAGACAAGCTGAGAATATAGCGATCGTCAAGGTTTCACACTTTAGGAAGCTGCGATATAGCTTCCTTAAATACTAAGTTACTTTTGGGACGCCAACAGCAGAGGGGGACAACCCGATAAGCAGCACTTGGTTTCAAGATAAAGTTCCGTAAGGGCTCTCAGTTATAGACAAGCTGAGAATATAGCGATGCGTCCAAGGTTTCACACTTTAGGAAGCTGCGATATAGCTTCCTTAAATACTAAGTTACTTTTGGGACGCCCAACAGCAGAGGGGGACAACCCGATAAGCAGCACTTGGTTTCAAGGAGCAGCACACCACGCGGACTACCAGGGGACGCTTACTCTAGCTGTGTCTTGTCAGTGAATCTATAGTCAGCGTAGCACTCTTTAGTTCATGTTTGGCAGGTTGATTGTTTTGTACCTTACTGCATACAGTGAATACTTACTATGTTTTCATATGGTTATGTAACTTTTTTTTTCTGCTTTTTTTGTTTTTGTAATATTTATAGTTCTATTTTTAGTTATTAAGCTGATTGCTTGCTTAATAAACAGCTCAAGCTATTTATCACTATGCAAAACCCCATTTGAAAATTTCTACTTTTTATCTTCTGTCTATTGTATTTTCCTAGGCTGAGCCTGAAAATGGTTCACTGGGATCAATGTTCGGCCTAAATGAACAAACAGAAATAATGTCTAGTGTCAAGAGTAATATTACTATGAGTTAATTCAGAGATCTGTTATGTGTTAGCAACTGCAGAGTCATTTGTGCAGCTGTAAGGGTAGGGTGTTGAGGTAGGGCATTGTTTATTACTAACATCTAATACCTTATTATGAGTTAATTCAGAGATCTGTTGTGTGTTAGCAATTGCACAGTCATTTGTACAGCTATAAGGGTAGTGTGTTTTTGAGGTAGGGCATTTTTTATTACTAACATCTATCATCTCATTATGAGTTAATTCAGAGATCTGTTTGTGTTAGCAATTGCACAGTCATTTGTACAGCTGTAAGGGTAGTGTGTTGAGGTAGGGCATTTTTTATACTAACATCTAATATCTCAGGATGCATGCAATGATCTAGTCAAAAGGCTGGCTCATACTTTCATACATGCTCACGTCTGCTGTAAAGGACTTGATCTTTCACTTTTACTTGACTACTATTTGCTGCACTCTAGCAGATACTTTGAGGCCTCTAATACCATAGCAGACAGTATACCTTCAAATCACCAAAATGTTCAGCCTAGTCCAGACGTGACTTCTTTAATTTCTGAGCCGTTTGTACTTAGAAGATATTCATCATTATGATCCCTGCAAGAATAACCTAAACTATATGGGTTATATCCTGCACATGACATAACAGCTAGCTAGCTTTCAAAGCTTCAGGGCACCTTCCATGCCCCCAAAGCTTTAGTCAGCTCAAGCTGAGCAGACACAAATTCAGGTCTGGATGCCAAGCCTTTCAGAGCTTTCAAGCCAACTGAGAGAGGCTAAGCCTTCAGAGGACACTGCTAGGAAAAGAAAAAATACATGTCCACACTATGGCAAAAAATAAGAGGGAAGGAGGAAGGGAGAGGCTACAGCTGCAGTGATCATTCAAACATCTACTGTTACAGTACAGTTACTTATACAACACTATGTTCATCATTATGATCACTGCTGCAGTAGCCTAAGCTATATGGATACAACACCATAGCTTAAAAGAACTGATGGGTAGGAGGAGGAAGGTTCTAGCAAAGCCTGTCCTAGACCTGGAGGAAGATTTATTGTCTTCTGTAGAAGTGTGCACAGAGAACTAAGAAGCTGCTTGTAGAATGCTTCTAGAATCCAACAATTTCCAAAAACTGTAGATGAAGCCAAGGAACTGGTAGAACAAGGCTTGTCCCTGCCTGGAATTTTTTTTTTTTGGTGGTAAGAACAACAAAACATATTATACAACGACCCCCCATTAACATTCAAAAGCGTGCATGCTGATTGGTTAGCGTGCACGTTGTAAATCCGAGTTATAGTAATGGAAAAAGGTCCGGTCACCCAGACTTTTTCCATTACTATAACTCTTTTTTACAGCAACACTGTCTCACTATGTTAAACTCATTTAACATAGCAAGACAGCTTTAAAAAAAGCAACAGAGATCCTCCGTTGCTTTTTTTAAAGCTGCCTCCCTATGTTAAACCCATTTAAGATAGAGAAACAGTTTGTAAAAAGCAACGGAGATCTTGCTTTCTCCGTTGCTTTTTTCAAAACTGTTTCGCTATGTTAAACCCATTTAACATAGCGAAACAGTTTGTAAAAAGCAACGAAGATCTTGCTTTCTCCGTTGCTTTTGCCCACAGCTCTGATGTACTGCATAGGCATACGCATGCGCAGTACATCAGAACTGCCGCAGAATACCAGACAGCTGCAGAAGGGCAGCAAGGAGGCATTATACAATGCCATTATTTAAGAAAAGTAATTTTTTTTTCTTAAATAATGTCATTGTATAATAGCAATACCCCACGCCTGGGTGTGGGTAATGCTGGATTTACCCACGGTTGGCTTTGTTTGGCCACTCGGGCTTCGCCCTCGTGACCAAACCACACCAACAGTGGGTAAATCCAGCATTGCCCACACCCAGGCGTGGTTATTGCTATAATAGTCTGAAACAATTATTTATTTACATTTGTTAACTGGGTAGTGTCAGACTGGGTTGGAAAACCCCATTTTCAACAGAGACCCAGGGAGAAAAGCTCCAGAACAGTTCAAATTAGTTAAGTACAAGTAGGCAAAAACAAAAGTAACAAAACAAAATCAACAAGGATTACAAGGTAATAGCAAACTTTTACATACTAGGCAGTATAAGTTATGTAAAAAATTATGAAGTAATGAAGGTGTACTATCAAAAAGACAGAATGGAAGTCATGCAAGAGATGAAAAATAAATAGGAACTACATGCAAAAGATAAGTAGCAATAGAAACAAAAACTAGCCAGGAGCAATACAGGAGCAAAGCCAATTAGTATTTAGATAACCTTTCAGGGTAATTGTAAATGAGGATAGTTTGGGATTTTTTAGGATGTGATGAGGAAAATTATTCCAGTACTTGGCTATTTTATAGGAGTAGAGAGAGTTGCCATGATAGTTGTGAGAATGGGTCACTTTTAGCATTAGTTTATTAGATGATCTAAGGAGCTTACAGTTGGTGTTAGGCTATACCAGGTTTGAAAGAGCTGGGCAGTTAGTGGGGTTGTATATGATTTTATGGACAAGTGAAAGTTGCTCTAGTGCTAACAGATTCAGAAGTGCCAGCCAGATGAGTTGTCAGAGAGCTGTGCAGTGGTGTGATTTATGGGGATGATTGGCAGCAAACTTAGCTATTTTGTTATAACAGGGTTCTAGGTTATTAAGATCAGCTTTGGATAGGTTGGTAAAAATGTGACAGCAGTAGAGGAGGGTGGAAAGCAAGTGAGATCTAGCAGTGGCAAGTCTAGCTTGTTGTGAAAGGTAAGGTTTAACCCTGTAGAGTGCGCCAAGTTTGGAGTGAACTTATTTGATTCTAAGGCAGATGTGTTAATCAGATTTTCTGTAACTCCAAGCAGCTTTGTCTGATTGGTGAGTTTGATTACTGCAACACTGGAAGAGTGTATGGAGAGGGGTGGTGTGATGAGTTTGGATGATTTGATGGAAAAGATAATGAGCTTGGTCTTATTTGGGTTTAGGATAAGATGATGGCTGGTGAGGTAATTTTCAATGTCCTGGAAAGATGTTTGCATTTTGTATTGAAGTTCTTGAGGGGAATGGGCTGAACAGATAATACAGGAATCATCAGCATATTGGATGATGGTGGCAGTATTAAGGTTATTGGTAAATATTGCAAAGAGGAGGGGCCCAAGCATGGAGCCTTGGGGTACCCCTGTGGTGACCGGTTGTTTGCCCATTTAGTAGCCTGTTGATGGTTAGATAGATAACAATGGAACCATGTTAAGGGTGAGGTAGTGAAATTAAAAGTGGCAAGTTTGTTGAGCAGTAGTTGGTGTGATACTATGTCAAAAAGCTTTTGACATGTCTAGGAAAATAGCTGCGACTAGCTGTCCTTCATTTTTGATATGGCAAATGGTATCCGTAAAGGTTATGAGGGCTGTATTTGTACTATGTTTAGGTCTGAAACCATGCTGAGAGATGAACTGTAGGTTATTAGTAGTGAGGTGATTCATGAGCTGTTGGTGAATACATTTCTCAAGGATTTTGGCTAGGGGAGAGAGTATGGCAATGGGTCATTAGTTTGTAATATCTCCAGATGTGCCACCTTTATGCAGTGGTATGATGTGAGACATTTTCCATAGTTTGGGTACATGCTGTTCTGAGATAGAGTGATTTATTAGTATGGATATGGGGTAGGCAATGGATGGAGCAGCTAGTTTTAGGTACTCATTGGGAAGTTGGTCAGCAGCCAGGAAACAGGATTTTAGTTTACTTACAAGTTTTTGTATATAGGTGATTTGAATGGGTGTAAAGGAGAAAGGGTTTCATCAGAGTTTGGGGAGGGGACATTGAGTGGTAGGTTAATTTTGCTGTCTAAGAGAGAGGTGATAGAGTAGATGAAGTGAGAGTTGAACTGTGAAGCTAAGGGGTAAATGGTATTAGTAGTGAGGGAAGCAGGGGTGGAGGTTTTACCAGGTTTAAGGAGGTAGTTGATGTTATGCCAGAACTTTTGTGGATTGTGATATTTTTGTTGGCAGGTGAGAAAGTAATTTTTTTTACCCTTTCCTTGATGAGACTTTTCTTAGCTTGGTTTCTAAGTTGTTGATAAAGGGTGAGATCACTCTTGTTTTTGGTTGTACGGTATAGTGACCAGACTATCCCTTTGTTTCATTAGTTGTTTAGTTTCATTAGATAGCCATGGGAGTTGTTTGGAGTTTTGTCGAATTTCCTAGAAGGGGCAAGGATATTTACTATTTCAAGGAATTTGTTGTTTAAGTATTCCACAGTAAGGTCTAGTTGCAGGCTTTTTAATGGGGACCAGTTACAGTGCTGTATAGTATACTGAAGGTGCCAGGGGAAATTGTTTTTGCTACATTTGGAATATTCAGTTTTGACGCAGGTTGTCCTGTCTTCTTACCTTCACAAGAAATGAACAATCCGAAGTTCTGTCAAAATAGTACCTGTGATGTCTGTGGACATCCAAGGCATGAAGTATCCTTTCCCCCTCATTTTTAGGTTCTGGAAAGAAGACAGGGAGATGGATAAATATTGGTTCAATGTAAACTTGGATACCACTTTAAGCATAAAAGGAGTATTAGTTTTCAAAAAGAAAAACATATCTTTGTGGAAAATTAAATAAGGTTGACCCACCATAACAGCTTGCAACTCAGATACTCTTCTTACAGAGGTCAGATCAATGTGAAAGACTGTTTTCCATGTTAAGAACCTCAAGTCAGCCTAATGAGCTAGTTTAAATAGAGAAAGTGTTTGCTTTTCTAACACAAAATTAAGATCTCAAGGAGGAGTTACTGGTTTTCTGGGAGGTGTCTTATGTAGAACTTCATTCAGAAACATTTTGACATGGGACTATATTGAAAAAAGTGGATCCATGGGCAAAAATGCTAAAACGGATGAAAGATTAACCTTGACAGAGAGTAAGTCAGGCCATAGGTTAGTAACTTACTGAAATACTATAAAGCCAGACAAACACTAGCCCTGAATGGGTGCTGGTTCTTTTGTTGGCACCAACTAAAACCCTTTTCTATTTGCTAACAAATGATTTTATAGTAACAGATTTTCTTGCTTCCATTAATACCTGCTGCACCTCCTCATAAAACAGATGCCCAAAAGGAAATAAAACCCTATCATCCAGGCAGTAAATTGCAGTTGTTTGTGAGTTTGGATGCATCAAACACCCGATCTTGTGTGAATAAATCCAGTTTATGAGGAAGTGGTAATTACTCCAACCAATTCCAAAAGAGGGGAGAACCACTGTTGCCTGGGCCAGAAGTGAGTGACCACAATGGTCTGGGGGAATCCTGCTGAATCTTCATAAATATTGTGGAGAACCGTGGAAAGGCATAAAGGAAAATTCTTGTCTAAGGAAAAGAAATGGCATCGGTCTTCAAGTCCTTCATGCATGAGGTCCTGGAACAGAATTTTGTCAGTTGATTGTTAGGAGGCAGCAATTTTGCTATGACAGGATGCAAAATGCCTGCAGAAAGTGAGGCTGTGCTGTACAGCTGTATCTGATGCTTACATGGCTAGTCTGCACAGGAGGTAAGCTCTGGTTCCCCCTTGCTTAAGTTAAATACCACTGTGGTATTTTCTATGAACACCTGAAATGATCCTGAGGACAAGAGATAATTCATAGAGTTGAGAGCATTTATAAGAGTTAACATCTCTTTTATGTTTATGTACTTTGGTCAGACTTTCTTTTTGACCCAAAGACCCTGCACTTTTATGTTCAGTACTGAAAGTGCTAATATGCTGCTCCCCAAGCAAAGTCTGAGGAGGCTGTTGTGACCGATTCTTTTGAAGCAGAATGTGAGACCTTGATTCTCAAAAACTTGAAGTCTCTACCACATGATCTCCCTTTTTACAAATCCTAAGACTGGAATTTGAAGACCACTGTATCTTTCTCATATGGAGTCTTAACAATAAGAAAGAATTGTGTATGTCATAAGATTCAGAATCCCCTTGCTATGACAGATGTCTGAGTGGAAAAAAATTAGGAATACGTCTAAATGTAGATTTTTTTTTCCAGTAAAAGAAAAGCTCTTTGTACTGAGGTGTCTGTCAGGCACCCCAGAAAAACAATCCTGTGAGAAGGAGTCAGAAAAGACTTCTGAATGTTCTCTTGTAAACCCAGCTTGTGTAGGAGATACCTTACCCAAGAAAGACATGAGAGATTACAAAGACAAGCAAGTCATCTAAATATGGAAAAATGTGGAGCTGGACATCTTGTGAACACTTTTGGAGCAGTGGATAGTTCAAAGAGTACGGAAGAGAACTGATGATGTGATCTGGCCACACAAAACCTTAGTAAATGCCTGAAATCGGGATAAATAGAAATGTGATGATCAGATGAGGAAAAAGGTTTAACAGGATGTCAAGTGAAAGCATTCTGAACTTGGGCACTATCATAAACTGGTTCAGCAAGGAAATATCCAAGCCCAGTCTCCAATAATCTTCTTTCTTTTGCACCAGAAACATTCTTGAACAAAATCCTCCTCCTCCTAACAAAAGAGGAGGAATAGCTTCTACTACCTCCTGAGAGGGCACAAGTAATAAGAAAGAAAAAAAGAAGTGTGTGGTCTGGCAGACGAGGAGAAATCTCCCTGGGAAGGAGAGAGAACCCTCCCATTGTCAACTGCATCCTAGCTAGACCATATTCACGACCTATTTTCTGAAACAACCTGTTGTCAGCAGTGGCTGCTGGTGCCTTCAAATCACAGGGGGGCTGCAGGAGACGCGGAATGGGTGGGGTCAAAGGGAAGGGGTGTGGTCAACCATAAAGGAGAGGAGCTATGCACAAAACCACAAAAAAATAACTTTAATTAAATACGCTGCCCTGGGTGGCAAACCATCATTATGAAAGTCCAATCAAGACAAAAATAAGTGTAGAAGAATAAAAATATTTCAATGCATTGGCTGCATGACAGCTTACTTAATATCTAGATGGAAACAAAAGGTTGTGAGGCATGAAAAAATAAATTACTTTTTAAATACATTACTGGAATGCCAGTCAAAATCAAGTATAAGAAAAACCAGAAGCACTCAACTCAAACCACTTCTCCTTGCACTGCAGTTCTAATTATAATATATTCAGCTTTATTAAAGTACCAAGTAACATGCTGAAAGTAGAAATCTATGTGATGCCCCCACTTGTAAAAATGTTTCTTATCCAAAAAGACCTGCTGCCTGACAACTTGTTTCATGGGAAAGCATGATAAAAGTAATACATGAAAAGCAAACAAGAAACAAGCTCAAGATACATTGCTTAAAGGATTACTGTACAGGTTATGGACCACACATGATTGGCATTCTGTTTAGTTTACGGGTAAAGTCTGTAGAGATGACTGGAAGTCTCCAACAAGTGTAATGAGCTTTTTAAAATAATGGAATCCTGTCCTTTAATACCCAAGGCTTATACATTATCTAGTCAAGTATTCTCTGCATGACAACAACAGAAAGGCTTTCAATGTTGGCAATTGTTTAACAGTATGCTTATTAAAGCTTACTTGCATCTTACGATGTCAGACAAGCTTACCTTATGGTCATTAAAGCATTGCTACTTAAACACAGAGCAACAGGCACTTTGAGTAATAAGCATAAATCTGAGTAATAAGCATAAATCAACAGTACAAAAATATGACAGAAACCAGACCATTCTGCAAAATCAAGGACAGATGAAAAGCCACTGTAGTACTTATGCAGTGTGTCCTCCCATCCAAGGTAGATACAACTACTCCTTGCCTTGCTTGGACACATCCAGAGTCACTACATGGGGAGTGGGGTGCAACAAGCATGTCACAATTTGAAATCTCTCTGGCTGACTGTGATGGCCCTGACACATTTGTCATACCTCTCAACCTCAAGAGCAAGAAATCTGGACAAAGCCATACACAGAAGTGGGACAAAGGCCCAACAATAAGGACAATTTTAAATATTGCTCTAATAAACTTAGAAAGATAATAGAATAGGTCTTGCATTAGTATGAATTTTCTGAAGGGTATAAAATCTGAAACTCAAATGTCTGTCATTTTCTAACTTCAGTCTTTAGTGATTTGTCACTAATTTGCCAAAAACACAATTTTATGAAAAATGGACCAAAAATGTGATGCAAAAATATAAAATAGACACACAATACAGCTGCTACCTGTCAAAGAAGGGACACTTTAATATTAGTACTGCTACCTTGAGCAGCTGACAAAATAAAAGAATCTACATGCAGTTCAAGTAATCTATAACTTTGATTATTACAGTTATTTCTTAATTGTAAACCCTCCATGTTTTCTTCCAAAATTGCTATTTTGCGGAGGGATTATTAGGGGGAAGAGCAACATTTTGAGCCAAAAATTGGGGACAGTTGAGAGGTTGGCTATGCCTAATTCTATAAAGCAATTTATTTGCATGTACCTCTCAACCTGTTAATGCAGTAAATCTGAACAAGGCCAAATATATTGGGGGCACATATAAACAGTACTAAAAATTGCTCTTGTATAAATTGAGACAGTTGATAGCACAGCTCTTACTTTAACATGCATTTTTCTGAAGGTTATGAAGTCTGAAACTTATTATTTAGTGACTTCTGGCAAATCATTTAGGAATTAAAACTACAAATTTTATGAACAACAAACCAAAAATAAGAAAAAAAATCTATTCATTCTTTGAAAATCTGGACAGTTGGGAGGTATAGTTCAGCTGGGCCTGTCTGAGTTTGCTGCCCTTCCCCCCTGACAAAATAATGGTTGAATGAAGCCTCTGCAGCCATTCCAATGAACCATTACTTGGCTATTTCACTCCATTTACCATAAACACTAATGTGCATACTGCTTTACTTCTATGAGGAGTTGGACTTCATTTGAAAGTTTTATTTTGTATTTTACAGCACAAACACTAAGTCATCTGTTAAACAAAGCAATGCAGTCTCACAATGAAAACTTAGCATTAAAACTTCTCTGCCCTTGAAACTCACATTCATTGAAACAGCATTGAAACCCACATTCAAAGAAAATACATTTTGCCAGTGGCAGATAAAGATTAATTTGGGGCTGTTTTTGAATCATAGGCCCCTTGCATATGAAACATACATGTGCTCTTTGATACACCTTCCTCATTGTACTAAAATTCTATTCCTTGTACAATACAGTACACTTGTTAGAGGGTGTTTTAAATTTGTTTTGAACATTTTTCCAGTAAGCAATGAAACAAACCATATGCACCCATAATGGCAAAACTGCCCAGTTGAGAACATTTATCATAAAAAAGTCTACTCGGACTTCCACAGTCCACCATTATTACTAAATATACACAATTCTACAGTCCACCATTATTAGTAAATATGCACAATTCCACAGTCCACCATTATTAGTAAATTTGCACAATTCTACAGTCCACCATTATCAGTAAATATGCACAATTCTACAGTCCACCTTTATCAGTAAATATGCACAATTCTACAGTCCATTATCAGTAAATATGCACAATCTCTGAAGTAAGTCATCTAAATAATTCCACATTAAAGAAATCTGTAACTAATGAAGAGGTTGCTGCTAGCAATTACCTTTATATTTCATGGTTTCATCGAAAAATAAAGTGTCTGTTGCCCCTCAGGAATAAATTGCCTATATATAACATTAAAAAAATGATAAGCTAGTAATAATATTGCAAGAGGAAATGGATGGCAAACTGATAACGAACTCATAGTTAGTATCTTCACCAAGGAGAACATTCTCAGTACGGCAGCATCCACCCCTTGTGGGAGTAGAACCCACAGCCTTCTGCATCAAAAGCAAGTAGATAACCTGTTGTGCTATAGTATTAACTAGGCAAAGCACTAAACTTCTATTCCCCTGCAGCTCTCAGCTCCTTGTAAAATCTACTCAATACTCAACTGCATCTCAACTTCGCAGCTCAAGAAAACTGGAAAAAGCCAAAATGTATTGGGGGGGGGTCAAAAGCCCAAAAACCAGGGACACATTAAACATTGCTTGTATAATCTTGGAAAGTTGCTAGAATAAAATGTTGTGTTGCCACCATATATTTTACTGCCAAGGTCCCTGAGCAAAAAACAGTCAGAGTAACATACCACTACGCCACATCAGCTGCTTTGTAAAAGAGAGGAAGACTGAAACTTAAATGGCTTTCATTTAGTGAATTCAGTTCAAACTATAGCTGTCAACCTCTTAGTACAAAACACCTGGACAAACCCAGTAATGAGGGAATACAGCCCTCAAACATATTCAGTGAATTCAGTTCTTGCCATAGCTGTCAACCTTAGCACAAAAACCTGGACGAAGCCAATAATGGGGGAATACAGTCCCAAAAATAGGGACAAATTTAAAATATTCATCTTATAAACTTAGAAAATTGCTAGAAAAAAAGGTTGTGCTACTATGTATTCTGAAGAACATGAAGTTTGAAATTCAAATGCCGGTCAATTTTACTGCGGACAGAACAAAAACAATTTTCAGCAGAGACGCAGGGATTAATACTGCAGACACGTCTTTGTAAAATGGCAGGGCACCAGAGCAAATCCACACAAACACAGGGAGGAGATGCAGACTCCACACAGAAGCCACCCCAACCAAGAATCAAACCAGAAAACCTATAGCTGTGAGGCAACAATACTACCACTGCTCCATCAAGTCTGCAAGGAATTAAACATTCAGAAACCTGAAGTCTGAAATTCAAATGCCTGTCAATTTTACTGCGGACAGAACAAAAACAATTTTCAGCAGAGATGCAGGGATTAATACTGCAGACACGTCTTTGTAAAATGGCAGGGCACCAGAGCAAATCCACACAAACACAGGGAGGAGATGCAGACGCCACACAGAAGCCACCCCAACCAAGAATCAAACCAGAAAACCTACAGCTGTGAGGCAACAATACTTCCACTGCACCATCAAATCTGCAAGGAATTAAACATTCAGAAACCTGAAGTCTGAAATTCAAATGCCTGTCAATTTTATTTAACATTTGTTAATCAGGACAGTCTGACTTGCAACAAAAAAACAATTTTCAGCAGAGGCCCAGGAAGAAATAATGCAGACATGTCTTTGTAACATGGGAGGACACAAAAGCAAACCCACACAAACACAGGGAGAAGATACGGACCCCACAAAGAAGGAACCCCAGCCAAGAATCAAACCTGAGAACCTGCAGCTGTGAGGCAACAATGCTACCAGTGCAACATCAAATAAAAGCAAACCCACACAAACACAGGGAGAAGATAACAGACCCCACAAAGAAGGAACCCCAGCCAAGAATCAAACCTGAGAACCTGCAGCTGTGAGGCAACAATGCTACTACTGCACCATCAAATATCAAGCATTGCAACATTTACAAACCACAGATATTATGAGGAACAGATCAGATCAAATATGAGGCAAAAATCTGCAATTTTTTTACAAATGGTGGTGGGTAGGGAACTCAAGTCTTTAACACCTGCATACAGGGTACAGGGTTCAAGCCTGAGGTATTCCCTACCACACCACCATGAGCACCTGGGGCATTCACACACACACACACACACACACACACACACACACACACACACACACACACACCAGAAAAGCACTTTAATCTATCCAGTTAAAAGCACTAATATATCCATCCAGTTAAAAGCACTAATATATCCATATCCAGCTAACACACACAGTATAAAGTAAAACGCACCATACACTTACCTGTCTGTTCTCCATACCATATCCTGCCCGCGCAATACTCACAAAGACCCGCGAGATCCCAGGCAAAGCTCCTTCCCGACGAGATCCCAAGTAAAAGCTCCCTCCCGACGACGAGACTGTTCTGACTGCTGCTGTTGCAGTCCGGACCCGACATATAATCCCAGCGAGTCTGTGCACTTTAAAAGTGCACAGACGTCTCCTTGTGTCCCTCTATGGGGACTGCCAGACTGCCTTGAGCATGCGCATAGACCGACAGTAGTCGGGACTACTGCGCATGTGCAAAGTCCGCGAAATTTAAAAAATAATTTTGTTTTCTAATTTTTATTTTGAGGGGGCTGCAGTCCGGCAGCCCGATGCCACGAGCCACCCCTGGTTGTCAGACAGAAAGGGAGAGTCAGACTTTTTGGAAGGATTAAAGGACTACCAGGGTGGGAGGGGGTATAAGTTCCCTCATACAGTCATTCTGACTTATTTAACTTCTATTTTTTTTTGGGGGGGGGGGATTCCTGCCTCTTTTTTATTATTATTTTGGAAACCTTCCTGTTATTGCTTTTTAAATGTCTGCTTACTAGCATTATGCTGGGACTGTTTGTTTTGCTTTTTTGCAAAAGTTAGATGAGGAAGCAGAGACTCCACTGAAAAATTTAGAGAAGGAGGGCTAAAAAAATATGAGAGATACTCTGAATCAGCTTTCCCATCTCATCACACTTTTTGACAACTTCTGCAGCAGAAGGTCCAAAAACTAAATCTCTATCAAAGGGAGAATGCAAAATTTAATTTTTGACATCTACTGGGAGTTTCAGAGAACAGAATCAGGCAAACCTCAAACCAGTTTAAATGACAGCAACTCTAGAGGTAGTATCCACAGAATCATAAACACATTTTAAGCGATGAGTAGTGTGAAACAGAAGAAACTAAATTACAGAAAGCAGATTTTATCTTGCATGAGGAAACTGATAAAACATTCCTCATAACTGCTTGACAGTTTAAAATTCAGAAAAATTAAACTTGCGGAATATACATTTTTCCTCCAGACCTGTCAAAGTCCTCCTC
This sequence comes from Protopterus annectens, assembly GCF_019279795.1. Taxonomy (NCBI): domain Eukaryota; kingdom Metazoa; phylum Chordata; order Ceratodontiformes; family Protopteridae; genus Protopterus; species Protopterus annectens. Next base: position 711,100,338 of record NC_056739.1, on the reverse strand, counting down.
ATCCTTGTCAGAAGGAGAAGGATTAGAATTAACAGCATGATGTGATGTTGTCAATCTTGCCTTTAATCCCACTGATGGGTCAGATCCGATCCATCGGATCCATCTCAGCCATATTCCAAGCTCGAGGTCTTCAGCAAAGCTTATGGACCCTCTTTACCCATAATGCAACCCCCCTAACTTCCCCAGATCTCATTTGCCGTGCAGCGAAGAGGTTGGATAGCAAGCTCTGGGATAAGCATTTGATATTTTTTCTTATTATTACACATTTTTAACTTTACGATTCTTATGAACCTTTTCCCTCTTAATCTTTACCATTTAGCGAGTGTCTGTTACTCTCTTTCTACACTTCTCTCTTAGGATTTAGTGTCCGTTTTAGTTAGAGGATGTCTAATGAACATCCATTTAAATTAGAGTATGCTCTACTGCCTTTCCTACTTTCCATCTTTCTAGTTATTTACAAAAAAAAATCTCTCTGTCCTTTTAAATTTTCTGTCCATTTAAGTTAGAGGACTGTTTAAGAGTTTTGTGTGTTTGTGTGTGTGGGCGCGTGTGCCGTGCGTGGTGCTCTATTCCTCTTTAATTGCTCTTCCTTCTCATATAGATATGTCTTAAAAGCAGGAAGGGCAGCTCATAGACTTCAAGAAATATGAGAAATGCGGAAAAAGATGCCCCTAAGTGATTCGCATTGTGAAGATAGGTGAAGGCTGCCAGCCTAGCCGGATAGAATTTTGTAGATAATTCTGTCATTTGTAAATATTAATATAAGCAACAGGCTTGTTCTATTAAATGAGAAAACAATGGTGTTAAATGTGAAACTGCAAAAATGTAACAACAGTGCACTCTGCTGCCAGTAAGTGGGAAAGACAACATGGTAGTAGTAGGTTGTCTTGAGACAACAAGGGTAGCAAACTACCATCCTGCAGATGTCCTGATAGGAGAGGATTTGGATGAGGCAGTAGCATGTGGGTCTGGTAGCCAGGGGGAGACCCAGACAGAAGCATACTTGCAGCCAGGACTGGTGAGGTGGTTACTTCAGGGAGGGAGCTAATCTGTAGCAGTGAGACTGCAGGTGAGCCACAGCTGCTTGTGGGTACTGATGTTCCCTTCGACAGAGTGACTGCAATGGTAGAGGGGAGTAGTAGTACCCAGGCTGACAGTGAGGCACCACTGTCAGAGGATGCCAGACTTCCTGCGGAAGGGGAGCTGGGAGGGGTTACAAAGAGAGAGTTGAGACAGGGTCAGCTCTCAGACCCTACACTGCAAGGCCTGAGGCAGGTAGCTAGTAAGGCATCTGATTCTCAAGGGAAGGGGGATTCTGTATACTGGGACAAAGGGTTACTGTATAGAGAGTGGACCCCAGAGGGAGGGCTAGAAGGTGAGAGAATACAGCAGTTGGTAGTGCCTAGAGCCTAACATCTGGCACTTCTAGCCATAGCCCATGATATTCCCTTTGCAGGTCATATGGGCATAAAATATACAAAGAGATGTATTATGCAGAACTTTTATTGGCCTGGAATTTCCAGAGATGTAACAGGGTACTGCAGGATGTGTGAGCAGTGCCAAAAAGTAGGCAAGGCAGGTGACAAGGTGAGAGCTTCTTTGATGCCTCTGCCTCTGACTGAGGAGCCATTTCAAAGGGTAGCTATGGATATTGAGGGGGCTGTGAGTACCCCAAGTTCCACAGGGAAAATATATATCCTAGTGGTAGTGGAGTATGCTACACGATACCCTGAGACAGTGGCTTTGTCCTCCATTGAGTCAGAAAAGGTGGAAAATGCTTTGTTAGAGGTTTTCAGTAGGGTAGTTTTCCCAAAGGAACTACTGACAGAGGTGCCAATTTCATGTCACACCTGCTGGCTGTCTGTGGAAGTACTGTGGGGTGAAGTACCTGAAGACCACCCCCTGCCATCCCCAGACTAATGGTCTTGTTGAGAGGTTAAACTCTAGAATCAAGTCCATGCTACGGGCATTTGCAGACCAGTTTAAGAGGGAATGGGACAAATATTTGCCCCATCTGTTTGCTTACAGAGAGGTTTCCCAGGAATCCACAGGTTTTTCACCCTTTGAGTTGTATGGGCATAGGGTGAGGGGGCCCTCTAGATTTAATGTGTGACGAGTGGGAAGGTGAGTCTGAACCTCACAAGGAGTCTGTTGTGGCATATGTCCTAAACTTGAGGACAAGGCTCAGGGAACTCATGGGTTTAGCCCAGGAGAACCTGGCAGAAGCCCGACAACAGAAAAAGGTACGGTATGACAGGAATGCTCGAGCTAGAGAGTATGCTGTAGGGCAGCATGTAATGGTTCTCATTCCTGTCAGACACAACGAGCTGGAAGCAGCTTGGGAGGGACCCTACAAGGTGGTAAGAAAGGTAAGTGATGTTAATTACATGGTGGAACTGCTAGGCAGGGGCACAAATTGTACCATGTTAACATGACGAAACCTTACCATGACAGGGAGGCCCTTGTGCTGAGCATTTGCAGTGGATTGCAGGAGGAGTCTGAGGGAGATCTCGTGACTGATCTCTTCAGTGAGGCTTGGACTGACACCTCATTGGAAGGGGTAGCAATGTCCCAGCAGCTATCTCCTACCCAAGGTTGAGAAATCCAAGCAGTGTTACACGGGTTTGGGGACATGTTCACCAGGAAACCAGGGTGCACCCACCTGGTGCAGCACCAGGTGTATATATAGGACCCCAAATGCCTATTAGGCAGGCCCCTTATAGGGTGCCTGAGAGAGTCAAACAGACTCTGAGGGAGGAGATACAGGAGATGTTGGATCTAGGGATGATTCAAAAGTCCAATAGTTCCTGGGCCTGCCCAGTGGTGCTGGTGCCAAAGAAGGATGGCAGCACCAGGTTCTGTGTGGACTAGAGGAAATTAGATAGTCACACAGAGTCAGATGTTTACCCTATATCTAGGACAAATGAGGCCCTAGAGCAGCTGGGTGGGGCTAAGTATCTTACAACCATTAATCTTACCAAGGGTTACTGACAGGTGCCCTTGACTCCCAGTGCTAAACAGAAGTCAGCCTTTGTGACTCCTTTTGGCTTGTATGAGTTCACAAAGATGCCCTTTGAGATGAAGAATACCCCAGCAACTTTCCAGAGGCTGGTAGATCATATCCTAGTAGGAGGGTTTGCCCTTGCTTACCTAGATGATACTGCCATCTACAGACATTCCTGGCAAGAGCACCTTCAGCATGTCAGGGAGGTGCTGGGCAGGGTTGACCATTAAGCCCAGCAAATGTCAGGTGGGTATGGCAGAGGTCTACTACTTGGGACATAGAGTGGGGAGTGGCAAGATCAGGCCAGAACCTGCCAAAGTAGAACATTCAGGCATGGCCTGCACCTATTACCAAAAAGCAGGAGAGGGCATTCTTAGGGACAGCAGGGTACTACAAAAGTTCGTCCCCAGTTATAGTACCACAGCTGCTCCCCTCACAGACCTGACATGGAAGAACAGACCAGATAAGGTAGTATGGACCTCAGCATGTGATCAGGCATTCCAGGAGCTTAAGGAAGCTTTGGGAGGACCCCCTGCATTAGCCAGTCCAGATTACAGCAAATAATTTGTTGTGCAGGTGGATGCTTCAAATCATGGGGTGGTGGCTGTACTTAGCCAGATTTCTTCAGAGGGAGAAGGGCACCCATTGGTTTATCTCAGTTTTAGGCTCCAACCCAGGGCTGTAGAAAAGGAATGTCTAGCCATAGTGTGGGTACTGCAGAAACTTCAGCCTTATCTGTATGGAAGAAAATTCACCGTGTAGACAGATCACAACCCCCTAACATGGTTACACAGAGCCAGCCAGCAAAATGCCAAGTTGCTAATATGGAGCCTAGGGTTGCAAGCATATATGTCAGTGCAGCACCGCAGTAGGATTAGCAATGCCAACACAGATGTGCTCTCAAGACAGAGAATGGGGTAGTGTATACTCAGATAGCATTAACCATCTCAAGCAAAGTTTCTCAAATGTCACTTGAAAAACTAGCTTGAGTTCTCTGGTGGGGGGGGGGGGATGTGTGAAGACAGGTGAAGGCTGCCAGCCTAGCCAGATAGAATTTTGTAGATAATTCTGTCGTTTGTAAATATTAATATAAGCCACAGGCTTGTTCTCTTAAATGGGAAAAAATGGTGTTACATGTGGAAAGTACAGTTTTGTACCTACCATAAATGTAGATGTCCGATAGACATGCAACTGCAGTCATAACATGTGGGTTGTCCTGCCTCAGGCAGCCCTCGGTCGGCTGGATTCCAAAGTCGGGGTCCGACGTCGGCTGATGTCACATTTCTCTCCGACGTCAGAGCGGCTGGAGTACATAAGCATCAGCCGACGCCATTTTCTTCAGTGTTTCTTGCCCCAGATGCCAGGTGCCCTCCAAGGAAGGCTGTAACCAAATTAGAAGACAAAAACAGGATTCCAAACAATAAATGAGCAATAAAACAAATACACCATAACAGATATCCCCAGCTAAGAGAAACAGGGATAGGAGTGGACCCTAGGCATAGAGGGGTATGGAGGGAGGGAAAATCCGACTGCAGTTGCATGTCTATCGGACATCTACATTTATGGTAGGTACAAAACTGTGCTATGTCCTTCAAGAATGCAACTGCAGTCATAACATGTGGGTAGAATACCATAGCTTAGCTGGGGGAGGAGGAATGCTCTAGGGAAAAGATGGTGTGGCAATTAAACCCTGCAGGACTGCCGAAGCAAAGCCTGCTCTGGATCTGGAGTATAGAGGGAGATTGTAGTGTTTGGAGAATGTATGCACGGAGCTCCATGTAGCAGCTTCTAGAATGTCCTTGGTAGGCACCCCTCTTAAGAATGCTGTAGAGGTGGCTGTAGCTCTAGTGGAATGTGGTCTGACATTGGCTGGAACAGTCTTTCCATGAAAGGAGTAACAGAATCTGATGCAATGTCCAATCCATTTAGAAATAGACTGTTTTGAAATTGCTTTTCCTTGGACTGCAGGGGCGTAAGCTACAAAAAGTTGTTCAGACTTCCTACTGGCCTTGGTTCTGTCCAGGTAGTATCGAAGTTGTCTGTGAATGTCCAAGGTATGCAACAGTCTTTCCCCCCTATTCTCAGGATTGGGGAAGAAGGCAGGCAGATGAATGGCTTGATTTAAAGAAACCCTAGATACCACCTTTGGCATAAAAGTAGGGTTGGTCCTTAGTGAAACCCTGTCTCTGTGAAAAATAATAAAGGGTGGTATTGCCATTAGGGCCTGTAACTCCGAAACTCTTCTTGCTGAGGTAATTGCCAACAGGAAAGCTGTCTTCCATGAAAGAAATTGCAGGTCAACTGAAGCTGCTGGCTCAAATGGAGGTAGAGTCAGTTTTTCTAGGACAAAATTGAGGTCCCAGGCTGGCACTGGGGCCTTTCTTGGTGGCTTAATGTTCTTGATTCCCCTGAGGAATTGCCTTAGTAAAGGGTGAGAAAAAACAGGAGGATCAGTGTTGTATCTAGCTGAAATAGCAGATGCATGTATCTTTATGGAAGAATATGAGAGGCCGTTCTTTAACATATCTGCCAAATATTCCAAGATGAGTGGGATGTTCAACAATGATGCATCATGTCCCTTGCTGGCATTCCAATTGCTGAATCTTTTCCATTTTGCTAAGTAAACCTTTCTGGTGGATGGTCTTCGAGCATCTGTTAGTATCCGCTGAACTTCCTTGGAGAGATAAGCTGAATTTATTTATGGGATCTCCCAGGCTGTTAGCTGCAGTGTCTGAAGATTTGGATGCAGTGTTTCGAAATTGTGTTGAGACAAAAGTAGAGGCCACTGGGGAAGGGCCCACCTCCTGGTGTGACATATGCTACGTAGTAGTGGGTACCAGTGTTGTCTTGGCCAGTCCGGAGCTATTATGATTCCCTTGGGTTTCTCTGCTTTGATCTTTAGTAATACTGAGGTCATCAGTGGCAGAGGTGGGAATGCATAGATTGCTAGGGAGTTCCAGTTGAATGAGAGGGCATCTAATTTCCAAGCCTTTGGATGGTATGTCCTTGTGCAGAATTTTGGTAGAAGATGGTTGAGGTGAGAGGCAAATAGGTCCACTTCTGGCTTGCCCCATGTCGAAGTGAGTTGTCTGAAGGCCTTCGGATGTAACCTCCACTCGTGTGGATTTGTGAAATTCCTGCTTAGGCTGTCCGCCAACACATTGTCTTTTCCTGGAACAAACTGGGATTGTAACTGGATGTTTAGGCTCAGTGATTTCTCCCAAAGCTATATTGTCAGTCTGCAGAGGGGGTAAGAGTGGGTGCCCCCTTGCTTGTTTATGTACCACATCACAGTGGTGTTGTCTGTCCGTATCAGTAAATGGCCTTGCTGGAGTTGGTGTTGAAAGGCCTCGATGGCATGCATTACTGCCAGCATTTCCTTTTGGTTTATATGCAGATGTGTTTCCTTTGGAGACCATTGCCCTTGTATACACCTGCCTTCCATGTGCGCCCCCCATCCAAGGTCTGAGGCGTCTGTAGTCATGGTCTGTGTTATCTGTGGTTTTTTGAATGACATACCTGTGTTTGTTTGGCTCACCGAGGCCCACCATAGGAATTCCTTTTGTAGGCATGGAATGAGTGGTATGATAGTCTCCAAGTTGTTGCTGTGTTGAGACCAAATGCTTTTTAGGTACCATTGAAGCTTTCTCATGTGTAGTCTTGCTAATGGAACCAGGAGAATGCAGGATGCCATGTAACCCAGGGCCTGTAGGAATCTCCTTGCAGTCATCTGGGTGAGTTTTGCTAAACCTTTGAAGTAATGAGTTAACTTCTCTTGCTTGTCTTCTGTCAGGTAAGCCATCTGAGAGGCTGTGTCTAGTTTGGCTCCTAAGAAGATTATTTGCTGGGATGGCTGCAGTCTTGACTTTTGGAAGTTGACTGTGTATCCCAGAGCTTGAAGTAATCGTATGACGTAATCCAGATTTTTTGTCAACATCAATTTGTCGTCCGCTTGTATGAGGCAGTCATCCAGGTACGGGTAAATCTGTATCCCCTGGAGCCTGCAATGAGCAATTACTGAAGCCAGGCATTTTGTAAATACTCTGGGCGCAGTAGATAAGCCAAATGGCAATGCTGAGAATTGATAATGCTCTGGCCCTGCAAGAAGTCTGAGGTATCTTCTGCAGCTGTGTCTGATAGGGACATGCAGGTATGCCTCCTTGAGGTCCAGAGTAATCAGCCACGACCCCTTGCCCAGCATGGGAAGGAGTTGCTGTAGAGTCAGCATTTTGAACTTTGGTACTATGAGAAAGGTGTTTAATGCGGACAAGTCCAGTATTGGTCTCCATTGAGATTCTTTTCTTGGAACAAGGAACAGTCTTGAGTAAAACCCCTGGTCCTGTTCTTGTTGTGGAACTCTTTCTATTGCTTTCATCCGAGTCAGCAGAGTGATTTGCTTGATAGCCTCTGCCCTCTGATTTTGTGGTAGGTTTGGCATGCCTTGTTTTCTTGGTAAGGTATGAAAATGAAACCTGTACCCTCGGTCTATAATGTCCAAAATCCATTTGTCCTTTGTCAGTCTGTGCCAGTTTTCTGCAAACAGAGATAACTTCCCGCCCAAGGGAGCTTCTAGTTGTTCCCTGGTAGGCGGTAGTAGAGGAAAGTCATTGAGATTGTGGTTCTGGGGCAGGTGAAACCCCTGCGTCACTTCTTTGGTTTCCTGGCTGCCATTGTCATCCCCTGTAAGGGCCTCTGTATTGGCCTCTTCCTTGGCCACGTCTGTTCTTACCCCTTTGAAACTTTTCTGGATTAGGAAAGGACCAGTTTTTTGAAGGCCAATTCCTACTGAATCTGGGGGGTTGAACCTGGAGGAAATCTTTCACTGCCTGAACTGATTTTGCTTTTTCTTCGATGGTCTTTAGCACATCCTTAGCATTTGCACCAAAAAGTTTGTTCTTTTCCAAAGGTGCATCCAGAAGTTTTGCTTTTACATGATCTGGTAGAGGTTGATCTTTTAACCAAGCATGTCTACGAATGACTGCCCCTGTCATAGCTGCCCTACAAGAAGCTTCCAGTGCATCATATCCACACTGCAGGAAGTGATTGCTTACTTGCTGAGTGTTATGTACAGCTTCCTGCAAAGTCTTCCTGTCTAAAGGATCAGGAGAGGCTAATGTTTTTTGTAAATCTTCTAACAGATAATCCTGATATTGTAACATATGAAAAAGGCAATTTAAAGCTCTCATAGATAAGGTAGTGGATGTGTAAACCTTTTGCCCCATCTCTAATGACCTAGCTTCCCTGTTGGAGGGCAAAGGATTTTTCGAGGTGGAGGCTGAAACTCCTTTAGGCCCCTGTGAAATAGTTTCCAAATCAGCAGTATGGGCCCTGGATAAATGGGAATGAGTTTCTGGGACCCTGTAATACCTGTCTGGCTTGGCTGGAGCAGGAGGAAGAGAATCAGGGGTAGCACTAGAGTCAGAATACAAATCATCCAGAACATCAAGTACAGGAGGAATAGCTAAGGGCCTGTGCTGAGGCTTCTTAAGGAAAGTCCTAAGGCGTTTCCTAGAATCAGAATATTCCTGGCCTTGCCACTTGAAGTGTTCCCTCATGGTGTGCAGAACTTCCCCAAAAGAAATATCCTCAGGAGGGGAGGCCGAGGGGATGGAATCTTCTGCATCCGAGTCCTCATAGGTCTGAAAGAGCTCTTCCTGGCTATAAGAGTGGACAGAACCCTCAGAATCTTCATCTGAAGGAGTAGGGTCAGAGGGTTCAACCCGGGGCCTTTTATCAGGAGGGGGCTGGGATCCTCTCTCAGGATGGGCCTGTGAACCTCTGATCATGGAAATTAAATCAGCAGCCATGGACATAATTTGTGTCTCTGGAGTCGGCTGAGGTAAGGATTTAGAAGAAATATGCTTTGTTTTGCTGGCTGCCTTAGCCCTAGTGTAGGCCTTAATAGACATGGCCATAGGGGGCCTGGCAGCTCCACGTGCAGGAGTGACCTTGTCTACTGCAAAGGTCTCGGGCATTTCCTCGGTTTCGGTATCCGGAGGAAAATCTATAACTGGCGTTGGAGTAATGTCTGGAATCGGAGTCGTCGGTAATGCGGTGTCTTCGGTTCGGAGCGGTGGAGAGACCGTCTCAGAGGGAACTGGAGCACTCGTGCTAGGTTTTGGCGTGGAGTCAGTAGTAGACGCGGGCCGAAGATGTCGGTCCCGGTCTTTTCGCTTTTTGGGAGTTCGCGATGTCGGGAGATCCGACGGCATGGTGTAAGCAAAAATATCGCCGAAAAAGTCTTCAGCGAACTCCGCCCGGCGCCTGAGAGTGCGCTTGCTGAAGCGAGCACAGGCTACACAGGCCGAGACGTCATGGTCTGGGCCCAGGCAAGGGAAACAGTAAGAGTGGAAATCCTTATGAGGTATTTGTTTACCACAAGAAAGACAATTGTTAACTTTTTCAGTAATTTCTGACATCGGCTGAGGCAAGAAAAGGTCCCCAATGGGGTACTTAGCTTTTTGATGACTTCGGATATCGTAGAATACAGGAGCTGACCGACCGGCACTTGCGAACTGCTTCTGCTTCGGGCACCGCGCGGCAAGAAAGACTGAAGAAAATGGCGTCGGCTGATGCTTATGTACTCCAGCCCCTCTGACGTCGGAGAGAAATGCGACATCAGCCGACGTCGGACCCAGACTTTGGAATCTGGCCGACCGAGGGCTGCCTGAGGCAGGACAACCCACATGTTATGACTGCAGTTGCATTCTTGAAGGACATCTGCAAAAATGTAACAAGAGTGCACTCTGCTGTAACAAAGCTGATAAGTCAATTCTTTGATGTCAAAACGTGGAGCCATGATGTCTAGATAAAGGTAGTATGCCTATTGTTTTAAGGCCAGAGTTAATGGCTAGAATTTGCATGTATAATTTATTTTATTGCTCTGGTTCCGGAATGGATGCTAGATCAAAAGGGCTATTAACCTCTGAGAGACTGTTAGCCTGGGAACTAGAAAGAAATGCTGTAATCTCAAATTAATCAGTGGTACTGTGTTATCAATTTAAGGACAGAAAGGATGAGAGCATTTGAGAATTTGTCTTGAGAACATCCAACTCACCACTCTGCCTGTGTCTATATGCAAGTAGGATTTTATAACTGTTTTCTCTTAGATATAGCTAGGAAATAGGAAGATTAAACTAGTTTGTTTTTCTGTGATGTCAGAACTTTTCTACTGTATTATTTTAAGTATTTCTCTGTGATCTCTGAACTCTTGACTAGCACTGTGTAGTAAGAAGTATTGTCTTGTGTTTTTATTATTTATTATTAAATATTTTTAAACCTTTCAATTGTGGCTGTTTTGTGCAGAGATAATTTAAGCTCTAGGAGTACATTGCATGTATATAGTAATACTGTACCAAGTCACTCCAAATAAGTCTTGACTGTTTGGTTGCACTTACCATTTGGATAATAATATTGCACAGTATAATTTAACACCCTTTCATAAAAGCCTTTGAGTAGCTGATAATTATTAGCTGGGTGGTGGCAGTGATTTCTACCACATAGTCTGGGTAAAAGGGGCACAGCTGGAGAAACTGTGCTAGCCTTCCCCAGGAATGTCTGTGTAGTTGTATAAACTCTCATCTCAAAGTGTGTGTGTGTGTCAGCTACTTGGGCAGGGACACAAAGCACTGGTTGGACAGAGGGGGCGCTGGCGGTTTTAGCTTGCCCACTAGGCTGAGATCTGGACCCTATAGCTGTGCTAGTGGGGAGTCTTAGTAGGGACCTGGAGAGAAAGGGAGAAACCAGCCCCAGACTGACTGTGATTTCTGCGTGCTCTATAGGGAAATTGTACTTTACTGTGTGTGTATTTATTATCCTTTCCCTATAAAGACGCCCCTCACTGGTGTTAGTGGTGAGGATTGAGGATCCTTGATTGCTGGGCTAGTGCACGGGCATCAATTGCATACTCTGTGTTTATTGCTTGGGGCCTCTTCATTTACAAGAGTCACACTTCATCTGTCATGGATTTAATCACTGGGCATTGATAGAGCGAAATAGTAAGCTAATTCTAAAAGTTCTGCTTAAGACCCAATTTTCTGAGGCTATATCACCGGAATCTTGAAAATCTGACAAAATGGAAAAACCACAAAAGCAAGAATCTTTGGAGCTGAGATCCTCCACAGCTGAATCAGAAAGCTCCCACACTGTCAGTGCCAAAGGAAATACCGGAGCAGATGACTCAATTCAGATCCAAGGTATCTTTGGACCTGCAAGAATCCACTACCCCAAAGTCAACCTTACCTTCAGAGTTTAGATATAGGAGCTGATCACCTTCCTTGGAACCAGCCCACTCTTGGTTCCCTTCACCCTTTCTAACCAAATCCAGGTCACCTACCCTTTCTACCCAGTCCACCAGGAGTCTGTCTGACGAAGATGTGGCTAGGGTAGTAAAAAGACTATTAAAGACACCAGACTTAGCCAAAGTATTATTGGATCCGAACCCAAAAGAAATGGATCAGACATGGTCCTCCCCCTTGGTGCCTGCTCCTCCTCCGATCCATCTTGTCTGTATTCAGTCCAGGACCCATAGGCTCCTCGGATCCAGTACCTGCCCCGAGTGTTTCCGCCCAGTCAAAGCAGGAGACCTCTGGGAGCTGAAACTCCCCAGTCAGGTTTGCGGAGCCAGTTCGAATCTCACCGGATCCAACCCTGCCTCTGGGGTCGTCGGCATGGGTGAGTTCATCTCCTACCTCAGCTTTGGAGCCTCCATCTTCTTCTCTGGAGGTTCCTTCAGCTCCGGGGACTTCCTCGAAGCAGACGTGGACTGCCTTTGAGGTTATGAGGAGGGTTCTGACTGCTTCTCAGTCTGAGACATAATCTATTTCGGATCTTCCTCCCAATTCTGTCGAGGTGTCTCTATTTTCTCACCTACCCTCTCCAGAGACCCTAAGCCTCAGGATGTCCAATAGGGGACTCCTCTCTCTTCTGAAACCTGCCCAGAATATCACACTGAGGAGGTCCCTCAGAAGAGGACATGCAAGAGGAAGCACCTCGACTTCCCACAGGAGTCAGTCACATCCAATACCGACCTCGATAAAGCAGAAGGATGCCCACAGTCACCTCCTGAAGATGCCTCCTGGAAATCTTAAAACAGAGAGGTGACTGGCAGCCCACCTACCCTTTGGCTGAGGAGTCATTTTACCTGAAGGCTTTTGGGCCTCGCACTTCAACCTCTTCGGTGACCCCTTCTTCCAATGAGCTTATTGAGTTAATCTCTCTGAAGGCTTGGGAGACCCCAGATACCGTAGAGCTTACTCCTAGGAGGCCAAATAAATATATTACAGCCCCTAAGGACAAGAACTTTTTGACAACAAGGTGTAGCAGTTGATGCCATGGTTGTGGTGGCAGTCACTAAAAAGGATATTTCGAAGACCAACTCCTCTATCCATCCTCCAAATAAGAATTCCATGACTATGGATAGGTATGGGAAGCATGTCTTTTCCTCAGTGACCTTTGGCTTACAGTCACTAAATTATCTTACCCACTTCACTAGAGTGCAGAGGGACCTGCTAAAGGAATTATCAGACTCCCTCCAAGGAGCTGTAGCTGATGTGGTGGCAGATAAAGTCAATGCTCAGCTCATTACCCTAAATTCAGTTGTGAACTCATCCATAATGCTTATATCATATGCAGCATATGGAATGAGCAGGGCAGTGGGTTCAAACATCTCCCTCAGGAGGCAGGCCTAGATGCTCCTTTGGGATTTCATGAAGCCCTCCAAGTCTTCCTTCACTAATGCCCCTTTTGAGGGCTCTCCTCTTTTTGGGCCCAAAGAAATGCTCACCAGGTGTGAAGAAGAAGGTAAGACCATATCTGCCGTTGGAGTATGTTTTTCCACTCCTACTAGATCCTTTCCCAAAAGTCAAAGAGGTAGTGGGAATATGTGGTTCAAAAAATCTCAAAGATCTTTCCAAGACACACAGGATGAAAGTTCCCCCTAGAGGCAGAGGGTGGAACAATAATGGAAGATGCTGCCCTCACAGCAGGGGAGGCCCACAAAATCAGGGCTCCAGACAATCTTTCTTTGGTAGACCCTTCTAGCGCTCCTGAAAGACTGCCCGACTGCTCGTCTTTGGAGGCAGTTGGGGGTCAACTGTTGCTGCACCACGAAACCTGACAAAATATCAATGACAAATGGGTGCAGGACATTATATCCAGAGGATATATCATTCCTTTCTCCTTCCCCGCTCCCATAAACAAGTCAGTTCCAGACGTTTCACCCAGTCAAAAGGAACAAGCAATATTAGAAATCCAAAAGTTGCTAAGAAAAAGAGTCATCCAAGAAGTCTCTGCAGACCAGAGAGGATCCGGAAGTTACTCAAGATTCTTTTTAGTTCCAAAGAAAACAGGGGAGTGGAGACCAATTTTGGATCTCAGCAATCTAAACAAGTCTGTAAAAAAAGACTAAGTTCCAGATGATGACACTACAGTCGATACTTCCATTCCTGTAAAAAGACAATTGGATGTGCTCTATAGACCAGGGGTGTCCAAACTTTTCAGTTGCAGGGGCTGCATTGAGTCAACAGAAATGGTTTGGGGGCTGCATGTAAAATATATCATGTAGACGGCAAGTGAGGACCAAAAAAAAAAGGTCTCTCACGTAAACTGAAGAGCAAAAAAAAAAAAAAAAACCACTACCTCCGCTCCAGTATCACTGCTAGCAGTACATCACATTTGTTAGTGCCAGCGAGTTAATGAAATAATTTTCCCATACACATTGTGCAGTAACACAGGCATAAAGGAATATGACTGTGAAAAACTGTCTGAACATATGCAAACTTCCTAGAACTTCGACAACATGATCAATTCATATTTACCTGAAAAATATGCTCAGAACTGCATGCGCACATACTTACAGAAGTAGAAAGACTGAGGTAAGAACGTCTCGTTATACAAAAGCAGTGATTCTGATTAAGTCTTCAGAAACAGCACATTGACCAAGCAGCAAACATTTTAAGAAATCTATCTTGTTACAACTCCCCCAAGATGTGCTAAACTTTAAGCTTTTCCATTTTTAAAGCTGACCCTGAAATCTGTTCATGCAAACAAAGCTATCTGCAACTAATATATGTGCACACACATTTATATACAAACAAAGTTTAAGTTTCAAGGCGGTGAGTAGCCAGCCATCACAACAACACAGTCAACTACTAGCATAGCAGAAAAGATTTTTCCAGTTAACCTAAATACTCCCTCAGGCAGTGAGGCAAGGGAGGAGTTTATGCATAATGTAAAAGCAACAATCAACTTGTACACTAGGAATTAAAGGAAATCAAGGTATCCCTAAAATTAAAATCATGCAAGCTGTTTTCCCTTAAAAGTACTCCTCATTGCAATCAGTACTATTATCACTTTAGCAAAAGATATGACTAGCTCGATAATATGGCACAGCATTATATTAAACAGCAGCAGCAATACAAATAGACAGAAAATGAACAAAAGGTGCCACATTATGTTCTCTGTCACAAACTTTCCATAAGATGATCATTTTACTGTGTCAAGCTTCATCAATGCCTCTGATGACCGGAGACAGAAGTAATTGTCTGCCAATACAAGGAAAATAAAAACAAACGGATTGGTCTGTCAATAAACTAAAATTTAATTTTTTAACTGCTGGGATCAGGCTGCGAGTCCCACAGCCTCTCCTGCACTTAAATAGAAATAACTCCCATATCACCCTTAAAGAACAGCCACATCCTCAATCTGAACTATAAAGGCCAATCTTTATCCTCAGGACCCACCTCCAGACAGCTAGCTACAAAATGCCATAAAGCTGTTGCATAAATGTTTACAATTCATCAGCAAAACATCTTGGAACTGCTTGCGCATACTACATTTAGCATACAGACTCAAAACAAGAAACGGTGTAATGTCAGTCGCTGTTTACATCTTGCTCCTGTTTCATTTTTATTAAATGCTGACAAAAAGAATCATATTGGTCTTGAACATAGTGGTCATTAAAAACTTTTTTTTTTTAAACTCTTATTTCAAGACCAGAAAAGTAAAAAAACTTTTTCTGAATATTTTTAAATATTTCCACCAATTGTATAACTCAAAACTGAAGGATCATTCATCTGATGATATTAAGTGTATGCAGAGAAATACATATTAATTAAAACAAAATTAATAATTATTCATAATTAGCTATCTCTACATGAGCACAAACGATCAGCAGTAGAAAAAGAAAACGAATGCAGCTGTCAATACTTATATCAACCACAATTTCGATTCTAATAGGTCTACTTGAATTATATGAAGTCCAGCTTCTTACAGCCCACTTGGCTGAGCACTACTTACTGAAGTGATATAGCAATAAAGTCCCTGGTCATCGAACAAGACCCTGAAAGGACACAGCACAACTGTTAACACATTTTTTTTTTTTTTTTTTACAAGGAGTAATGGAAGATCCCCTTGTGCTCTTACATAACCCAACTTAAAGTGACACCTGACATCACAGGACCTCGACTAAATCATTATAACTTCTGACGATATACCAGTAGGCAGAGTTGGGGGGGTTGCAGTGAGATAGCAACCTTGCAAAAGCAATTTTCTACACATTTGACAAGTATGCATGTGACTGGAGATATTTTAAGTTGTTAGGCAGCATGTGGATGAGTGAAGATTTCAGTGAGGTGTCACTTCAGTAAACAGTGGCCAATGGAGTATTCAAGTACAAGTAGAATCATCATGACTGCGCAAAAAATGTCAACACAGTACCATGCGATATTTGTAATTACCCCTGAAGATTAACATGTCTCACCACAGTAGTTCATATGCAAATTACCTTTGAAAGTGAAAATGTTTCACCATAGTTGAACAATGTGCAATGAAAAGTTTTAATAATGACAACAGACAAAAAAGTCAGACTTCACTACACGTAGGTTTGTATTTTCAGTGTTAATGCATACAATTACTAAACCTAAAGTGGAGCCTGGTTTCTACTCTAAAACATAGTTTGCAAGAAATATACATTTCCAACTGCCCAAGAGTGAAGGTCTCACACAAGAAAATAAAGTTTATGTCTGGGACCTCTATGCATCTGCCTGGGGACTTTTGCTTCTATTATGAGTAGTCACAGATTAAGATTCCACAGGTTACTTTTCCAAATATTTAAAATAAAGGATGTAGCAGTTCTTAAGAACTCAATATTAGCAGAGCTGCTTAGGTGAAGTTAAAGTTAATCAGCTTCTTAAACTACATTCACCACTTTTCACCTCAAGAAAAACTTAATAAATGTTACATCTGGTCACAAAATCTCCTACTTGCATGCAGACTCCTACAACATCTTATTCGCTCTTAAGTAAGCCCATCTAATCCCATTTCCCACCACCAGTTTACTTTAAATCGGACACTACCAAATGTCTCATTATCTTACATATCCATTTTCTGCTTTCTATTTGTTGCGAACTTCAAAAACTCCCAAAAAGCAGCAAGTTTGGATAAGGCCAGGAGACCCTTCCTCCCAAAGCTAACAGCACATTTTGTTCTTCACTTCTCTTACCAAAATCTCAGATGTCCTTCAAGGATGCATCTGCAGTCATAACAAATGGGTTGTCCTGTCGTCAGGCAGCCCTTCGGTCGGCCGGATTCCAAAGTCTGGGTCCGGCTTCGGCTGATGTCGCACTTCACCCGACGTCATCTCTGCTGGTCTTCGGGTATAAAGGCATCAGCCGACGCCATTTTCCCCAGTCTTTCTTGCCGCGTGGCGCCCGAAGCAGAAGCTGTTCGCAAGTGCCGGTCGGTCAGATCCAGAGATTACTACTACCGAATACTACGAAGACTTCTAAAAAGCTAAGTACCCCGTTGGGGACTCTTTCTTGCCTCAGCCGATGTCAGAAAAAGTAAATAACTGTTTAACTTGTGGGAAACAAATACCTCATAAAGATTTCCACTCTTACTGCCTACCTTGTTTAGGCCCAGACCACGACGTAGCAGCCTGTTTAGCCTGTGCTTCCTTCAACCGACGAACGCTTAGGCGCCGGTCGGAGTTTGCTGAACAGTTTTTCGGCTCAGATTTTGCGTACATTATGCCGTCGGATCCTCCGACTACCCAAATTGTTAAAAAACGCAAAGAAAAAGACTGACACTCGCGGTCCGCGGTTTCTGCCGAAACCACGGTTAAGCAAGCCGCGAGTGTCTCGGTTTCGGCCGAAACCGTGAAAATGGGTCAATCTTCAGCCGACTCCATGACTACTACTGAGGCTCCTGCTACCTTAGTTGAATCGGCCTCTGAAGTTTTGCTTACTACTGTGGTTCCTAGTGAATTATCAGACACCATCCCTTTGGATGTCTCTACCCCAGCACGTGGTGCTGCTAGGCCTCCTGCAGCCATGTCTATAAAGGCCTTTGCCAGGGCTAAAGCAGCCAAAACTGTTAAATCAGTGCCTGTTAAGACCCCCTCACATAGGCCCACTTCTAGTTCACAAATGCTTACTCTGGCAGAGGATTTAATCTCCTTAATTAGGGGATCCCAATCTCACCCAGACAGGGCCTCTCAGCCTCCAGAAAAGAGACCTAGAGCAGAGCCCCCCGAGCCAGTGTCCTCTGATGATTCTTCGGATGACTCAGACATTACAGATCAGCCAGAGGCTCCTTTTTCTACTTATGAAGATTCCGATGCTGAAGAATCTATTCCATCTGCCTCTCCACCAGAGGAATTTTCCTTTGGGGAAACCTTACATGCCATGAGAGAACAATGGCAGGGACAAGATTTCTCAGATTCAAGAAAAAGGCTTAGGACCTTTCTGCACTTACCACAACATAGGCCCTTAGCTATACCTCCAGTTCTGCCTGTTGTGGATGATGCATTTAATGATGTTTGCACTGCTCCTGATACTTTACCTCCAGCCCCTGCCAAACCAGATAGATTTTACAGGGTGCCAGACACTCATCACCACCTATACAAGGCCCCACTTGCAGATCCTGAGACTATATCCCAGGGGCCTAAGGCAGTAGCTTCGACCTCAGCAAAAAAACCCTCTCCCTTCTGAAAGGGAATCCAGGTCCTTAGAGAGATGGGGAAAAAAGTTTACACCTCTGCTACTCTCTCAGCTAGAGCTTTAAACTGTCAGTTTCACATGATCCAATACCAAGAGTTTATGCTTGATCAGTTAACTAAGAAGCTGTCCTCTGATGACTCCGTAGATAAGAAATATGTTTTAGAAATGGTGAATAACATTCAGCAGGTTAGTAACCATTCTTTAAAATGTGGCTATGATGCACTGGAGGCTTCATTTAGATCAGCCATGACTGGCACAGTGATAAGAAGGCATGCATGGTTGAAGGAACAGGTTTTGCGGATCATGTTAAAGCAAAGCTGTTAGATGCTCCTATGGATAAAGCCAGTCTATTTGGTACACCTGCTCAGCAAGTAATGAAGAAAATGGAAGAGAAGGCAAAATCTGTACAAACAGTTAAGGATTTCTTACAGGTTCAGCCCCAAGGTTTAGCAGGAACTGGCCTGCCAAAAATTGGTCCTTTCCAGACTCCTCAAAATCTCAAAGAGGCAGGAATAGACGCTCTAGAGGCAGAAATCAATCCAGAGGAGGTGCCTATAGAGGACGCCAGTGGCAAGGCAATAACCAGAGAGGCACAGACACAACCACTGCCACTGCAACAGGACAATCACAGTGACTTGACTATGACACCGCCTACCAGGGAGCAAATAGCAGCACCTTTAGGCGGAAAGTTAGCCTTATTTTCGAAAAATTGGCACTATATCACAAAAGACAAGTGGATTTTGCAAACCATAGACCAAGGCTACAGGTTCCACTTCCACACCTTACCAGTAAAAGAGGAATGCCAAACCTACCTCCAAATCAAAAACAGAAGCTCTAAAGCAGATAGCTCAATTAACAAAGATGAGAGCTGTGGAAAGAGTACCAATAACACAACAGGGCAAAGGATTCTACTCCAGACTCTTCCTAGTACCAAGAAAAGAGAAAAGTTGGAGACCTATTCTCGACCTGTCCGTCTTAAACACATACATCATTGTACCAAAATTCAAAATGCT
Source organism: Protopterus annectens (assembly GCF_019279795.1). NCBI lineage: Eukaryota > Metazoa > Chordata > Ceratodontiformes > Protopteridae > Protopterus > Protopterus annectens. The sequence goes on along the minus strand of NC_056739.1, from coordinate 711,081,322 downwards.
GACCCTACAGCAACTTCTTCCCATGCTGGGCAAGGAGTGTTGGCTGGTAACTCTAGATCTCAAGGAGGCATACCTGCACGTCCCCATACGACCAAATTGCAGAAGATACCTCAGATTTCTTGCAGGATCAGAGCATTATCAATTCTCAGCATTGGCCTTTGGCTTATCTACTGCGCCCAGAGTATTCACAAAATGCCTGGCATCAGTAATCGCTCATTGCAGGCTACAGGGAATCCAAATGTATCCATACCTGGACGACTGCCTGTTACAAGCGGACAACAAAAGCAAGCTGACAACAGATTTACAAACAGTCATTTGCTTACTATAAGCCCTGGGATACACAGTCAATTTAAAAAAGTCAAGACTGATACCATCCCAGACAAGAACATTCTTGGGTGCGGAATTGGACACAGTAAAACAAATGGCATTCCTAACTGCAGAAAAACAAGCACAACTCCCTCTTTACTTCTTGGCATTAACAAAGCAGCATAAACTAACAGCAAGAAAGGTACTGCAGGCCTTGGGCTTCATGGCATCATGCATAATCCTGGTCCCCCATGCCAGACTGCATATGAGAAAACTACAGTGGTACCTAAAGAATTTATGGTCTCAACACAGACACAGCTTAGAAACCGAAATCCCACTAATCCCATGCCTGCAACAAGAGTTCCTATGGTGGGCTCAAGCATGCCAGTCAAACCCAGGCTTGCCCTTCCACAACTTTCAAGCAAACCAAACCATCACAACGGACGCCTCAGACCTAGGCTGGGGGGTGCACATGTTGGACAAGTGCATACAAGGATTGTGGACTCCAGACCAGCTGCACCTGCACATAAACCAAAAAGAAATGCTGGCAGTAAAACTAGCAATCCAGAAATTCAAACCATTCCTCAAAGAAGGCCATTTAATGATAAGGACAGACAACACCACAGTCATGTGGTACATCAACAAACAGGGAGGCACTCATTCATACCGCCTATGCAGAATGACTCTGGACCTTTGGAATATGGCTCTGAGCTACAACATCCAGTTACAGGCAATATTTGTGCCGGGAAAAGAAAACACCCTAGCAGACATGTTAAGCAGAACCACCTCGGATGCTCACGAATGGATGCTACACCCGGACATCTTCAAGGCCATCACAAAGAAATGGGGAATGCCACAAATAGACCTATTTGCATCCCCACTCAATCACCAGATCAAAAAATTCTGCACAAGGACATGCCACCCACTAGCATGGAAGGTGGACTCTCTATCTTTCAGTTGGAAAGGCCTGACAGCATATGCATTTCCACCTCTTCCTTTGATGCACAAGGTACTACTGAAAATCAAAGAGGAACGTCCAAGGATAATTCTGATAGCTCCGAATTGGCCAAGACAACACTGGTATCCTTTGCTGAGGAGCATGTCTCAGGGGAGAATGTGGCCAATACCCCTGATGCCTTTGATGTTAACTCAGAACAACTACAACATCATGCACCCAAACCTAAAAACCTTGCAATTGACTGCCTGGAACATCACATAACAGCTACTAACCCAGACTTATCCCAAAGGGTTAAAGACATTATCCTTGAAGCCCGCAGACCTTCAACAAGAAGGAACTATGCAAGAAAATGGAAAAGGTTTGTCATTTGGAGTACTGAAAGAGGAAAAGATGTCTCGAACATAGATATTGCTAACATCCTGGAGTACTTGGCAGAGCTTCTACATACGGGCCTGTCCTATTCCTCCATCAAGATACATGCATCAGCTATTTCCGCAGAATACAGCTTGATCCACCTGTCTTTTCGCATCCTCTACTCAGGCAATTCCTCAGAGGGATCAAGAATGTAAAACCTCCTAGGAAACCACCATTACCAGCATGGGACTTGAACTTTGTGCTAGAAAAATTGACACTCCCTCCATTTGAACCAGCAGCAACAGCAGATCTTCAACACCTATCATGGAAAACTGCTTTCCTACTGGCAATTACTTCAGCAAGGAGGGTCTCGGAACTACAGGCCTTAATGGCAGTACAACCCTTCCTAATCTTCCATCAAGATAGAGTGTCCATGAGAACTAATCCTACATTTATGCCTAAGGTGGTATCCAGAGTGTCTTTAAACCAGGCAATCCACCTACCTACCTTCTTTCCCAATCCACAGAACAGGGGGGAAAGGCTGCTGCATACCTTGGATGTACATAGACAGTTACGCTACTACCTGGACAGAACCAAAAGTAACAGAAAAACTGACCAGCTTTTAGTAGCCTATGCAACAGGAAGGGAAGGAAAAGCAATTTCCAAACAGACAATCTCCAAATGGATAGGAAATTGCATAAGATTCTGTTACTCCTACCATGGAAAACCAGTTCCACAGAACATAACACCTCATTCTACAAGGGCTACAGCCACTACCACGGCTTTCTTACGAGGAGTGGCAACCAAGGACATTATTGAGGCGGCTACTTGGACCTCCGTGCATACATTTGCCAAGCGTTATAATTTACCTCTATACTCTAGATCCCGAGCAGGGTTTGCCACTGCTGTATTGCAAGGGATCCTAACTACACCATAATTCTTCTTCCTCCTCCCCTAGTTTGGCTATGGTATTCTACCCATTTGTTATAACTGCAGATGCATCCTTGAAGGACATAGTACAGTTTTGCACCTACCATAAATGTAGATGTCCGAACAGGATAGCATCTGCAGTCAGGATTACCCACCCTCCTTCCCCTCTGTGGTACTCCTAGGGTATTTACCCTCCTAATAGCTAGCTGGGGGGGAGTCTCTTATGGTGTATTTGTTTGTATATATGTACATACATGCTTATTTTTTGTGTTTGCCTTCTACTATTTTGGAAACATTGGCATTTATCCAAAATTTAGCTTTCCTAGAGGGGAACTGGCATCTGGGGCAAGAAACACTGAGGAAAATGGCGTCGGCTGATGCCTTTATACCCGAAGACCAGCAGATATGACGTCGGGTGAAGTGCGACATCAGCCGAAGCCGGACCCAGACTTTGGAATCCGGCCGACCGAAGGGCTGCCTGACGACAGGACAACCCATTTGTTATGACTGCAGATGCTATCCTGTTCGGACATCTACATTTATGGTAGGTACAAAACTGTACTTTTCTTCAGCTATACTTGACCTGAATTCTTACTAAAGTCAAATTACTGGCAAAAATTCTTTCTTTCGCTACTCAACTAATTACAGTACACAGGAACGAAGCAGAGAAACACTGTAGGGAACGATCTAACTGACAACGCCACGATGTTCAGTAACCCCTTCAGACTACTACAATACAGTTAAATTTAACAGTCTCACAACTGCTACATGTAACAGACTTAAAAATATCTGGTGTATGACTACCTTTTCAGCATACCTTAACTGATGAACCTTAAATGCATTATACTCATCTTTTTTTTTTTTTTGTTTGTTTTAATATGAATTCTCGATCGTGATTCAAAACAATGCTAAATGCAACATATCTACATCAAAGCTAATACTATTCTGACGCCCCAACATCACTACACATGTAAATCTTTACAATCAGAAAGGACTAAAAATTTGATCTTGGTTCCTAGAACGATGCTCAGAATTTGAACAGTAAGACTGTTATTACATCATATCCCCATGCATAAAAAAAGTGTCTGAATGTTGTATGAATCACCAAAATGCTCTTAGCATATCTTGTATCATTCACAATGTTCAATCTACTATAACTATAAGCTTACCTGTTAATACAGAAGATGTGCAGTAAATCCCCCTTGCTCAATTCTTTCTGCCGCGATCTCCAAATCCTCTTCCTTTAGCTCTTTAGCGTGAATGCATCTACCGACGCAAAAAACTACGGAATGGTGCTTTGGCGCATGCGCACACCAGCTGAAAGACGCTGGCATGAAAAAAACAGGAAAAATGTAATTTGGCGCATGCGCACAACAGCTGAACGATGCGGACATAAAAAGAAATGGAAAAAAAAGTAAAATTTTAAGTTAAGGGTCGCGGGCCGCATGCCGCATGGAAGAGCTCTGAGGGCCGCATGCGGGCCGTGGGTTGGACACTACTGCTATAGACCTTCTGGATGTGTACTACCACATTCTAATGACGGGGCGATCCAGAAGGTTCTTGCGCTTCTGGCTAGGAGCAAGTCGCTTCCAGTTTCGAGCTCTGTCCTTTGGTTTCGCTACAGCCCCCAGAGTGTTCACCAAGTGTATGGCAGTAGTGGCGGTTCACCTGACACACAGAGGATTCTGCGTGTTTCCATATCTGGATGACCAACTCATAACCGCCCCGACCCAGCATCTTCTGCTACAAGCCAGGGACTATAACCTTCAGCTATGTTCCTCACTATGTATTACCATAAACTATGAAAAATCTGCTCTAGAGCCATGTCAAAGCTTAATTTTCATAGGAACAGAAATAAACATGACTACACTAGTAGCAAGACTCCCACAAGACAGAGTAGATGATCTCCACCAGTATGTATGACTATTAATCAGGAAGACACGAGCCTCTGCAAAACTAGTTCTGCATCAATCATACTCATTCCCCTAGCTCGTCTGCATATGAGAATATTTCAATGGTTACTTTCCACACAATGGTCAATCTTGGAACTTCCAATATCACACAAAATTATGATAACCAACTCCTGCAAAAAGGATCTCCAATGCTGGATTCACTCTCCACTAGTATCACAAGGACATCAATTCATTCCCTCTCAACCCCACGCCACAGTGGCCACGGATGCTTCCCAGATTGGGGGGGGACAATATCTAGGGAAGACAGTCTAAGGCATCTGGCAGGAACACAAGACTCATTTGCACATAAACATCCTAGAGATGAGGGTGGTGCTTTTAGGGTTGCAAGCATTTCAAGACACTCTCCCTCTAAGAACAATAGCAATCCAGTTGGACAACGTGTGTAGTCTGGTACATAAACAGGGAGGAACCAGATCTTACCCCATTTGTCGAGAAGCTCTGAGAGTCTGGCAATGGGCAATGGCTTTCAACTGCTTTCTGATAGCAACACACATCCTGGGGAAATCCAATGTGATTGCAGAAAAACTGAGCAGGGCCATACTATGGCCACACGAGTGGTCCCTCAGTCAAAAAGTTATGGAAGAGATCTTCTGGAAATGGGACCAACCTTGTTAAGATCTCTTGCAGCCAGGACTGGTGAGGTGGTTACTTCAGGGAGGGAGCTAATCTGTAGCAGTGAGACTGCAGGTGAGCCACAGCTGCTTGTGGGTACTGATGTTCCCTTTGACAGAGTGACTGCAAAGGTAGAGGGGAGTAGTAGTACCCAGGCTGACAGTGAGGCACCAACAATGCCAAATGCAACAACTATTTTGCCCTGATCCCTCCCACGGGGGAGTCACCAAGGGATGCACTTGTTCATGATTGGCATCCAGGACGATTTTATGCCTTTCCTCCTATCTCTCTATTTCCCATGTTTTTGCAGAAAGCAAGTTTGTTGGAGATGACAATAATCATGATTGCCCCTATTGACCTCGTCAGATCTGTTTCCCCTTTCTTCAGCATCATCTTTGGGACTAACCATGGATTCTGGACCCTGCTCCAGACATTCAGACTCACCCATCAGGGATGGTTCACTTCCACCTGGACAGTCTCACACTAACAGCTTGGCTACTCCAATTCCCCTGATCACCAGGTTTCTTCTCCTTTCCTCTTCAGTCAAACATATTTTGCTATCTTCCCATAAAACGTCTACACAGAAAGTGTACAGGAGCAAACAGATAAAATTTGCTACATGGGCCAACAATAATCAGTTAGATCTCTTTACTGCGCCCATACAATCTATTCTAGAGTTTTTGGCAGAACTTTTCAGCGAAGGAGCTGCTGCAGCTACTATTAAAGTCCAGTTGGCAGCAATTTCCAATTTTCATACAGGAGAAAATGGTTATGGAATCATGTCACACACGCTTTGTAAAGCCTTTTTGAAAGGAACTACTATGATAATACCATCATATAAAAATCCAACAACCCCCTGGGATCTTAATTTCATTTTGAATAACATCATCTTTCCTCCCTTTGAACTATCAACAACATATGAGTTGAAATCTCTCTCCTGGAAAACACTCTTTTTGGTATCTATTACTTCAACCAGAAGAGTTTCTGAATTGCAAGCCTTATCTGCCAAGCCCCCATACCTAATTTTTCATAAGGACAGAGTTTCTTTTCTTTATGCACAAACCCCTCTTTTTCTACCAAAGGTTGTGTTGGAAACTAACCTCAACAAAGCTATAGAGTTAAACAAATCAAAGAAATTTGACCCAAGTAGCTCAGGATACTCCACTTTAATGTCACAACACAGGATAATATACAAATAATCCCACACAGTATGTGGGATTATTTGTATATTATCCTGGGTCGTGACATTGAAGTGGAGTACCCTGAGCTGCTTGGGCCAAATTTCTTTGATTTATTTTGTTCTTGTTTTTTTCCCTGTGGGAAACTTTATTTCAAGCTATAGAGTTGCCAGTTCTTCTTCCCTAATTTCCAAAATAAAGGAGAACATTATCTGCATCTCTTAGATGTTTGTAAACTGTTACGTTTCTACTTGCATAGGACCTCTGAATTTAGAAAATCAGATCAGCTCTTCATCTCTTATTCTGATATTAAAAAAGGTCAACCAGTCAAAAGGTTACTTTACCTAGGTGCCTTACACAATGTATGTCTTACATTTATGATTCAAAGAATATACCCCTTCCAAATACAGTTAAGGGTCATTCCACAAGGTCTGTAGCCATGTCTGCAGCTTTTCAAGCTAGATTACCATTGGATAACATTTGTGGTGCAGCAGCTTGGGCAAAACCTCATACTTTTATTACTCATTACAGAGTGGATTTGGCCTCTAGGAGTAGAGCCTGTTTTGGTTCTATGGTTCTGAGGAATATTGTTCCATGAGCCACCCAAGAGTCAGGTTGCTTGGGATATAGTCCTATCAGTAAGAACAAAGGTGAGACTGACAACATCACCTAAAGAAGTTATGTACGTACCATAATGTTCCATGTGTGTTGTCCAGCTCGTCCTTTATTCTCACAACCCTCCCTCCATAACCACCTGCCTATACTTCTGGGAGACCGAGTAGCACAAATTCAATACTACAGAGCCATACAGCCTCAGAACTCACTGTTTTTTTTTTAATTTTTTGAGTGACATATATAATCCATATGCACACACACTTTCTCTTTAAGACTGCTGGGGGCAAACAAAATCTGAGGAAGCCAGGGGGTTTCATTGTGGTTAGAGAGGCCCCACAAATTTTGCTGAAGACATCGAGATTGGAATACGGCTGAGACAGATCCAATGGATTGGATCTGACCCATCAGTAAGAATAAAGGATGAGATGGAAAACATACATGGAACATTATGGTAAGTACATAACTTATTTAGCAGCAGCTGGATTCACTAAACCAATGGCTGTTGGGTCAGGTCTGGTATTGGTGTATAAAAACTTGAAAGACTGAGGAACCTTATGTAATCTAAAAGCATTTTTAGGGGCAGCAGGTTAAGTGTCAACAAACTGCAAGTTGTGACACTTTGTCCAAAGCAAACAAAACTGGCAGGATAGACAAGGGTCTGGGAAATTCCAGTTGTAGCAAAGCATTATATTTTCTGATGGAATGAATAATCTCACTATTTTTCCACTGAATACATTAATTCATCTTGGAAATAGTCACAGAGAAAGAGAATCCCTTGCAGGGAGATTCAGGTACCACACTCTCCTCAGAATCTAGATCAGAAACAAGAGAAGAAAAGACTGCATCAGTTTCTACCCAAGTTTTTTTTTTTTTTTTTTTTTTTACCAGAAATAGCTTTATAAGAGGGGTCAAAAGCCTGCACAAGACCCTGAGCCAAGTCTAACAAGTAACTCCTTTCCTGAGTAACTAACACAGGCAAGACAATTTTTTAGTGTTCTGTTTCTGTTTGATGAAATGGACCCAGAATTGCCAGCAACAACTTCTCTGGGGATGGGCACAATATTCTGGCTAAGCAGGGGAACCTTCTCTGCCCCTTTTCTCAAGGTAGGTAAGACTGACTCTCCCTTGCCCGCTAAGGTGAACCCACATGTCTGCCCCCCCATGTCCATGGGGCTATAAGGACTACACCACAGGATTCTGAAAAAAAACAGTGGTCAGAGGAACCAGCTTTGGCCACAGTAGTGACACCCACCTGCAGATGAGGCAAATTACAAGCCTGTTGTAGTGGCAAAGGCTGCTTGACAATCTTTTTCTTTTTGTGGCTGAAAAAAGGTGCAACTGAGGAATCTGTATGCCGTTCTATGGTCAAGGCAAGAGTAGTGTGTGATTCCTATGGAAGCTAAGCAGCAGTAGTTGCTAAAACAGGAAAGTTGCAAAAAATCAGTAACATATGCTTTTTTTGCATTTATTATTAAACTCTTAGTGTGACATAAAATGAAGTGGGCAAACTGTAACTGCTCACTTGCACTGTTGGTATGTTTTTGAGTGCTGATGAAGTCATCTGTCAACAAACCATTGTCAAGAAATCATTAATATTCTACTATAGCTAAAGTACAATAAGAAGAATGACCCATAGCATGACACATGATATTCTCTGCAGCAAATTCCCCCAGGCAAAGGGTCTACTATTTCTCTTGTTTGTTCACGTAAAACAGGCAGGAACACAGGAGTATGGCTGTTTTCTGCTGTAACAGACAGAAAAAGCATACACTTATTAAAAATAATTTTCAAAAACTTTAGACTATCAACAGGGCAAAGGTGAAAACGGTCTTTTATCACCTTAAGAAAGATGGACATTAGCGGAAGCTGGAACTGCAGTAAAATTATTCCCTGACAAAAATAAGAGATGTATTCCTGCAGTATCAGTTAATCCGAGAGGAGGAGTAGGAGGTTAGTTATTGATGGATCTTATGCTCAAGTTTATCCTCTACGCCAATCAGCATTTGGTATCTTTCTCCAGAGGACTGCATGCTAAGGAAGGGGCTGCACATCTGTGAAATGTAAGTCATGATGCCAAATACTGTATGCATACATAGGTGCAGTCATCCCCATGCCTACTAATTTGCTCTTTGCTACTAATCACCCACCTGCAAATTAACAATAATGAAGATTTGGTCACCTCCTCTGCTTATGTGATATTTATGTATATACTTGTCTGACTTACAGGGAAGTCCAACTGTGAACTCAATTTAGAAAGATTGCCCGTCCCAGAAGGAAGGTGGCAGAGTAGTCTCGATGCTTCGGGAAAGGTCTTCTTTGTAGACAGAAAACTGTAAAATCTTACCATATCCATATTCATTACCAATGGGTTTACTCCTCTTGCTAACCAAACGTCTGGCCAGTATACAAAAGATTTCAGTCACTGCGTGGGACATCTGATGTGGCCAGCAGAGCATGGGCCATAAAAGTGACGTCTGCATGCACCAGCCCTCAGAACTGTAAGCCCCAGTCGGAATCAGTCCTAGCAAGGGTAATGCCAATCCTATGTCATCCAGGAAGGGAAATGAAGTAAAACAGGAGGGATAGGTGGGTGGAAAGGAATACTGCACCATGGAAAAGAAGGGCATCTATGGTTATGGTAAGATTTTACACAACTTTTTTATGTCCTTCTATTCACATGTTGCAGTATTCAGTACTAATGGGTGAATGCCAAAGCTCACTGTGGAGAAGGGAGAGGTGGCCTAGTTGAGTTCTCCAGGAATCCATGGAGGAGAGCCCTAGCAAAACCAGCTGTGGCCCCAGAAATGTGGTCTAACTTGTAGTGTTTGATGAAAGTATGCACTGAAGACCAAGTGGCTGCTTCCAGTATACTGGAGGTATCCAGACCCCTAAAGAAGACACCTGAAAAGGCCACTGCCCTGGTGAAATGTGCTTTGACAGTACCTTGCAGGGATTTCCCATGGTGTTTGTAGCAAAAGGTAATAGCTTTGGAAATCCATATTGAAATTGTTTATTTTGATACTGCCTTCCCTAGGGCCATGGGGTGGAAGGAGGCAAACAGTTGATTAGCCTGCCTGATGGACTTGGTTTTGTGCAGATAAAATATGAATTGTCTGTGCACATCCAGGGAATGGAGTACTCTCTCACTGTGGGTTAGGGAAGAAGGCTGGTAGGTGGATGGCTTGATTTAGGGAAAGGTTATTCACCACCTTAGGCATGAAGGAAGGGTTAGTTCTAAGAGTAACCCTGTCTGTGTGGATTATTAGGAAGGGTGGAATAGCCATGAGGGCATGCAACTCTGACATTCTTCTGGCTGAGGTCAAGGCCACGAGCAGGACAGTCCTCCATGTACAATGTTTTAGGGAAGCTTTATCCACTGACTCGAATGGGGAAATGTGAGCTTCTCTAAAACATAACTGAGCTCCTATGGAGGAGGAGAGGGTTTCCTAGGTGGTCTGAGATGGAGGACCCCTTTAACAAATAACTTAACCAGTAGTCTGAAAGCTAGGGGGATCTAGGGGAAGACATGCTGAAATGGCAGACAAGTGGGTCTTAATGGAAGAGAAAGCTAACCCTGTCTGCAAAAGTTCACACAAGTAAGACGGTACTAGAGGGGTCTCGCTTTTCAGCAGGTCCAACTGCCTTTTGAGACACCATATGGAAAATATATTTCACTTTGATAGGTAAGATTTCCTGGTATTTATTTTCCTGGCCTCCTGCAGGACAGTGAGTACGTCTTCATTGTAAAGGTGTCTGAAAGGAATCAGAATCCTATCACCCACAGGACGAGGTGCAGAGATTGCCACTGTGGGTGTATTTGGGATCCCTTGTGCTGTGTGAGGAGGTCCACTCTGTGGGGGTAACTTGTGGTGATTGTCCTTTGATAGCTGTAAGAGGAGGGGGGAACCAATGCTGTCTTGGCTAATAGGGGGTCACCAGCAAGATTTCTTGTCTGTCCTGCTGGATCTTCAGCAGGACTCTCTGAACAAGGGGGAAGGGGGATGCATAGAAAAATATCCCCTTCCAGGAAATTGAGAAGGCATCTGTTGCCATAGCCTGAGGTTCTGGAAGTCTGGTGCAGGAGGAAGAAGTTGCTTGTTGATGGGGAGGCAAACAGGTCTATTTGAGATGTACCCCACTGGTGGGCCAGGTCCAGGAAGACATCCCTGTGAAGCATTCATGTGTGTTCATCATGGATCTGCTGAGGGAGTCTGCCTCAGAATTCTGCTGTGAAGGTATGTAGACCACCTGTAACGGTACTCCCTTGGAGGTGCCCAATTCCCACACCAGGAGAGCCAATCTGCAAAGTAAATAAGATTTGCCCCCCCCCCCCCCTGTTGAGATACCACAGCACTGTGGTATTGTCTGTAAAGATTTTTAGTGGTCCTTACAGGAGATTGGTTTGGAAGGCTCGCAGGTCCAGTAATATTGCCCTAATTTCCTGGATATTAATGTGTTCTTTCCTGTGTGACCTCGGCCACACTCCTTGCACTTCTAGGTGCCCCAGAGTTGCTTCCCCAGCCCAAGTCTGAAGCATCTGTGTATATAATCTGTTTGGGTTGAGATGGTTGGAGGGGAAGACCTGGGTTGAGGTTCACCTGCTTCAACCACCAATTAATTTCTTGTCTGAGGCAGGGCAGGAGGGTTACCCTGTACTCGAGGGGGTGGGAGTGCTGAATCCAAACTGATCAGAGGTACCATTGCAATTTCCTCATATGGAGTCTTGCTAGTGGTAACATGGGGATAGTGGATGCCATGTAGCCCAGGAGCCTGCGGTACTGCCTTGCGGTCAATTCTGTGGCCTGGTGGACCGATGTAGATGTTGTGTCAAGCTCTCTACCTTTTGGGGGGGGGGGGTAGGCTTTCATGATGTCTGTATGAATCCTGCACCCCAAGAAAACATAGTCTTGAGTAGGTTCCAGTTGAGATTTTGGAAAATTGATCTGAAATCCCAAAGACTGTAGCAGAGTAATGGCAACTTGTAAGTGTTGCAGGAGGGCCTGTTTGCAGTCTACCTGTACGACGAGGTCATCCAGGTAAGGGAAAAATCTGTATTCCTTTTGTCCTGCAGAAAGCAATAACTAGAGCCAGACATTTGGTCAAGACTGTGGGTGCAGTGGAAAGCCCAAAGGGCAAGGTAGAGAATTGAAAGTGAGAGGAGCGCACAGAGAACCTCAGGTATTTCCTGAAACTGGGGGATGTGAAGGTAGGCGTCCTTGATATCTAAGGTGGCCTTGAACCCTTGGGGGAGTAGGAGTGGAACGAAAGTTGGTAAAGTCAGCATCCTGAAGTCTGGTACATGAAGGAAGAGGTTGAATAGTGAAAGGTTCAGAATTGCCCTACAGGGATAGTCTTTTCTTGAAACCAGGAAATTCCTGGAGTAGAAGCCTCTTCCTTTTGCAGACAGTGAAACTGTCTGAATGGTGCCTTGAGCCAGAAGGTTGTCTAGCACTGGCTGCAATAGGGGAAGCTGTTCTTTTGGTGGCTGTGGGACATCCCTTCTCTTTGGAGGCATGAGTCAGGTCATAAAGTACCCGTTTTCTATTATAGAAAGGATCCATTTGTCTGGAGTGTAAGTCTCCAGAATTGGGAGACCGTGAGAGAGATGCACAGAGAGATGGATAGAGGGGGAAGGTGGGGGCACTAAGCTTGGCAGGCAGTCAGACACTACCTGCACTGTCTTGAAAGGGCGGCCTCCGGCTAGTAGATGGTGAGCTCTGGTAGGAGTGGACTGCCTCCTGGAGGTTTTCCTAGGCCTTGAGGAGGCAGGAGGGTGAGAGTGCTTCCTAATAAAATGTGTTTTTGCTGGGTAATTCCTCTGGAATTTTGGAATGGGAGAAACCAGCAGATGTTTTAAATCCTGCAAATCTTTCCAAGTCAGCCGCTTTTGTTCCAAACAGGGCTATATCATCCAAAGGACCATCAACCAGCTTGGCTCTAAAGTCATCTGGGAGAGGTTGGAGGCGTAGCCAGCAATTACCTCCGTAAAGCTGATGCTGCTGACCTGGCCGAGACCTCAGCAGCATCATAACTGCACTTGATAAAAGTGCCTGGCCACCTGAGAGGTTAGGGAAACAAGGGAAGAAAGTGAAGCTTTGGCAGCAAAATCAGAGGAGCAGGCAATTCCCTTGAGATCTTCTCCAAAAGAGATAAGTCATATTTAGCCATGTGTGTCTGGTAATTAGTAGCTCTGAAAGCCAGAGTAGCAGAAGTGTATATTTTCTTACCCAGATGTTGCATGGTTTTGATGTCTTTGTCAGCAGTTACAAAGGTGGTGGAAGGCAATAGTTTTGAAGCCTTATCAGTGGAAATGGAAATAGTGACAGGGTCTGCAGCAGGACACTTAAGTAGAAACTTAGCAGTCTCAGGGACTATATAAAACCTGTCAGGTCTGCATGGGGTAGAGGTCTGTGAGTCTGGGTTCAAGGATGCTGATGAGAAGGCATTCAGAAAAGCAGGTAGAATAGGCAGAACAGCAGTAGTAGTTGGGGAAGCCATCTGAATGAGTTCATAGTACCTTTTTTGTACCTCTATTTCAGATGATTCCCACCTGAAGTGTTCCTTCATTTTAGTAATGGTTTCCCCAAAAGTTAAATCCTTTGGTGGGGAGTCAGTGTCCACAGATTCTTCCTCTGGGGAGCTGAGAAGGCAGCTGCGAGGAATATGAAAGGGATTCCTCAGAAGAAGAATCAGAGAATTCCTTTTCTTCCCTTGGGGAGGGATCTGATGTCTGAGGCCTAGGGCTCAGAATAGGAGGAGGGATAGTTGATGTCCCTGGAGTGGTAGGCCGCAAGGCCATAAAGGCATTAAAGAGGCTTTGGTTGAAGGTCTGCTAGTCCGGGGTACTTTCAGGAGCAGGAGACAAATGCTTTCTTTTTATCTGCCTTTTGAGAGATGGCCTAGCAGGCATCTGAATGGAGGAAGGCCTAGTGTCTGGCAACTGTAAGGTAACGGAGGGATTCTACCGAAATTGCTGGTTCCCCCTGGCATCAGAAAAGCCTCTGTGAACATGCCCTCCACGCACTGTGTGGCTTCCATGTAGGGACCCACTGTATCCAAAGCAGCGTAGCCTGAGTCTTCAAGCAGGCCAACATCAGCCACAGGTTGAGGGTTGGACAAATGAGGCACAGCAGTAGTAGTAAGCCTGACGGTCTTGGCCTTCATTTTTGGGAGTTTGTCAGGCAAGTCAGTGGAACCCTCCATACCCAAAGCTGTTTGAGACTTTTTTTAGGAAAAGGATGAGTGTGTGGAGATGACTGGGAAGAGTTTTGGGCACAAACGCCTGGCAGATGGTGCAGGCCTTGTAGTCATGCTCCCTTCCTAAACAAAACAGACACTGATCGTGGGTGTCCTTGTGAGGAATCTGACAGCTGCACTTACACTTGCCCTTTCTGGATGACAAGAGCATGTCTCTTACAAAGTAGGAACTATGCCTGATGACCTCAGTGACCACTGCCTAACCTATATCTCTAGAGTAAAGACTAACTATCTAAACCTTCCTAACATTAGAATAATACGCTCTACCAAAAACTTTAACAGTGATTTGTTTCAAAATGATCTCGAAACATGTAACTGGAAACTCTTGAAATCACTTCCTCTTAATGAAGCAGTATCATTCTTTAACTCAACCTTCCTTTCCATTTTGGATAAACATGCCCCTACACGCTCTATTAGAATGAAGTCTAATACAGCCCCATGGCTCTCAAAGGAAACAAAGAAACTAATTCATAGTAAAAACAAAATTTGGGCCAAATGGAGACACCATAGAACCACCTCTGACTTTCATCATTTTTGCAAACTTAGAAATCTTACAAAAAAAGCTATAATCTCTGACAAAAAGAACTATTACTGTGATCTTCAAACAACCCAATTATACAAACCCAAACAATTCTGGTCTTCAATCAACAAACTCCTTTCTCCTGGTTCAGCTAAAACTCCCTCCCCAATAAATGCAAACCCAGACAACCCTAGCCATACTGCTAATGCCTTCAACACCTTTTTTATTGAAACCATTCAATCTCTTGCTAGACAACTGAACACCAATAACTTTTACCCTCCAAATAATCTTATGGATTCATCCCAAAACTTCACTCTTCATCCTATCTCTACCTCCTTCATCTATAAGCTTATTCTTAAACTAAAGCCCTGCACCCCTCTGCTGACAAACTCCCTCTCTCTTTCTTCAAAAGGCTGCTAAACAGATTGCATACCCTATATCTTTACTCATTAATAGGACTATCCAAGAAGGAACCATACCAGATATATGGAAAATCTCTCATATCATCCCACTACACAAAGGTGGAAATTCTATTGACTTTACTAACTTTAGACCTATTGCTCTTCTCTCTCCTCTTGCTAAGATTATGGAGAAATGCATTCATCAGCAACTCATACAATATCTCTCTTCTCACAACATAATTGCCAACTGTCAACATGGCTTTAGGCCCCACCATAGCACCTCCACGGCCCTCCTTTCTTTCATGGATACTATCAACAACTATCGAAACTCCAATATCTTCTCCTCTGCTCTATTTATTGACCTCTCCAAAGCTTTTGACATGGTGAACCACTCTTCCCTTATAAATATCCTTAAATCCCTCTCATTTGATAACCTGGCTTTAAAATGGTTTACCTCCTATCTTAACAACAGACATCAAGCCGTTCTTTGGGACAATCATATCTCTTCTCTATTGCCTGTTTCTATTGGAGTCCCACAAGGCTCTATTCTAGGTCCACTTCTCTTCTCCCTATACATAAACGATCTCAACACAGTCATCCCTCAAGCTACCTGCATCCAATATGCTGACGACTCAACAATCATCTGCTCAGCATCTACCCCCGCAGAACTACTGTCTCTAACTCAAACTACCTTCAACACTGTTGAAACTTGGTTTACTAGACGATACCTCCTCCTCAATGCTAAAAAAACAAAACTTCTCCTTTTCACTCCTACCACTCGAGCCTCCCCATTAAACTTCAACATTTTGTCTAATGACACTACTGTTATCTCTCCTGACACAACAACTAAACTGCTAGGAATAACCATCGACAACAATCTTACTTTTGATCAACACATCAATAACACCATCAAAACTGTCAATAAAAAAATAGGATCATTATACCGTATCAAACCTTTTCTCACACCTTCTACCAGAGCTACTATTGCCCACTCCCATCTTATATCTACTCTCTTCTATGCCTCACCAATCTTCACTAACCTTAAGAAGGCCAACCTAAATAAACTAGCAACTTGTTACAATAGCATTGCCCGATTTGCCACCAGCAACCCTTTCAAAACACACCACTGTCACAACCTAAAACTCCTAGGCTGGCTTGAGCTACAAAACTGTCTTTTGATCTCACAACTTACCATTGCTCACAAGATACTCTACCAACCTTATAATACCCCTATACTTTCTCAACTTTTAATCCCTTACAATAATCTTACCTCCCTTGATCTTCCTCCAAACTCATGACCAAATCTGTAAAGTCCCATAACCTAGCTGGTGACTCTCTGTTCACTAATACTATAGGAAGGATATGGAATCAGCTACCCACTGATATCACTCTAACCTCCTCCTTACCTCTGTTCAAACAAAAAATCAAACTGTATTTCCAAAATCACTGGCTCTGTTCCTGTAGGACTCCTGACTAATTTCCTCTTTCCCCTCATCCACTAGAACTTTACACTTTACTTAGTAAATATACTTTTTCCTTCTTCTTATTGCCCTGTTGCTCTCCTCTAATGCTCTAACCTACTCCTCCTTTTTCTCTCCCCTGTCCTCTCATACACATTCTTACCCTTCTCCTTTCCAGACTATTGCTTCTTTCCCTCTTCCTCCTTTGTATTCCCTTTTTATCTCCTGTTCTATTTCTCTTCATCATTTTTTTTTTGAAACCATGTTGCTAATCCTGACTTTGTGTAATGCTTTTTACTAAACAACTATTTTATAGTATGTTCCTCAGGTATTTGATGTATATATTTTTTGTTTGTTTGATGTTACTAAATGTATATTCATTTTGTACTGAATTATTTATTCTGTAAATTGTCCCGTTGAAATTTAGTATGTGTGGAGCTTTTCTCCTCGGGCCTCTACTGAAAATGGACATATATCCAGCTAGACTAGCCCGGTTAACAAATGTAAAATAAAATAAATAAAAATAAAATGAGCAAGCATTAGAAATGGAAAAAAAAGACCAAAAAGGTTCCCCAACGGGGCACTTACCTGATTTATCCAGAATCTGACGGCTGGGAAGGCAGGAACACCTAATGTTCGACTGGTGGCTGAGAAGTTCTGAGGGCTGGTGCGTGCAGATGTCACTTTTATGGCCCACAGTCTGCTGGCCACATCAGACGTCCCGCACACCATACAGTGACTGAAATCTTTTGTTTACTGGCCGGACGTTCAGGTAGCAAGAGTAGTAAACCCATTGGTAATGAATATGCAACATGTGAATAGAAGGATATCAACTGATACTGTTGAGACCACATCTGTTAGATCTAACACCAATGACACTCCCTGGTGGGTCCTTTCGTTGGTTGACTAAACCTGCCATGGATGCTGGAAATAGCAAACCATCCCAAGGCCAGCAAGGAGGCTAAGCACTGGGAACATCTAACCATAAGGCCAGACTCCTTAGCTTTCAAGGGGAAGGCTGCCTAGGAAGGGAGCATCACTTGTTCAAAATGCCAGCCTAAGAAAGCAGATGCTCCTAAACAGCAAACTAGACTATAGCCATGGTCAGAGAACACAGCATCCAGTGATGCAAAAAAGTAGCTGCCTGCATCCCTAAGAGGAAACAGCGAGTGTTACACCACAGTCTCCTTGGGCACCAGAACTTTTGCTAACAGTCTGACCAGGTGAGACAACTAGAAAATCACATCACTCATGAAAGTGGGAGGTCCATCATTCCCCCCAGCCCCACCTTAGAGCAGAGATCCAAGAAGAGAATGGCTTTTACAGAAGTGCTGACTACTGTCTCAGAAAATGATGAAAAGGGTCCTCCCAAAAGGGGGGATAAAGTGAACTCCCTGAAGAGCTGGGAGACTGAGTGGAAGAGAAAGAGAAGTCACCAAAAAAAGGTATTAGCTATACATGAACTCCAGCACTCCACAGACTAGGACCTTATAGCAGACAGGTGACACTGTTAAACAAGGAGTTCATGACCCCTGAATGGGAAGGAAAAGCACCTACAGTGGGGACAAAAAGCAGCCCTCACTAAGGGAAGGGTTATCTGAACAGCCAGAACTGGGTGTCAATCCTGCTAACTGCAAGGACAAGTCCTTATACTGAAGCAAAACCGAGGTTCCACAATAGGCCTCCAGTACCTCTCTGATGTCTGCAGAAATAGACTAAAAAGGTACTCTCCTGCCCACCCGGAGAACTGCTTCCACTTGAACCAGAATGGAAGGATACCCATTAATTCCCAGCTCCTCCTACAGGACACAGACAGATAGCAGCAGTACCTGGCAGAAAAAAGGGTCCTAAACAGGCACATCAAATGAGCTACTTCTTGCCCTTTGAGGGGGGGAAAGCAGCCTTTTAAGAGGCCTAGGGAAGGTTTCCGCTACAACAAAGGGCACATAATCCACATCCATCCTCAGTCCTCAAAGTACTGGACTGTAAAAGCTACATCATGCAATAAAAAATGGAACATGGAGTAGAAGCTGGAAAGAGAACAGGAGTTTCCAAGAGAGAGAAATACTTAAAATAATAGAACAGGAAGAATTACTGCTATTAAGCCCTTTTGGTCCTTAAACTGTCTGACTGCCATGCTGGTTGTCAGAGCTATCTTCCAGTCTTTGAATATATAGGGAACTGTGTGATGCTGTAGGATCTTCATTTGGCGACAAATATTTTAACAATCCCTCTGGAAGTTCTGAGTTGAAATGAACTCAAACATCTGTATCAGCACCTTCTGGGAATGCCCAAAATTAACACATCTGTAACACTTCTGTACCTCAGTTAGGTAGACTAATGATCATAGTCCCCAATCAACCTATCTCCAATTTATTTTCTAAACACAGTATAAAAATAAATGACTAAAGCAGCTCACACTGTTTCATATCAGCAGCTTCTGGTTGAGCTTCCATAGGATCTTGCTGTATTCTACCTTTATGTTGTAAATGATTTGGCAACAGGCCTACACCTTGTACTGGTGTTTTTCTATATTCCAGTCATAGTTCTCACTTATCCCTGACTTCCTCATATTTTACATCTGTTCCTTATAACATTTTTGTGGATTTCTGGAAAATCACAGAGGACTAACTAATGACAGCTATTTGACTTTTAGAATTTGTCCTTCAGAAAACACAAATTAATGCAAACCTTGTTATTTTTGTAACTTTCTATGTACATAAACCAAAAATATTGTCCCTGATTTGGCAGGGAGGATACGCACTCCCTTCTTGGGGAGGTGAGCTAGCTCACATCTGGCTATGCCTACAGCAGCAGTAATGAAGGATTACGTCTCAGAAAAGCAGATGGAGGTGTAGGGAGGGGTATACACTATGGCTGCCCCAGCTAGTAATTCATTAATTATTTTTTTAATTTTAGTATTCATTAATGACTTCCACTCCACCCTCCCCCTAAATCCTGTAATACAGTATGCAGATGACTCGACCATTATCTGCATTGCTGACGAACTCCTAGCTAGGACCCAACATGCTTTCTCAATCACTGAGGAATGGATGAATAACAACCATCTAGGCCTTAACCCCAGCAAAACTAATCTGCTTCTATTCACCCCCCAAAAAATCAAGCCCCTAAATAGAGCAGATTTTAATATATACTCACAAAACAAAACCTGCATTAGAGCAGTAGCAACAAACTAAACTTCTAGGAGTTATAATAGACGAACACTTAACTTCGATCTACACATCCAAAACTGCATAAAAAAACATCAGAAACTAGGCAGTCTCTATAAGCATAAACTGTACCTCACACCCACCACTAGACAAACCCTTGCACTATTTGCTTCCTTCACTTTTATACAGTGCTCATTTGTTCACTAACATTCAAAGCTCCTTAAAATCCAAGACTGAGTCCTGTTATAACAAGGCTGCCAGGTTTGCTACCAACAAAATTTACTCCTCCCATCACTGCATCTCCCTTTGCAAACTAAAATGGTTCGAACTTCCCCATCACCTAACCTACTTGCAGTTAACCACAGTTCACAATATCATGACCAAACCTTCCAACTGCCCATCCCTCACCTCCCTGTTTACTCTCCATAAGTCCTCCCGACAACTCAGATCTGAAAATCAATTCCTTCTAAAAGTGAAAATTCCCAGTCTAGCATTTGGTCAATCTCTCTACTCATGTACAGTTGCTAAAACTTGGAACTCCCTACCCAGCTCTATCAGAACTATTTCCAATCACATATCCTTCAAAAAGTCTCTAAAACAGCTTCTCTTAGCCCTATGGCAATGTACATGTGGGTACGACTCCAGAGCATCTTCCCCCACCTGATCTCACTAACTTTTTTCTTCCCTCTGCTTAACAGTTATGCAACTATCTGTTGCTATCTTCACTCTACAGTATCCAAAGCAGATGATATATTGTACTTTGTATATTTTATATACTGCCTTTGTTATTCTAGCTAGAAATGTATGATAAGATTTTATGTCTGTTTTTTAAATTATCTCTCTATGTATTTAGAAAATGTGATTGTATTTAAACTTCTTTTGTATGTGGAGCTTTTCTCCCCGGGTCTCCACTGAAAATGGGCACTTTTTGGCCCAGTGGACCATCTCGGTAAACAAATGCAAACAAATAAATAAATAATATTTGTAGCTGCTATTCTGTATGTAAAAAGTGCACATGCATGAATGTGGGGAGAGCATAAACAGTCCCTGAGGTGATGCAGATGTGCATATCATCACCAGGGGAAGTGTTAGGAGCTTAACACCAAATGCTCTCACTGAAAAAAACACATTTGCCTCAGATGTCTACTCAGATTATGGCAGCCCCTGTACAAGCTCTTAACCTAGAAACTCTGATGATATTCCTCACCTCCACGGAATGAATCAACCCATGCACCAGTGGGAGGGAAATTGGTCAGTGAGTAGAAGGGAAATAAAGAAAAAATCTGTACCTGACTTTTGCCTTTTATCCCTGATTCTTGTGTGAAGAGAGGTACGATTCCAATAAAGCTTGGAGTCCCTGTAACAGATTCTGTCAATGCTTTGATTTTGTTTGAGGTTTTTATATAGTATTTTATCCTCCTAACTTGAAGATTCAGCTGTGGATAGTTAGGACTAATGGTCACATGCTGACACACCACTGTTCCAACAATTTCTTGAATTCCATCCATACTCATATGCTGTCCACTATTATCAGACAGTATCAAATATAGAATACCTTGCCTGAAAAAATACCGTTCAGTGCACTGATACCTCTACTTGTACTGTCAGCTTCATGACCTCAGGAATTTTTGAATAACAAGTCAGCTCATTTTAAAATCTGTTACAACTTTTCTTATTCATTTCCAGGTCAACTACAGAGTAATGAATGTCATGTGCTTTCCATAAGGTCAGATCTTCATTATCCACATTTGTGCACTTCCAAAATGAAGGACTGGTTACTTTGAGAGGCTCTAGATCCAGAAATATCCTCCCTTAAAAATGTCCTGCTCTTCCTGGACTGAGCTTACCCTAAACAGCAGTAGACACATATGGTAATCTATAAAGTGAACCATAAAGTAATGCCTGCAGTAAGGACTCAGAGAGAGCCATACAGGCCTGTTAGGATAGGTTGAGTAAAGTTGACAATTTTGGGTCATGGAAATGTACAGATTTGCGTAAATAAGATCTAACATTATGGTAAGTACATATATAACTTTCAGTCTTGTAGTATCCAGTCTGTACACTTTCAAAATGGAGGACAGAGTCCCCAGAATGGGTAACATCATGACAGAATACCATGCAGATTCCTCTTATGGAAGACCTGGACCTAGAGCTCACATCCAGCTTACAGTTGCTTAATTTGCAGCAAACACCCTTTTTAAAACCCATCACTGGATAGCCCCCAAAAGCCTAAATTGGTTAGAACTACCCCCATCAACTAACATATACACAGCTTTGTACCACCTATAAAATTATCCAGCAGGCATCTGCTTGTATGGCACTAAATAACAATCTATAAAGTGAACCATAAAGTAATGCCTGCAGTAAGGACTCAGAGAGAGCCATACAGGCCTGTTAGGATAGGTTGAGTAAAGTTGACAATTTTGAAAGGATAAGCAGGGCAGGGTCATGGAAATGTACAGATTTGCGTAAATAAGATCTAACATTATGGTAAGTACATATATAACTTTCAGTCTTGTAGTATCCAGTCTGTACACTTTCAAAATGGAGGACAGAGTCCCCAGAATGGGTAACATCATGACAGAATACCATGCAGATTCCTCTTATGGAAGACCTGGACCTAGAGCTCACATCCAGCTTACAGTTGCTTAATTTGCAGCAAACACCCTTTTTAAAACCCATCACTGGCTAGCCCCCAAAAGCCTAAATTGGTTAGAACTACCCCCATCAACTAACATATACACAGCTTTGTACCACCTATAAAATTATCCAGCAGGCATCTGCTTGTATGGCACTAAATAACCATTCTACTCAACTATGTTCCCACTCAGTTATTATAATCCAATAAGCAAAAACTTGTCTCTGTCCACAAACTTTTAGTAAATCTGCTGGGCATGGTTTGTACTCGTACCATGTTGCTTAAGCCTGAAACTCCTTACTCTATCCATCAAGTCAGTATCCTCTCTCCACTCCATTAAAACCATTTTGAAACACTTCCTAGCCAAAATTTGGATCTGTTCTTGCTCAATCCCAGGAGACATTTTAACCCTAAATATAAATATCTATTTATACCTTACACCTCCATACTCTGCCCTCCCCCCATTTACTCACTTCCTAACATCAACCATTTTCTCTCCCCTGACTCTTATTTAATTATGCCATAACCCTGTAATCCGATGCCTTTTCGTCCGATTTAACAATTGGGTTATCAAATCCAACCTATGCGTTTTTATTTTTTCCTGAAAACCTTGGAGTGAGAGCTCTGACTGCTCCTCTGAACATAATTCCCCTCTGGTCCTTAGATTACCTCAGATCTGGTTTGCTGCTTGATCCTTCAGGACTAGCAGTTTGAGTGCTCTTCATATCACCGTAGGAAAGTCATAATTTTTGATTTCCTCTGGCTATTTTACTATCTTCAGGGTTGTAGTAACAACCTTTTCTCTCTTTTTATTTTTGGAAGATTTTTTCAAATTTCTTCAGGAAATCTCTTTCCCTTGTTTAAACAAACAAAAAAAACATTCCTATACTAATTTTTATTATACTTGTACAATTACCTATAGTGATTTTTACCAGCTTTAGTGGTTATTGTCTAGTTGTTAATCTGTAACCTTTTTGTGTTTAGGTACTGTTTTTACCTTGTTGTTATTGTTTCCTTCAGCATGTTGGACAAGACCGCTGGCTTCAAGAAATGTTAAGCTTGTGTACATAAGACACCATCACAGGACCCTCACTCCTTGTGTGTCTATTGTTTAGGAGTGACACATTTAGATGTAGACTTAGAAACATGCTTCTTTCAGAGCCAGAGCCCTACAAGACCACCATGATAAGTTACTGTTTAAGGGCCTTCTTCCTGCCCATGCTGGAGGTTCAGGCACTTCTTTCCTGGAGATATTCTCTCATTCATCCAAGAAGATAGAGAAAACGAATGTTCTGAAAGAGAAGGAGAAGGAAAAGAGCAAAGAACAATGTAGAGAGAAAACAAATGAGCCAAAAAGGAGATAAGGAAAAAAACCTAGTAAAATGTATCTAGAACCATCAGAGCAACCCAATCTAGCTTCTAAAGCAAAACATTCAGATCCGGAGGTTCACTGGATCCGTTCTCCATCTCCCCTCTTGGATTTTCCCTGGAGGTAGTTAGTCTGGGGTTTATTCCCCATTCTTACAAGAGAGGAATTGGCATTCTTCTCAGCCACTACTGGTGGTTTCATCCTTTAGGTCCTTCCATTCAACGAGGAGCCTATTGGAAGCCGATATCGACAAAGTGGTGTGGAAGCTCCTTCAGGCACATTCAGTAGGGGGTTCTCCCAGCACAAACCCCTTAGGAGGGTCCAGGCATGGCTCATACTGCAACGTCACTGGTTCCTCCAGTGCCAGTCTAAATGTCTAACCCAAAGACCACAGATCAATATATCAGCCACACTGATGCCAATAGTATTTTTGACTCCAGTGGTTTTCCTCATTATCTTGATTCTGATCTTGCCAGATTGGGATGAGTCTAGGAGCTGAGATGTTGAAGCAGAGGCTCAAGGGTCGGGGTCATCTCTGACATTCTCAAAGCTGTCTTTGTCCCTTGGCACTAGAGAGAGATTGGTGCCATTGTCGCTCTCGGAGCTGAGTTGCATCAGAATCAAGGGCACTCTCCCCTTACCCCCAATGGCTCAGTGGGCGGGACCTTTTTTAGCTCCAGTTTCTTATTTGGCTTTTGAGGAATTCAAGAAAGTTCTCTTCAGGTCCAGAGATGATGTGACTGTGTATCCCACTTGGTCTCATCCTAACCTCCCGTGGATCTTGTTTCTATCTCTGCTAACCCTAATCGACAGGAGCAGTCAGCCTCATCCATCCTTTGGGGTTTTCACCATGCCAGCTCCCTGACCAATTCTAAACCTTCCCCAGAGGTCCCCATGGGAGAGAAACAAAGGTAATGGGCTTGTAAGAGGAGATGCTTGGACTCGTCTCTGGAGTCAGTTGCTGAAGACACCAATTTCGACAAAGGAGAGAGTTCCCACAACCCCCACTGGAAGACAACTTCTTTGGAGATATTCTGGAGTTAATGAAGCAAAGAGAGGTTGATCCACTGAAGCTCCATCTCCAGTGGAATTGGCATTCCCGAGTTGTTCAGGGGCTGGCTCTTCTACCTCCTGGGTAGTTCTGCCCACTGATGAATGGATAGGTCTAGTTTCTCAGTGTTCATGGAGAGAACCTGATGAGAGAAGCCAATTCCATGCAAAGCAAATAAAATTTTAGCATCCCATAGGAATAAGTCCCACTGGACTAAGGGTCAACCAGACGATACCATGGTTGCTGTGACAGCCACAACGAAAGAGCTTTCAGATGAGAGCACATCTGTCCATATCCCTCCTAATAGAAAAGCTGGACCATTGGACAGATTTGGGGATGTACATTTCAGTGACCACTGCACTCAGAGCACTGAACTACTGGCTCACATAACCCACTTTCAGAAGGACTTGTCAGAATCCTTCTCTGGTAACATCCCTATCGACATCCAAAAGTCAGTGGAATCTCAGCTGTCTACCCACCAATTCATGACTAATGTATCCATGCAACTGCTGTTTAACGCAGTTGATGGTATACCTAGGACAGCAGGCACCGGCACTGCAATCCATCAGCAAGCCTGGATGTGCCTATGTGACTCTGGGAAAGGTTTCAAGATGTCCTTTTTTTTTAATACCTGCTTTGACAGTTCAACCCTTTTTAGACTTAAAGCGAAAGAATCACTTAACCAGAAATAAGCAGGAAGGCAAGATCCTGTCTGCAGTTGGCATACTCTTTTCCACCCCTCAAAGGACATTTTCCTGAAAGCAGAAGTGGGGCTATTGTTCTCAATGTCCTAGGGTTTTGGCTAGGATGCTGCTGCCAAAAGACAACCCCCCTTTCCAAGGAGGGGGAAATGACTTTAATGGATGTCACCCTTAGAGGCAGAGGCAGACTGCAAAATCTGGGTTTTTGAGGTCCTTTTACCAAAATACCTACCAGCACTCCTGAACATTTTCCCAACTGCCTCATTCTGGAGGCAGTCAGGGGACCACTTATCCCTGCACCACCCAAGCTTGGTAGGCCATCAGTCAAGATTCCTGGGTACAGAAGACAATCACCAGAGGCTACATTATTCTATTTGTTTCCCCTCCTCACTAAAAGAGAAGAATTCCTAGCATTCCACCCAGTCAGATGGATTAGCAGCAGCAGAAGCAACTGCTGCTAGAGAGAGAGTCGTTCAACACGCACCCCAGACCAATAAGGATACAGAGTATATTCAAGTTTCTTTTTAGTTCAAAACAAAAAACAAACAAAAAAAAAAAACAGGGGACCTAACCCACTTTAGTCTGTTCATGAAACAGAAGAAATCCAGGATGGTCACTGTTCAGTCCAGTCTACTTCTTCTGACAAAGGATGACCAACTGTCCTCTGTAGCTCTCCAGGATGCATACGATCATATCATGATAGCAAAGCAGTCCAGGCAATGGGAGCCAACCACTTTCAATTCAGAGCACTGCCGTTTGACCTCACCACAGCCCTTAGGGTGTTCACAAAATGCATAGCAGGGTAGCAGCGTATCTCGGGCTGCAGAGATTTCATGTGCTTCCTTAGCTGAACGAATGGCTCCTTACCACACCAACCAAGGATCTATTAGTTCAGTACAGGGACTTCTTCCTCCATCTAGCTCCCCAGTGGGGCTTAATATCAATCTTGTCAACAGCCAGCCTATGCCAACACAGTTCTTATTTTATCAGATGCCACCTGTACAAAAATACTGGAATAGCCAGAGTTATGCAATCTAGAATATTATCCTTGCATCATGTAGCTTCAGAGTTCTTTTGCCTCCATTGTCCCTCAGCAAGATTCATTCTTCAACTTCTGGGTTGGTGGCTACTTCAATCCCACTAGTCTCTCATGCAAGATATTACATAGGTCCCACAGTGGACATTTTCTGTTTAATGGTTCTTGATGTCACTTCTCCTTCTTGCACCAACAAATCCCACACAGATATGCAAGAAACATATCAGTTGGTGGGAGACCACCCCTATAGTGTCATGCGGTCAACCATTCTCCTTTCTGCCCCTAGTAGACACTGTCACCATGGATGCTTCCCTTCCAGGGTGGGGCATTTTGAGAGAAAGACCGTTCCAAGGTAATTGGTCGACAAGAGAGGCCAATCTTCACATCAATGTCTTGAAGATGAGGGAAGTCCTCCTAGTGCTGCAAGCCTTTCAGGGCTTCCTTCCAAAGGTATGATCTCTATCCACCCACACAACATGTTGGTGTTCTGGTATATCAACAATGAGGGAGGAATCCATTCATATCCACTATACCGGGAAGCCTAAAAACAATGGACAGTAGATTCCAGTTGCTTTCTAATCGCAATGTACATCCCAAGGACTTCTAATGTTCTGGCAGACCAACTGGGCGGGCCCATTCTTCTGCCCTACAAGCAGTCCCTCAGTCAGACAGTGGCACTGAAGATTTCCAGTCACTGGGGACAACCTTGGTACAGTCTTTTTGCTTTGTACCTGCTCCCTCCAATGGTACAGACACTGAGGGGATGCACTAGTCCACAACTGGGCCCTGGGTCTCCTTTATGCCTTTCCAACATTTCCGCTCATAACAAGGTTCCTTCAGAAAATCAGAGGGTACAAGGCCCAAGTTATTCTCATTGCCAACCTTTTGACCCTGGCAGGTTTGGTTCCCCTTCCTCTGTCCTCACCTTATATGTCCGCCTTGGGTGCTGGACAATCATCCAGATCTTCTGTATCATCCTTACAGAGACTAAAAACCTTGAAACTGACCACATGACTTCTCCAATTTATATGGTGACCAGCAATGCCAGGCTGTCTGCCTAAGTTATTCAAATCTTAGCCTCCTTAGAAAATGTTACCTTAGCAAATGGAAGGGGTTTACCATATGAGCTTGTTCCAGATATTTAGACCCTTTTTCAGCCTCTATTCCATCAATTTTGGATTTCTTGGCAGAACTGTTTCACAAAGGACTTTGTTTTCAACTATCAAAGTACAGTTAGCAGCAGTTTCCAATTTTCATGTGGGGAAGAATCAGACTCCCATTGTTTCTCTCAAAATTTCAAAGGCTTATTTAAAAGGAACCCTCCTTTTAAAACCTCAAACAGGGGTCCTGTTCCCTCTTGGGACATTATTGTCATGCTACAAGCCCTGACTGAAGCCCATTTCAAGCTTGCTTCTTTAATGATCCTAAAATTTAATTCTTGGAAAACTCTCCTGTTGGTGGCAATTACAACAGCGAGGAGGAACACAGAGCTGCAAGTCTTATCCTGCAAACCTCCTATCTAGACTTTCATAAAGACAGGGTACCTCTGAGAACAAATCCAAACTTTCTTCAGAAGGTGGTATCTGAAATGAACCTTAATCAAACAGTTAATCTACCAGCGTTTTTTTCCCACAGTTCTCGAAAGGGGAACATGCCTTACATTTGCTTAGATGTTCATTGTCAACTAAGATTTTATTTACTCAGGACAAAAGATATCAGGAATCTGATCAGCTCTTCCTTGCCTTCTCAAAGGTCAAACTGGGTGGAGGAGTTTCTAAAGTAACACTGTTCAGGTGGCTTTCTCGCTGTATTACCTTCTTTTATGAAGAGATAGATCTGACTTTACTTGGAAAACAAAAGCTCATTCTACCAGAATGGTGGCTACCCACATTGCATTTTTGGGTAGGGTTCCAACTGATGAGATTGGTGCCGCAGCTGCTTGATCTACTGTTCATACTTTTAATGCTGCACTACAAAGCTGGCTGTACAATCCAGAGCCCATTCATACTTTGGCTGCACCATTGTCAGGAATATCCTTCTTTCAAACTATTCAGGTTTTGGGTAGCTTGGGAATATGCCCTAACTGTTGAATCAAATAAAATGAGAACATCTGATATGAAAGTTGTGTAATTACTGTAACGGTAGATCTGTGTTGTCTTGTTTTGTCTGGTTCAACATACCTCCCTCTGTTCCCCATCCCAAATTGTCAATCTTGGGCTCCCAGCTAATCGGTTGGACCTGACCAGGGCCCTTGTTGCTTCAGCAGCATCTTTTCGCTGTCTTTCCTCATGTTCTATTTATCAGATAGGGTGGTCTGCTAAGTCTGGCTGGTAGTTTCTAACTATAAGGCAAACTCAATCTGAGGACCACAGGGAATTATTTAATTCCTTCTCTATTTAAAATCCTTCTCTCTGGACACAAAGACTATAAAATGGTTCCAGTCCTACCTTGATAATAGACAGCAGGCAGTGCTATGGGACAACAACCTCTCATCCCATCTCCTAGTTACCTTAGGTGTTCCTCAGGGCTCTATATTGGGCCCCCTCCTTTCTCAATATTTATCAATGACCTCAACCTAGCTACTCCTTTAACTAACTGTGTACAGTATGCAGATGATTCGACAATAATCTGCTCAACTAAATCTCAATCCCAACTACAGACTCTAACTCAGTCAATGTTCAGTAAAACAGAAAATTAGTTTCTACAACACTGCCTCCTCTTGAACCCCTCCCCCCAAAAAACAAACTCCTTCTCTTCACTCCTACCTGTAAATCACTCCCAGTGAACTTTTCAATCTTATCCAATAATGGTACACTCATATCTCCCGATCCAACAACTAAACTTCTAGGTGTAACCATTGATAACAACCAGAACTTTGAAACCCATATCAACAATACCATAAAAACTGTCAACAGGAAACTAGGCTCCCTCTATAGGATAAAACCCTTTCTCTCACCACTAGCCAGAATCACTATTGCCTATTCCCACCTTATCTCCACACTTCTCTATGCTTCTTCCATATATACTAACTTGTCAAAAAATAACCTTAACAAGCTATCCAATGCTTACAAAAGCATTGCCAGATTTGCTACTGCTTCCTCCTTTAGGACCCATCACTGCCATAACCTGAAACAATTAGGCTGGTTAGAGCTTCTGAATCAGATTCACTTTAAACAATTCACCATTGCACACAAAACCCTTTTCCAACCTACCAATACCCCAATACTTGCTAGTCTCATTACCCAATATAAGAACCTTTCAATTTTACGCTCATCTAATAAACTACTAGTATCAACATGTAAATCTAATAACATGGCAGGAGATGCTCTGTTCTCAAATGCAGTTGGAAAGTATTGGAACCAACTCCCCCATGAACTTACATCACTGTCTTCATTTACACTTTTTAAACACAATCTGAAACTCTATCTTAAAACCCATTGATTATGTCCCTGTACAAATCCAGACTAAGCTCATACTATATCCCAAATACCCTCTATTAAGACCTAATTCCTGCTCTGTGTCTTTTTAGATCAAGGCCTATCGTTGGCAAAAACGTATCTTATCCTAACAGAGATAATTTAAAATACCTAGTTAAATTCTTCTGCATATAATTCTAAAGCATCCTACCTAATGGCAGGCAACAAGTATTGTTTAAACTGTGAGCATTGCTGAACTGTTGAAACTTGAAGTATGTATTTGTTTAACAATTACTTTCTAGTTACTAATGAAGTCTTGTACATAAAGTCTAAAATATCTTATCTAATGCTTGTAACATGTTTTTTGTATAAACTGTGAAGATTCCTGAACTGTTTAAAATTTGTAGTATTTAACTGTATAACAACTAGTACCTGTATGTTAGTAGTCTAGTAATCTCGTGGAGCTTATCTCCCCGGGACTCTACTGAAAATGGACATAAATCCAGTTAGACTATCCCGGTCAACAAATGTAAAATAAATAAATAAATTATGGATGGGGGGGTGTCAGAGCCCTGAATCCAAGCTTTTGAAAAAGCACCAAGGTGGGATCCAGTAATGTGTTTTCACTGAATGAAATGAGACAATACATATCTAGCCTTATGTTAAGTACATAACCAATTCCTGTTAATTTTATCTATTTTAACCAATGTTTTCACATTGTCCAATTTGGTATAATTATTTAAACTGTAGACATCTTTGTATTATTTGTGAAGCTTGTAAAATTTTTGTTCTTAAATGTTTTTGTAATACTTAGGTTTTTCTCCCTGGGGCGCCAATGAAAACGGGCTCCTACCCATTCTGACTTTCCCAGTAATCAAATGTCAATAAAATAAGTCAGTCAATAAACAGCATCTTAAAAATGTGCACAAGGAAACCTATACTGTAGCAGAATAAATGTTACCCACAAAAAGATATTTATGAGGAACACTTATGTTGTAGCGTATTTTGTAGGCTTGGTGGGCAAATTCATTTTGGTAGCGGAAGAACAACAGAAAATGCAGTCTGCCACCCACCTGAGCAATGAAAATGTGTAGACTTTACACCATTTTTATTAGGTGCAAAGGAAACAAACAGTTGATCATCTCTGCTGAAATCTTAGGTACTTTGTAAGTTTCTGAGTTCCCCAGACTTTTCTGTCTTAGAAAAAAGCCTTCCAGCTTATCAGTGGGAATGTTAAGCACTAGGTAGCCTATTTACCACAAGAGGAGTAGTTCTGGCTCTGAAATTGTAGTTTATTGGTCGTTTAGGCAGTTTTTCTATCCCTTTCAACTTTCTGGTTTAAAACCCCGTGTTTGCACGGATTTGCACTTGTTTAAGCTCCGCAAATCCTGTTTTGGCATCCTACAGACTACAAGAGCAACAGAAAGGAGTGAGACTAAGTGCCTCCATTTTGATTTTTTTCTGATTATACTGCTTTCTGCACTTGATTTAAGTTGTTTTGTCATTTAACTGCATTTATTTTAACTGTATTTGCTTTAATATTGCTATACACTCATGTGCTAGCTTGCACTGCATTTAAATTATTTTATTACTGTGTTAACTGTTTTTTCTGCAACAACAGGACTGGTTTCTGGCTCTGGAATTATAGTTTATTGGCCTTTTGGGCAGTTTTTCTATCCCTTTCAACTTTCTGGTTTAAAATGGTGCCAGAAAGTCTGCTCTTCAATTTTTTCCTTAGATCTTGCTAGTTCTCTTCTCTCTCACACTTTAGCTTGTTCACATAGCACTTCATCAGGCTTTTTGTAGCAATTATTGTAGCACACATAAGTGCTATCAGCACTAGACGTCCTTTAAGGAAACAGCTCCAGTACTTAGTAATGATGACTATCCCTCCTGGTATGCCTAAAGCTCCGTTGCCTGTGCTTTCTCTTATTAACCTGGGCATTCTGAGGCAGTGTAGCAACTGCCTCAT
The DNA here is from genome assembly GCF_019279795.1 of Protopterus annectens. Classification (NCBI taxonomy): domain Eukaryota; kingdom Metazoa; phylum Chordata; order Ceratodontiformes; family Protopteridae; genus Protopterus; species Protopterus annectens. The sequence goes on along the minus strand of NC_056739.1, from coordinate 711,049,405 downwards.
GTACACAGACAACCCTCTCCTCTTACCTCTCAACACTCAGACTTGTGAGAGATGCACTTATATCTCCAAACTGGAAGCCATGCACTCTCCAGCCAAGATCGGAATATCTGGTCAAGAGGACAAGGTCAAAACCTGCACCACACCACATGGAACATGCAGCCTCCAGAACACCCTCCATCGCAGCCCTCACATAAAAACACAAACCACACACCCACCTTTGTGGAGGCTCTCAATAGAAATCTACCCAAACAGCAGAGACCTCCAAGGCAGAAATGCACTCGACCACCACAAGACAGCACAAACCACAAGACACACAGCTCACCTACACAGTGTGCCCCTCAACCTAAGCCCCTAAGGTAAAACAGCTTGCCCAATACAATAATCATAGGTGACTCAACAGTAAGGCACACTGATATCCCACTCACTTGACTGAATAAGAAGGTAACAGTCAGCTGTCTAGCAGGTGCCAGAATCTGACACACAACACACACACTCGGGTCATTCCACAACAAGTACAAGTAGGACTCTGTCAATGTCCATAAAACCAGCTGCAAAACGTGGAGCAAGTAACACAAACTTATAGGAAAAACCACCTTTAATAACAAAGCAAAGCTTTCGGGCAGAACCCTTCTTCAATACTAATACAATCAAGTCTGCATACTAGAAGCTTATATACAGGTCTAGAAGTCACATGATTAGCAGCCAAGAATCATGTGACGAACAAGTCTTAAAGTGCAAACAACATAATAAAACTTTAAAAAAACTTTAAAAAAATCAATTAATAATATTACGTAATCTAGTTAAAATTGGTTTTAAACTGACTTTGCTGTTAATTCCTGGATGTGAATCAGCAGCTAGTCTTAAAATCCATTCAAATTCCTTAGTCTCAAGGCGATTATTCAAATCTCCACCTGTGGCACTAGGACAATTAAAATCAATAACTCTAAACTTAAAAGAATGTTCAGAGCCATGAATATTGATATGCTTATATAGTGCATTATTTTCACAACACCGTCTGATTTCTGAATTATGATCAATAACACGATCTTTCAGCTTACGAATAGTTTTTCCTACATAGAACGAGGTGCAGGATTTACATGTAGCCAAATAGATAACACCTGAAGTGTTACAAGTAGCTGAAATTTTAAAATTGAATACTTGACCAGTGCTAGGGTGTGTGAAAATGTCACTACCATTACCAACCATCTGTGCACAGGCAATACAGTTAAAACATTGAAAAGTTCCATGCTTGATAGCCAACGTCATAAGCTTAGGTTTATAAAAATCTTTATAACACAATAAGCTTTTGATAGTCTTCATATTTCTATAAGAGAAGCATGGCTTATCACCTACAATAGCTTTCATTTCATCTGAAGCTAATAAAATTATCCAATTTCTTGAGATAATTTGTTTAACCAGGTGACTTCTTCTATTAAAAGTAGTCATATATCTAACTGAAGTCATCTCTTTATTGCTGTTATTATTTTTCTGAGATATAGTTAACGAAATATCCTGCCCTTGATTAAAGCTGATAGGTTTCAAATAAGTCTTCCTAGCCTCTAAAATATCAATTCTTGACTTATTAAGTAGGTGGGCATCATAGCCACTTGAGGTAAATTCCACTATCAAATCATCCAGTTGTAACTTGAATACATCATCATCTGTGTTGAGCCTACTTGTCCTAATAAATTGTGATTTTACCACACTTCTGAAAATATGTGGAGCGTGCATACTACTGTAATGTAAATATTTACAACAGCTAACTTCCTTCTTATATACAGAAGTATTAAGAATTCCATTATTCAGCTGGATTTTTAAATCTAAGTAACACATAGTATTTTCAGAAACTTGCATTTTAAATTTCAAATAATCAGTTGTGGAGTTCAAATAGTCAACAAAAACATCCAGATCATAAAGTGTACCATTCCAAACAATTAAACAGTCATCAACAAATCTTTGATAAAAGCTAATATAGGTAGAAAGATTCCTATTACTATACAGATGTTTATGTTCCCATTGGTAAAGGACTAGGTTAGCGTATGTGTTAGCCACTGAGGTACCCATAGCTATTCCTGTTAACTGTAAATATAAAGTTTCGTTAAACATAAAAATATTATTTTTCAAAACAACATCCATAAGACAGCAAATGTTGTCAATGGATTTGAAATCAGGGTTAGGTTGTGGTATTAAAAATTCCCTCAGAAGCTCAAGTCCGGCATCATTAGGAATGACGGTAAATAAGGATACGATATCCAAGCTAACTAAATAATGTCTTTTAGTTTTTATATCAGGCTCATTTCTAGTATACCATTGCTGTAACTTAGATAACAAATCATGTGTATCTTTCAGGATGGTATTACAATTAAGTAGATGTGGTTGTAACTGTTTGTGCAAGTAAACTGAAACCGGTTCTGTAATCCAGCCTCCACCTGAGACGATAGGTCTCATTGGTGGGTTATCTATAGACTTATGTATTTTTGGGATGCCATACAAATGAGGTATCAAAGGACAAGGTACAGTTAGAAAATGAAACAAATCAAGGTCGATGTCACCATTAAGCTGAAGTTCAAATATTACCATGTTGACATAACTCACACATTTCTTTACATCTGCATGTGTAACTATTTTAAATGCATTCCCATCATTCAAAAGTAGAGAAACAGCTGAAAAATACTTGTCTCGGTCCATAAAAACAGGCAAACCACCTTTGTCCGCTTGCTTTATTACAATGTCATTATTATTTTGTAGACTTTTTAATGCTTCATACTCTGCAAAAGTCAGATTAAAGTTCTTATTCCTCATGGGCCGTAGGTATAGTTCTCTTATTTGTAGTTCACACACATCATGAAATGCATTCAATATGGGTGCATTAAGTGGAATAAAAGTACTTTGTCGTTTTAGACTGTCTCCCATTGAGTTAGATTTACCAAACATTAGTTTTAAACTCAAGTTACGAACAAACAACTTTAAATCAGTTAAAGCAGACACAACATTATCACTACAGGATGGTATAAATTTAAATCCTTTGTCTAAAGAGAGAGATGAGCAGGATTTAACTCAAAAGATGATAAATTTAATGCCACAACTACTTGTGACTTACTTTGTTGAGTCCTAAAGGGCTCTCATTTTTACGTTTGTTTGCTATGGTTGCCTGTGTTGCATACGACCTTGCAGGTGAACCTCTAGACCTGGGTGATCTATTCACGACGGTTTCAGCGTGCACCAGTTGGAATCGTTTATTAGTTAAATTTAAAGTTAGCTGTTGTGTCTTTTTAATAGCCATAGCGTTCGTATTCACATTCAGGTTGCCATCACGCTTGTTCTTCCTTCCTATAGGCGCGCATGCGCTTTGGGATGAGGAACATGATACCAAAAGGCCAGGCTCATTCGTAACTGGTGCAGGGGGAGTTTCAGATGTCAAGGGTGTAGAGGGCGGATTATTATTTAAAGAAATGTTTTCAAAAGTATCCAGGCAATCAAGTCCTTCTCTTGCAGGAACTTTATGGTAAGCAGTAGTACGAGGATTCTCAGTTCTGGGTCAAGAGAAGATATTCCCTCTTTGGAAGTCACCTATGTCGCGTTGGAGCTTCCGTTTTTTTGGTAGCTTCCATCCTGACCTCAAAAGCTTGAATCCTATCAAGCATTTGCTGGTATACAGGTGTAACTTTAGGAAATACAGTCAATTCTAAAATAGTACTCTCAAGTGAAAAAATTTCACGCTTGTACTCTTCCTCAAGTTTTATAAAAAAGTCATTCATTAAAGACATATAGTCTAAAGATAGCTTAATATTCAATTGTTGCCATGATTTGAGTAGTTCTGGAAAGGTATTGCCATATGAAGGCATTTTAAGGATCCTGAGACCACGTGGGACAATACCTTTATCAAGATATGCCAAAAAACTAAAACGTTGCCATTGCAACCTCTTAAATGCCATTACCTTTCTTTCCAGAAGTTGTAAAACTCTATTGAATTCAGCAACATTATCCAAGTCTGCTGTAGGTTCAGATGTAGTGTTCATTGTTTCTGTAAAGTTCAGTAGAGGATTATTCTCCACATCAATAAGAGATCTGAGGGAATTTAAATCCATTTCTTGATGTCAAAAATGACTACAGGCTGCGAGGTAGACCTTGAAGTAGGTATTCCCAATAACAGCAACAGATAAAGACCAAAAAAACAGCTGCAAAACGTGGAGCAAGTAACACAATCGAGCAAGTAAGACTATCAAAAGCTTATTGTGTTATAAAGATTTTTATAAACCTAAGCTTATGACGTTGGCTATCAAGCATGGAACTTTTCAATATTTTAACTGTATTGCCTGTGCACAGATGTTTGGTAATGGTAGTGACATTTTCACACACCCTAGCACTGGTCAAGTATTCAATTTTAAAATTTCAGCTACTTGTAACACTTCAGGTGTTATCTATTTGGCTACATGTAAATCCTGCACCTCGTTCTATGTAGGAAAAACTATTCGTAAGCTGAAAGATTGTGTTATTGATCATAATTCAGAAATCAGACGGTGTTGTGAAAATAATGCACTATATAAGCATATCAATATTCATGGCTCTGAACATTCTTTTAAGTTTAGAGTTATTGATTTTAATTGTCCTAGTGCCAGAGGTGGAGATTTGAATAATCGCCTTGAGACTAAGGAATTTGAATGGATTTTAAGACTAGCTGCTGATTCACATCCAGGAATTACAGCAAAGTCAGTTTAAAACCAATTTTAACTAGATTACGTAATATTATTAATTGATTTTTTTAAAGTTTTTTTTAAAGTTTCTTTAAAGTTTTATTATGTTGTTTGCACTTTAAGACTTGTTCGTCACATGATTCTTGGCTGCTAATCATGTGACTTCTAGACCTGTATATAAGCTTCTAGTATGCAGACTTGATTGTATTAGTATTGAAGAAGGGTTCTGCCCAAAAGCTTTGCTTTGTTATTAAAGGTGTTTTTTCCTACAAGTTTGAGTTACTTGCTCCACGTTTTGCAGCTGGTTTTTTGGTCTTTATCTGTTGCTGTTATTGGGAATACCTACTTCAAGGTCTACCTCGCAGCCTGTAGTCATTTTTGACATCAAGAAATGGATTTAAATTCCCTCAGATCTCTTATTGATGTGGAGAATAATCCTCTACTGAACTTTACAGAAACAATGAACACTGCATCTGAACCTACAGCAGACTTGGATAATGTTGCTGAATTCAATAGAGCATTACAACTTCTGGAAAGAAAGGTAATGGCATTTAAGAGGTTGCAATGGCAACGTTTTAGTTTTTTGGCATATCCTGATAAAGGTATTGTCCCACGTGGTCTCAGGATCCTTAAAATGCCTTCATATGGCAATACCTTTCCAGAACTACTCAAATCATGGCAACAATTGAATATTAAGCTATCTTTAGACTATATGTCTTTAATGAATGACTTTTTTATAAAAATTGAGGAAGAGTACAAGCGTGAAATTTTTTCACTTGAGAGTACTATTTTAGAATTGACTGTATTTCCTAAAGTTACACCTGTATACCAGCAAATGCTTGATAGGATTCAAGCTTTTGAGGTCAGGATGGAAGCTACCAAAAAAACGGAAGCTCCAACGCGACATAGGTGACTTCCAAAGAGGGAATATCTTCTCTTGGCCCAGAACTGAGAATCCTCGTACTACTGCTTACCATAAAGTTCCTGCAAGAGAAGGACTTGATTGCCTGGATACTTTTGAAAACATTTCTTTAAATAATAATCCGCCCTCTACACCCTTGACATCTGAAACTCCCCCTGCACCAGTTACGAATGAGCCTGGCCTTTTGGTATCATGTTCCTCATCCCAAAGCATGCTACTATAGGAAGTAAGAACAAGCGTGATGGCAACCTGAATGTGAATACGAACGCTATGGCTATTAAAAAGACACAACAACTAACTTTAAATTTAACTAATAAACGATTCCAACTGGTGCACGCTGAAACCGTCGTGAATAGATCACCCAGGTCTAGAGGTTCACCTGCAAGGTCATATGCAACACAGGCAACCATAGCAAACAAACGTAAAAATGAGAGCCCTTTAGGACTCAACAAAGTAAGTCGCAAGTAGTTGTGGCATTAAATTTATCATCTTTTGAATTAAATCCTGCTCATCTCTCTCTTTTAGACAAAGGATTTAAATTTATACCATCCTGTAGTGATAATGTTGTGTCTGCTTTAACTGATTTAAAGTTGTTTGTTCGTAACTTGAGTTTAAAACTAATGTTTGGTAAATCTAACTCAATGGGAGACAGTCTAAAACGACAAAGTACTTTTATTCCACTTAATGCACCCATATTGAATGCATTTCATGATGTGTGTGAACTACAAATAAGAGAACTATACCTACGGCCCATGAGGAATAAGAACTTTAATCTGACTTTTGCAGAGTATGAAGCATTAAAAAGTCTACAAAATAATAATGACATTGTAATAAAGCAAGCGGACAAAGGTGGTTTGCCTGTTATTATGGACCGTGACAAGTATTTTTCAGCTGTTTCTCTACTTTTGAATGATGAGAATGCATTTAAAATAGTTACACATGCAGATGTAAAGAAATGTGTGAGTTATGTCAACATGGTAATATTTGAACTTCAGCTTAATGGTGACATCGACCTTGATTTGTTTCATTTTCTAACTGTACCTTGTCCTTTGATACCTCATTTGTATGGCATCCCAAAAATACATAAGTCTATGGATAACCCACCAATGAGACCTATCGTCTCAGGTGGAGGCTGGATTACAGAACCGGTTTCAGTTTACTTGCACAAACAGTTACAACCACATCTACTTAATTGTAATACCATCCTGAAAGATACACATGATTTGTTATCTAAGTTACAGCAATGGTATACTAGAAATGAGCCTGATATAAAAACTAAAAGACATTATTTAGTTAGCTTGGATATTGTATCCTTATTTACCGTCATTCCTAATGATGCCGGACTTGAGCTTCTGAGGGAATTTTTAATAACACAACCTAACCCTGATTTCAAATCCATTGACAACATTTGCTGTCTTATGGATGTTGTTTTGAAAAATAATATTTTTATGTTTAACGAAACTTTATATTTACAGTTAACAGGAATAGCTATGGGTACCTCAGTGGCTAACATATACGCTAACCTAGTCCTTTACCAATGGGAACATAAACATCTGTATAGTAATAGGAATCTTTCTACCTATATTAGTTTTTATCAAAGATTTGTTGATGACTGCTTAATTGTTTGGAATGGTACACTTCATGATCTGGATGTTTTTGTTGACTATTTGAACTCCACAACTGATTATTTGAAATTTAAAATGCAAGTTTCTGAAAATACTATGTGTTACTTAGATTTAAAAATCCAGCTGAATGATGGAATTCTTAATACTTCTGTATATAAGAAGGAAGTTAGCTGTTGTGAATATTTACATTACAGTAGTATGCACGCTCCACATATTTTCAGAAGTGTGGTAAAATCACAATTTATTAGGACAAGTAGGCTCAACACAGATGATGATGTATTCAAGTTACAACTGGATGATTTGATAGTGGAATTTACCTCAAGTGGCTATGATACCCACCTACTTAAGTCAAGAATTGATATTTTAGAGGCTAGGAAGACTTATTTGAAACCTATCAGCTTTAATCAAGGGCAGGATATTTCGTTAACTATATCTCAGAAAAATAATAACAGCAATAAAGAGATGACTTCAGTTAGATATATGACTACTTTTAATAGAAAAAGTCACCTGGTTAAACAAATTATCTCAAGAAATTGGATAATTTTATTAGCTTCAGATGAAATGAAAGCTATTGTAGGTGATAAGCCATGCTTCTCTTATAGAAATATGAAGACTATCAAAAGCTTATTGTGTTATAAAGATTTTTATAAACCTAAGCTTATGACGTTGGCTATCAAGCATGGAACTTTTCAATGTTTTAACTGTATTGCCTGTGCACAGATGTTTGGTAATGGTAGTGACATTTTCACACACCCTAGCACTGGTCAAGTATTCAATTTTAAAATTTCAGCTACTTGTAACACTTCGGGTGTTATATATTTGGCTACATGTAAATCCTGCACCTCGTTCTATGTAGGAAAAACTATTCATAAGCTGAAAGATCGTGTTATTGATCATAATTCAGAAATCAGACGGTGTTGTGAAAATAATGCACTATATAAGCATATCAATATTCATGGCTCTGAACATTCTTTTAAGTTTAGAGTCATTGATTTTAATTGTCCTGGTGCCAGAGGTGGAGATTTGAATAATCGCCTTGAGACTAAGGAATTTGAATGGATTTTAAGACTAGCTGCTGATTCACATCCAGGAATTAACAGCAAAGTCAGTTTAAAACCAATTTTAACTAGATTACGTAATATTATTAATTGATTTTTTTAAAGTTTTTTTAAAGTTTTATTATGTTGTTTGCACTTTAAGACTTGTTCGTCACATGATTCTTGGCTGCTAATCATGTGACTTCTAGACCTGTATATAAGCTTCTAGTATGCAGACTTGATTGTATTAGTACTGAAGAAGGGTTCTGCCCGAAAGCTTTGCTTTGTTATTAAAGATGGTTTTTCCTACAAGTTTGTGTACTCTGTCAATGTCCATGTGGTTGTGAATGACCTGAGATGCAACTCCCTGAACTACATGAAATGAGACATGGTAGAGCTCTCAGATTGTGGCCCAGGCAGGTATGACCTTAGCCCTGAGCAGCATCCTACCGTCGCCCAGATTGATACCGCTGTACAAACAGAAAATGATTGACTTCAACAATTGGCTAAGTTTCTGGTGTCATTCTAAGGGGATCCAGTATCTGTCTACTTGGGATGACATGACTGACGGACCTTGATGCTTTGCCAGAGATGGCCTGCATCTGTCACCCCTGGGTTTCCGGGTACTGGCCAAGGCTCTTGCCAACCCTATTGTGCCTTTTTTAGGGCGGTGTTCCAAAGACCAAATTACCACTGTAACAGCTACAAACAAATGCAAGCTGAGGGTCATGCTGCTCAACGCTAAAAGTCTAAATCTCAAGATGCACTCGCTTGAAGCACTCCTCAAAATGGAGAACATTGACATTTGTGCTGTAACAGAGACCTGGCTTAAAGCAGCAGAAAGCACCCCTGCACTACCAGGCTATAATTTACTCCAAACCTTTTAGGCCCCAAAACATGGACCGAAGCTCCAAAGGCGGTGGTGTCTCCATATTCATAAAGGATATGCACACCTCCAGACTAGTAGCCCAGCATAATGCATCTGAGATACTCCAGGTACAACTAACATTGGGTAAGATGGTGATTCAGGTTGTAGCCTGCTACAGGTCCCCATGTCCCAAGACTCTCACTCCACATTCCTAAGCATCCTGGAAACTATTAAGATCCAACCCAACACTCTCATACTAGGTGACTTCAACTACCCCTCCATCAACTGGGAAAACTACTCATGCACCAATGCACTGGCCCAAAGCTTCCTGGAATTCATCAATTCCAATGCCCTGGACCAGCTCATTCTTACCTCCACTAGAGGAACCAACATCCGTGACCTGGTTATTACTAACATGGGCAACTATTGCTCTTCACCAGTAGTCAATTGCAACCTATTTAGATCAGACCACAAACTAATCACTATGGAAATCCACACCTCACCCACAACCCCACAAAGGTATCCACTATGAAAAACTACTCCAAAGATGACTTTTGACTCCTAAAAACAGAGGTGGCTAACTTCACAGCACCCATACCAATGGAAAATAGGTGCATGACTGCCAAATCATACACCAATGCACTGTACGAACATGCACATAAATGCATGGAACTAGCCATACCCAACAGGACCAAAAGTTGAGATCCCTCATCAAAACCTCTAAAGCCAGCTATGAAGGCAGAATTGCAGCAGACACTAAAAACAACCACAAAGCCTTCTACACTTGTATCAAAAATCTCCATGGCAATATCCAGATTTGCTCTAAGTTACTGCATAATGGTACCTCCTATACTGAGCCAACAGATATTGCCAACATACTGGGTGACAGATTCAGTGCCAACTTTCCCCCTCTTTCCCCCACTAACAGACCAATCTCAATACAGGAAGAATGCCAGGCTCCCAGCATTACTGCAGCACAGGTTAAAGCTGCATTGTCCAAGGCCAAGAATACAGCTTATATGGGACCCGACAATATCCCTGGCTGTGTTCTACATGACTTACAAAGTGAACTGGCACCACATCTGTGTGCCCTGTTCATTCACAGCCTCACCTCAGGCTTTGTCCCTTCCAAATAGTGCACTGCTACAGTCAACCCTCTCCATAAAGGAGGAGCGACTACAGACCCTGGAAATTATCGTCCCATTAGCCTGATATGTAAGGCTATGGAGCACATCATCATGGACCTAATTAGCACGGATATAGGGAATCTCCAAACTCTAGATCTCACGCAATTTGGTTTTATGAAAGGTAGATCATGCCTGCTCAACCTGGTTGACTTCTTTGTGTCAGTCACCAGAGCTGTGGATGAGGGCAAGGCAGTTCATACAGCCTACCTCGATCTGGCCAAGGCCTTTGATACTATTCCTCATTCAGGAATTATTGATAAACTCACCAAACTAGGCATCAACCCCTACATCGTTTGGTGGGGTGCAAACTGGCTTACAAGACAGACAGAATCCACAGTGTGAAGGTAGCAGATTCCAAGTCAGACTGCTTGGGTCCTCCCCTGTTTAGCATCTACTTCTCAGAAGTCCAGGCCAACATACAGGGACTTTGGCTGACCAAGTTTGCAGACGACTGCAAGCTAGGAGCCATTATTAACTCTGCACGTGCTGCAAACATACTACAGAGAGGCCTCACTGAGACCAATGACTGGTGTTGAAACCATGGCCTTAAGGTTAATGCCAAAAAATGTGTTGTTCATCCCCTTTGGGAAAAACTCAGTTCCCACTAATTACCACATTGATGGGAGCCCACTGAACACTGAAGGAGATGTAAGAGATCTGCGGACACTGGTTGACAGCAAACCTCTCCTTCGACCACCACATTGCCACTGTGGTCAGAAAGTCGTTCTATGTGGCACATCTCATCACCAAGGGTTTTGCATCCAGGAAGAAAGAGGTCATTATTTCTGTCTACTCTTCCCTCATTAGACCAATCATAGAGTATAATGCCCCATTTGGAATGCACCTCACTAGACACTTGCAACAGCTGGAGAGGCCACAAAAGTACCTCACAAAGAGGATCCTAGGCCTTAAACACAGGCAGACTAAAAAAACCTCCAGCTATTCTCTGTCTCATACCGTCTACTAAGAGGCAATCTCTGCTTGACTTACAAAGTCATGTCTGACCCAGCTCTATTAAAATGCTACATCTAAAGAAATCCCAAACCCTCCATACCACACGCTCCAGAGACCTCAACCTCATTACCACAATCAACAGAACATGCTGGAGGGACAGGTTCGTAACCCAGAGACTGCCCATGCTCTAGAACAGACTTCCAAAACATGTCAAACAGAGCACCTCACTGGCCCTCTTCAAGAGAAATCTTGATGAGTGGATGGGAAATAGAAAGTTCACCCCGGGGATCACTCCAGTGGTCTACCTGATAGAGGCACTGGGAACTGACGTCGGGTGGCACAATGCCAGGGGACTTCTATGGGCTAGGCTTGTAAAGGCTCCAGGGCCATTAGCCTAGTACACATCTATGAACCTTTGCAATTAAAATCTCAATTATCTGTGCATAAACTTTGTCGGGATATGATCAACAAACAAAGGAGGAAGATAGGAAGTTAATGACGCTATCAATGACTGTCTGCAAAAAGATGATAATACGGGGATGGAAGCAAGCAACCCCACTGACAGAGGCAGAGATTAGGAAACTAATGGATCAGCAGGAGAAAGCAGAAAGGGAGAACAGTTCAAAAAAGGGAAAGTACATTAAAACTGGGAAAAATGGCTACATAAATACTTGGCTGAAGAGAGTTAAGAAAATGGAAGCAAATATGGAAGAAGACAGACAATCTGATCAGTATTATGTACTTTTCTCTAACTAACAAGCTGAGAAAATGTAAACGCAGAGAGAACATGGAGAAGAGAATGGGAAAAAGTAGTAGAAGTAAGCAGAGTCTAGACACCACAATACATTTGGTGGGGGGGGGGCAAGTATAATCACTAGGCTGGAAAAAGGTTAGAACACTGCTGAATTACACCTGCAAGGGAAGACAGGAGGAAAGACAGTTCACATACTTATGAGATGCCTGATGTAAAGCCTGTCCACACAGAACATGTATAAAAAGAGACACTATATGCAACTCTAAAAGGACTTATTCCACTCTAGAGAATAAGTTGTAGTTTTAGAGAGATGCTTAAGCAGGATATGGTGAGAGAAATGTAGGAAAAAGATATTTAGAAGTGAGATGATGTTTAAAGCTCTTCATCTATATTAGGAAGACGGGACTCAAAATATAGTAAATATGTCGAATATACAGCAGATACCAGATAAGCAGTAAGGAAAAATCAGCAATAGGAGACAGAATGACCCTTATAAAATGAAATGCCAGAATACAGTCTTCCCTGAAGGGGGGTGGTGTAAACAGTTATACTGTTAAACAGTGATAAAAGTAAAGGACAGGTCAGTAAGTTATGAATCTCCTAATCCAGGGCAGGATCTGTGTTTTTTAAAGTCAAATTGATGTGTATCCAGGCATACAAGGTTATCTACATCACTGTTTATCTTTTCAGCTATACAACATTTGAAAGTTTTGCAATTAATACTTGTGAGACTAATAGACCTGTAATTCCCATGGTTAGTAGAGGTACCACAACTGCCATTCTCCACTATTTGGGACATAAGCAATGTAGAGATTCAGGATGAAAAGTTGATGGAGGGGTTTTGCTAAGTAGGACTTTATACTTCTCATGCTTGTTTATGTTCTTCTTTCGGCTTTTCCCGGTTAGGGGTCGCCACAGCGGAACTCCGGTCCGCTAATGATTGTCAGTAGATTTTGTACAGTGCCGAGGTGCCAGCCCAACTCCCAACCTTCAACGAAGGCACGCCCATTCACGAATGTCTTTCAACTGCGGGGAGGACATGCAGACTCAACATAGAAGGCGCTCCGGCCAAGAATCGAACAGAGAACCTCTTGCTGCGAGGTGACAATGCTACAGCTGCACCACCGCATGCTTGTTTATAAGTATACTAACTAGGAGATCACATATCAGGCCCTGACAGGGAGACTCTACAAGAACTGGAAGGAAACTGAGAAGGTGTGTTGCCATTTTACAGCATGAGGTCTGGTGCTAAGGTAGCAGCTCAGGTTTACCCTAAAAAGAGTCAAACTGGCTGGACTTTGGGTCATCTTGGAAAATCACCATTTTCTTTGTCAGATTCCCAATCATTCTCTGAAACAACATCTCTAATCAAAACAGCACTAGAGACATGTACGGGAACACAACCACCAGAATTAGCTGTCTGCAGAACTTTAACAAGGAAACCACATCAGCCTTATAAACAGATATAATCTGATTATCAACTATATGACAAAGCTTCTGTTTCTTTTTCTTGTGAATTTTACTACCAGGCAAAACATCTGAGGTCACGAATATTATGTCTGGCAAGGGATTTCTTACCCTGGACTACTCCTGCACTTAACGGGTTTGGTTCTCTCAAACCTGCGCCAGGGACTGCAATAGCCCTGGAGAATACGTCTAAACCCCGTTTCACATTGGCTGGAAAAGCTACACTAGAGGAAGACTGTCAGCAGGATAAGCAGTGTCCCTGACTGAATCACTAATCATAGGCTGAGGCATATTTTTATTTGCATCTGAATTTTGTATGGGGGGGGGGGGTCCATCAAATAAGGTAAGAGAACACCAGCCAGAATAATAAAATGGCAACACAATAAACACTTAAGGTTTCTACTAACAAGTATGTCCCCACCCAACTAAACCACCAAACTGTGCTATCAAAAAAAAATCAGTTTGAAACGTGTTCACAATTCTTTTACAACTGACAGACATTAAATAATATCCAGTATACAAAGTCCAACCACCAAAGCAACCAATTTCTCAAACCAGTGTTAAAAAATAAGAAGTTATGTACCTACCATAACGTTCCATGTTAGTTGTCTTCTCTCGCCTTCTTTCTTGCTTGATGGGTTCGGAGCCGATCCCTCGGCTCCGACTCGGCACTTGCTAAGCTCGAGAGTCACTTTTACCAGCTCGAGGCAGCCCCATATCCCATGATGCAAGGCGGTAAGTACCCAGATCTCGTTTGCTGACAAAGGGCAATAGCACCAAGCATAAAATACTTCCCAAAGGAAGAAAGAAAACTTACAGATGGAAAAAGGACCAGGTCTGAATGGTCTTTAGCATAACAGTTTCTTATACAAGGTCTGTCCAGGCCAGGGGGAAGGAGGGAGGGTCGCAAGAAAGAAGGCGAGAGAAGACAACTAACATGGAATGTTATGGTAGGTACATAACTTCTTAATGTTAAGTTGTCAATCTCGCCTTCATTCTTGCTTGATGGGACCGCGTCCCTAGCACCTCTATCCTGGGTGGCTCAATGGAACAAACTCTTGAGGACTGTAGAGCCAAAACTGGCTCTGTCCCTGGAGGCCAAGTCCAATTTGTAATGGGAAACAAAAGTGTGAGGAGTGGCCCAAGTGGCCGCTGCACAAATAGTGTCCAAAGGAAGTCTAGCTTGAAAAGCTGTAGAAGTAGCTAAGCTCCTAGTTGAATGTGCTTTAGGTTTTGAGCACAGCTGTTTTCCCCTGAGCGATAAATTTCAGAGATGACCGAAGAAAGCCATCTGGACAAGGTCACTTTAGAAACAGGAAGGCCTTTTTATTATCCGCATAGGAAACAAAAAGTTGATCAGATTTTCTAAATTTTTTTGTTCTGTCCAAATAATATCTAAGTTGACGGTGGACATCAAGATAATGTAGCTTTTGTTCAGCTCTATCTGAATAGTTAGGAAAAATACAGGAGATCAATGGATTGATTCAGATTGTTCTTTGAAGCGACCTTAGGTAAAAAGGTTGGGTTAGTTCTCAAAGATACTCTGTCTTTGTGAGAACCAAATAGGGGGGTCGAACCGAAAGAGCATGAAGTTCAGACACCCTCTTGGCAGATGTAATAGCCACTACGAATAAAGTTTTCCAAGAAAGATATTTCAGGGAACAAGAAACAGCTGGCTCGAAGGGGGGAAGAATCAAGGATGTCAGCACTAAATTTAGATCCCACTGAGGAGGAGGATTCCTGATTGGAGGTTTTAGTAGGAAAATTCCTTTCAAGAAGGCCCTGCAGAGCCTATGGGACATAATATTATGGTCTGCTATCCCGACATGAAAATTGGAAATAGCAGCCAATTGAACTCTGACTGTGGAAGAAGAGGAGCCTGCATGAAAAATCTCTGCTAAGAAGTCCAGGACTGCCTGAACAGGGGCAGTAAAAGGATCAATATTTTGGGCCTTAGCCCAATAAGAGAAACGTTTCCATTTGCTTGTGTAAATCCTCCTGGTAGAGGATTTTAGCGGTTACTATGATGTCTCTAACTGGGTTAGAGATCAAAGGAAGCCTGGCTAAGGAAGGAAGTGGAGCAACCATGCTGTGAGGTTGAGAGAAGGGATTGACCGGTGCAGCTGACCCGATTGGTGAATCAGAAGATCTGGCACTGGGTCCAGATGCCACGGCTGCACCAAAAGGTGATGATGGAGGAACGGGAACCAAACTTGTCGAGGCCAGTAAGGGGCAATGAGAATCAATTTGGCTCTCAAAACGGTAGCTTTCTGGATCACCTGAGGGATCAGAGGAAAGGGGGGGAGGCAAAAAAGAAGTCCCTGGGGCCAATCCTGGGTCAGAGCGTCTCTGGGGATGGCCTGATAGAGGGAAGAGGCTGAAGAAGTCTGGACATTTGCTGTTTTGGGGAGTAGCAAAAGATCGCAACATGGGCGACCCCATTCCAGAAAAATCTCTTCCGCTATAGATTGCTTGAGAGACCACTCGTGAGGCATGAGGATAGCTCTGCTCAATCTGTCCGCTATAATGTTGGTTTTCCCAGGGATATGCGTTGCTACCAGAAACCGATGAGAGGAGATCGCCCATTGCCATAGTCTGAGCTTCTCGACACAAGGGGTAGGACTTGGTTCCGCCCTGTTTGTTGATATACCAAACTACAGACATGTTGTCTGTGTGGACTGCAATTGTCCCTACGGGAAGAAAGTCGTTGAGGGCTTGCAACGTTAAAAGCACTGCTCTCATCTCCAGGACATTTATGTGCAGATGGTACTCGAACGGCTGCCACGCCCCATGAACCATCCTGCCCTGATAATGACCCCCACCCGATCAGGGAGGCATCCGTGGTGACAGTGGCTATCGGGGATGGGGTACAAAGTACCTGCCTTGGTGAACCTGAGGCGATGTGATCCACCAAGCAAGATGCTCTTTGCATGTCTGTGTCACCAGAATCTGGTGACGCATTGGAAGTTGCTGGTATGACCATTGTGTGAACAGCATCCACTGAAGAAGGCATGTGAATCGAGCCAGCGCAAGAAGAGCAATGGCCCGAGCCATGAGACCTAATACCTTTAGAACCATTCTGGCCTGTATTTTCTTGCTGGCCAGAATGATCCTGACATGAGTCTGAATGTCTGAAACTCTTTGTTCTGTAAGGGTAGCTGACATCCGAACAGTGTTTAAGTTTACGCCTATGAAGGTAATAGACTGGCAGGGCGATAAGGATGACTTTTGAAGTTGATTGAGATGCCCAAATGAGAACAAAGGTCTATTGTGTAATCCCTGGCTTGTATAAGCTGATGCCTGGTGGTGGCTGACAGGAGCCAGTCGTCGAGATACGGAAACACCTGGAATCCTTGACGTCTCAGGTGAGCCGTGACCACTGCCATGCATTTGGTGGACACTCTGGGGCTGTAGTGAGACCAAAGGGCAGGGCTCTGAACTGGAAATGACTGGACCCCAGCCGAAGCGGAGAAATCTCCTGGAGCGTCTGTGAATTTTTATGTGATAGTACGCATCCTGAAGATCTATTGAGCACATCCAGTTGTCCTTCTGTAAGAAGGGCAGAATTGACTGAAGAGTGACCATTCGAATCTTGTCTTCCTGACAGACTTGTTGAGTCTGCTGAGATCCAATATTGGTCTCCAGTCTCCCGTCTTTTGGGGACCAAAAGAACCTTGAGTAGATTCCGGCTCTGAATGGTCTATTGTAACTGGCTGAATGGCTCTTTTGCAGTAGTTTTGAGATTTCTGACTCTGCAATCTCCCTTAGACCGGTGGTACATCTGGAAGGGAACTTGAGGGAAGGGACTTTCCTCGAAAGGAATTATGTAACCCTTGGATATGATCGACTGTACCCATCTGTCTTGAGTGAGGGAATGCCAGGCTTCTGGGTACAGTGATAATCTTCCCGACTGCCTCCAAGGAGGGACAGCCGGGCAACACCTCAGGGATGCTGAAAGGGCTTGTCAGAGAGAGGCTCCCTGTTTCCCTGGTTCTTGGACCCCTCTGCCTCTAGAGCGTCTGTTGTTGTTACCCCTCTGCCTCTAGGGGTAAACTGACCACGTGAATCGGCGTGACTCCTTGGGATTTACGGAACCACATCTTCCGCCCTTCTGTCCTTTGGGATAAGGTCTAGAAGGGGTGGAAAACGGACTCCAACAGCAGAAAGAGTCTTGCCATCCTGCTCGCACCTGGTCAAGGTTTCCTTCACCTGAGGGCCAAACAAAGCTGACCCATCAAAGGGAGAATTTGTGAAGGACGCCTTAAAGGGATCCAAAAATCACATAGCCGCATCCAGGCTTGGCGTCTAAGAGCCACACCTGTACCTGCGGCTCTACTGCTCCATCCGCAGCATAAGATATTAGCCGCATGGAGGAGTTTGCAATGGAATTGAGGGTTCCTAGCTGCGAAGCAATTTTTTCTTGAGCCCCTGCAGCTGTTGGATCCTGAACTACTTCTCCCAGCTCCTTCAGGATATCCCTCTGGAGTCTGGTGAAGTGACATAGGTAATTCAGCGAACGCATAGCAAAGGTCGCTGAGGAAAACATCCGCTTACCCTACCTATCCATGGTCCTAGAGTCCTTATTAGGAGGATGGACGGGCACGGAAGGATCTGCAAGTTCCTTTTGGTGGCCGCAGCCACCACCATGGCATCAGCGGGACACCCTTAGTAAGGAATTGTTTGTCACACGGGCAGTGATAAATTTTGAAGGCCTCCTAGGGACTGGCTCTTCAGAGTCTCGAGGTGCCCACGCCACTCGTGCAATAACCTGCATAAGGGGCTCGAACGGCGGAGACAGCCAGGAGGTGGAGGGCCGAGATCCATACGCCTCTAGGTATACTGACTCATCCTCAGAGGGATTGTTGGTGGGCCAGTTTCCCTCTGTTTCAGAAGTTCTAGGATGTCTGAGAAGGAGACATCCTCAGAGGGGATCTAGGGGATCCCTCTGACTCATCAAAGTCAGTATCCGAAGTGACAGACTCGGCGGAGTCTACATGCTTCCTCTTACAAGTCCTCTTCCTAGGAGGATCTCCCGAAACATCAGGAGAATCCTCGGAAGAGGGGAAATTCCCAATGGGGAAACCTGAGGCGGAGGATCTCTGGGTCCTGTAGCAAGAGAAGTGGCAGAGATGTCAACAGGTACTATAGAGGGAGGAGCTACGGGAACAGACTGCTGACTGATACCAGTGGCCAGTACACTCTTCATCACCTCGAATGCTCCCCTCCCAGGCAGGTCCGAGAGAACCCGCTCGAAGAGCTAAGAACTCCAGGGACCACCGAAAGGGAAGTCTCGAGGCAGATGTCGGAGCCGAGCTCACCAAGGCCGAGGCTCCAAGGGGAAGAGCGGGTTCGGACAAGGGTCCGATGCCACTCACCCCTCGGAGGAGACCATGGAAGCCCGACCACGAATCCCTCTAAGGAAGGTCTCGAAGAGGAGATAAGAGTAGAGGCTGAAGGAACAGAAGGGGTATCCGTCCTCCAGCCGTAGCAGTAACCATTCCCGAAGACTCCAACTCCAAGCTCTGGGGTAGAGTTGAAGGAGGAACTGTAACGGGGTGTGGACCAACAGTTGTCTGTTGAGACGGACTGTGTAACATTTGGGCCAGTACCTGTGACTTAAGTAATCTACTGACCACTCTCTCTAGGTCATGATCTGACAACCTGGATGACCTTGAAGATCGGCTCCGATGGCTCCGTTCCGACAGAAGAGGTGAAGCCGGAGCCGAAAGTATCGGCTCCAAGGAAGGAGACCTCGACCTCTTCCTGGAATGAGCCATCGGAGCCAATACTATAGATCCTGTCGGAGCCGACCTCTCGGAGCCGACAGGAAGCCTCGATGTATCGGCTCCAGCCGGAGCCGATACAGCCACCAAAGTAACGGTGTCGGAGCCGATCGGAGCCGACACCGATGCCTGTGCCACATGGGTGTCGGAACCGATCGGAGCCGACATCGAAGTGGTCGCTACAGATTCGGCACCGATAGCCATCGGTGCCGAAGGCTTTGTTAAGCCAGAATCGGCTCCAGCCGGAACCGATCTCGACTCAGTACGAGTCGGAGCCGAGGCCGCAGGCTTAGGAACAGAAGCCTGGGCCTTGGAAGGTTTAACTGATTTGGATGGAGCCGACTTAGCCGGAGAGCCCTCCGGCTTAAGAAGGCCCCTAAGGATCAGTTTATTACGTCTTTCCTGCAGGACTCTCTGGCTGAAGCAATGACAAATAGCACAGGAGTCCTGCAGGTGAAGAGGGCCCAAGCAATAAAGGCAAGAAGTGTGACCGTCTGTCAGAGACATCTTCTGACAGCACGAGTCACACTTCTTAAAACCTGAGACCCTCTCCTTTGACATGGTGCTTTACACAAACACACACACACACCAGTCAAAATTAACTTAAATAAAATACCCAAAAGGTATTTCTATAAACAACACACACACCCTAACAGGGAGGGGATGGGATGGGTAAATTTGACTAAAAATAATTAGAAAAAACAGGGATTTTCTGTCACAAAAGGTAAAAAATTAACTAATAACTAACAATTAAGGGTTTTTTAAGAAAAAGGGGCTTAAATATCCAAAAAGAGAGTCACTTACCAGGAGCTGGTAAAAGGAGGACCTCATAAGCGAAGCGGCAAACGAGATCTGGATACTTACCGCCTTGCATCATGGGATATGGGGCTGCCTCGAGCTGGTAAAAGTGAGTCTCGAGCTTAGCAAGTGCCGAGTCGGAGCCGAGGGATCGGCTCCGAACCCATCAAGCAAGAATGAAGGCGAGATTGACAACTTAACATCACACTTTAACCACATTAAACTGCCCTAAAATAATGTTTAATAGCTAATTAAACTATACTTTCTTGTCAGATCATGTACAATCTCATAACTTAATTCATGGTAAAATCTTGATCAGATGTTAAAAACTCACAGAACAGGGTCATACATGTAGCAAACAATGTATAAATGCTGAAAAACTCAAATTTTGCAACATTTTTCTGACAAAAGATGAAAATAAACAGGCGCGATCAATTAGTGGTTCTGACTGCATGAGACAGCCCCAATGTCTAACAGTACATATAAACACTATACTTCTTAGAGAAATACTGAAAGTTTCCTTAGAAGGAGTAAAAGTGAGCATTTGTCAAAGACTGAAGATAAATAAACACTGCTAAAAGAAGAAACTCCCACTGGAATTACTGTAACCACTGACAAAAGTAAAAATATTAAAATAAACATTTGTTTAAAAACATAAAAATAGAAAAAAGGAATAATAAATCTAATAATAAAATTAGAAGAAAAGGAGCCCCCAAATGGGGTTTATCTGAGCATTAAGCCAGAAATATCAGCACTGGATCCTGTGAAGAGTCAAAGGACTTTCTTCTTTGGGTGGCAGGAAAAAAAAGAAAAACCCTGAACATCATTTCCTGTGACAGATGAAGACTTCCCTCTCAGGATAAACTCAGCCAATCAGCTGTCACAGGAAGAAAGAGGGACAGGAGCCTGTGCTTTTGCAAGTTGGCTTGTACTGAGTTACCTTGGCAGATAACCCAAAATGTCACTGAGGCAGTCAGAATGATGAACATCTGAGTGACAGAAGTCATTAATTGCAAATAAACACAATGTGATGCCAATGATGAACATCTGAGTGACAGAATTAATTAGCAAATAAACACAATGTGATACCAATGATAAATTTAATTACACAGTACACATTTTGAAAACCAGAGATACATTTTTTTAATGAAATTGACTGTTTTTCCAACATACCTGTTCTACCAATCCCAGCACTGCAGTGGACAACTATTGGTGGTCCTCCCGAATGTCCTCTCCATCTGTGCCCCAAAGTCCTTACAGACTGCCACTGCTGATTTTTAACTGCTCCAAGAAAATCAATCAGTGCTGCTGCAGAAGAAGGGACTCCATAATCTGGCCAGCTTAGGTACTGGAAATGTGTCACTTGACGTCTTTCAAGAGTCTGCAATACAAAAATAATAGAAAGGCTGAAATATATAATTAAGGTTAGCAATAAATTCTAACACAATATCCAAACATTTCCTGATTGAAATGACTCCATAACAATCCCATCCTAAATTAGAAACCACATACACTAGGAGAGTGCATACATATACATACATACACACACACAGTGCTTTAGAATTTTTTCCGGTCTAGTTAATTTCAGGGTTTTCCCTTCAGCACCCATGCCTGTTTATCTGTACTCATTTAACTTCAGAAGTAAATTCAGAGAGTGAATAACAAGCAGCATTTAAACCGTTCTGAAAATATTAATTCATTCTTTCTGCAAATCTTTTAATGTGACTTTATTTTACTACTAAGCAGAGCTGCCAGAAAACAAAATCAATCATTTTTCTCTGATTGCACTATTTCTGGCATATTGCCTTTGTGATAGCACTGTTGCAACCACAGCAAAAGACCCCAAAGCCATTATTAGAAATATAAAGACTAAGAATTTCCAGTAATGGCATCAGCATAAAAATGTATTTCTTTTGATTCCAAAGAAGCTGCTAGTTAAAGAATCACTGGTGCAGTAGAATGTACTTAGCCTTCTCCTCCTATAACCTATTTTTTTCTCTTACCCCAAACCACTCACTCTATGTTCACTCCTACTACACTTCCTCACGCCATCCTTTTCTATTAAGCAATCTTTTTACTAGTCCTAATACTCTTGTATCTTCTCTCTCTCTCATCCTTACATACCTACTCTTACACCTCCATTTGTCTTCTTATAGCCCTATTACTTATGTCCCCAAACTCCCAAACAGATTTAAGCTTAACCTCCATTAAACATGATTGCTATGTATTTAATATAATGTCTTCCTACTCATCTAAGTCGATTGTAATTGTTTTACAAGTATCTGATATAGTGTACCTATTCTACTTGTTAACTGTTCTTGAATTTCTTTGTGTTAAGTTTACCTTGTTCCCTCTTTAATTCAAAATGTTTTACTTTGAAAATTAGTGTATCTGTTGTACTGATGTATATTCTATTTGTGTTTGTGTACTGATTTATATTCTAATTATGTTTCTTATGGAGCTTTTCTTCTCGGGCCTCCACTGACTATGGGCTGTGTTTGGCCCAGTGGACTATCCTGGTAAACAAATGTCAGTAAATAAATACATTTTAAAACAGTAAATATAACATACCTGAGGAGTACTATGATTAATTTGCAAGCAAGCTGAGCAGTAAAAGTAAATGCCAAACACCAGCAAAATGTCTCTGTGGTGAGAAGGAACCTCTTAATCAGCCCGGCAGTTGAAGTACCAGTCTATTCGGACAGATGAACACAATAGCCAAAGCCAGTTCTAATGCAGAACTGGAGATAAGATTCTGCTCAAATTAAATTCAATTGATTCAAAGCCAGATAATTATGTAGCAAGGATGGGAGGAAATGCACAGGGTCTTACCCGACATTCTGATTTCATTACAAAAGTATCTCAAGCACACTGAAGCAACTTGAGATGAAAATAACTGATGTAGAAAAGAGGGTCTAGAAGAAAAATCTTAGGGTCACTGGCATCCCAGAAAAGAAAGCAAGCAGAGACCGATGAGGTTTTATGTAAATCAAACCAAGAAATCAACAGTGAAGGGGTGCGCCATTTTCTTACCTCAGACAATAGTAAATAACACAGCACCAATGCAAATGATTGTTTTCCCAGTTATGAATTAACAGAAAAAAATACTAAGGAAGCTGTGGCAGCTGGGGGAAAACTGTATTGTGAAAAGTTAAGTCTATATGTGCATCAAAACTGTATGTAGTGCAGACACTAAGAGAAGGAGGGAATAAAAGTTATGCACTTACCATAATGACAAATCTGTGGTGTCTGTCTCCTTCTGGTTCAACTTATGGGTTATCAGATCTGACACCAGCCAATTAATTCAGACTTCAAACTCACCAGGCTCAGCATTTCTTACCCATAATACCCTGCACTGCACCCTACTCTTCATATCGAGTCTGCCCAATGAACATCATCTCCAGCTTACAATAAACTTCCCTAACCAAGGAGAACGCAGGGCTCCACAGATGAGTAACAGATGGCCTCCATTGTCCGGTCACCTCAGACAGGGAAGCTCGCCATAACATAACAAGGCAGGGGCAGGATGGTAGGAGGGTTCAACCAGAATGAGACAGCCAACACATCTCTCATTATGGTAAGTACATACCTTTGGTATCCAATGCTGTCTGCTTCGTCTGGCTTCAACTTGTGAGACAGAGGCCCCAGCCACAAAAAAAAAAAAAAAAAAAAAAAAAAAACTTGGGAGGAACTAAGGAAGGATAATCCATAAGACAGCGGGGCCAAAGGAAGCCCTGGATCTAGACTGAATACCCAGCTTATAATGCGACACAAAAGAGTGATGACCCATCCAAAATGCAGCTGTACAAACTTCATCCGTTGATAATCTAGAAAAGAAAGCTGTAAAAGTAGCCTTAGATCTAGTAGAATGGCCCCTCGTTTTGCGAGGAAGGGTCCTACCTCTCAAAGAATATGCAAACAAAATACAGTCTGACAGTCACTTTACACACAGCCAAGCCCAGTTTGAACTCTGAAAAGGAGACAAATAACTGACTGAATTTTCTAAAGGTTTTGGTGGAGTCCAAAAAAAATCTGAATTGCCTATGCAGAAGGTTGGAGAAATTGGGAAGAAACACAGGGAGATGAACAGAACTGTTGCTATTATTCTCAGAAGCCATTTTAGGTGAAATTAAGGGTTTGTATGGAGAGACACCCTGTCTTTGTGGAATATCAAATATAGAGAAGAATCGAGCTAGCAACTTCCAAAATCCTCCTAGCCAAAGTAACAGCCATCAAAAACAAGGTCTTCAAGTCAGAAGTAACTAAAGGTTCAAATGGAGGACCTGTAAAACAAACAGCAAATCCCATGGAGGAATTGGATTCCAAACTGGGGGATGTAACAGAAAGGTATCCTTGAGCAATGCCTTACAAATCTTGAGAGAAACCAGAGGAACATTGTCCCTGCCAACATGGATGAGTCCACGAGTCTCTGCCCAAAGTACAAAATGTCTCCATTTAATGGAATACACTTTCTAGTACACTGTTTTTGAGATGAAGACAAGATGTGAAATACAGCCTGTGAAAGCTTGGGATTTCTGGCCATCAAGGGAACTGGAGAAACCATGCTTTTGACTAAAGACTGGGGAGATCCAAACCTGCTGGATGGGAAATGAGATCTGTAATGGAATCTAGTACCTGGGCGGGGGGGGGGGGAGGCTACTTCAGAAGAGGTCAATGGAAGGGAAACCAAACCTGATGAGGTGAAAAGGTGCTATGAGGATCACAGTTGCTGTGGAATAGGCTTGCCTTCTGAAGAAATTTTACAATCAAAGGAACTGGTGAATAAACATAAAGAACTCCCGGGGGCCAAGTTAGCACCAGAGCATCCCTGGGTGACTGTTCCAGAAGGGGAATTAAGGCATAACATTTGCTGCATTTGGTGATAGATGGGGAGGCAAATAGGATGCAACACAGAGTTCCCCAGTGCTGAAAAATCTGTGCTGCAACCCATGGGGAAGCAGAATGCTCCTGCTGAGACTGTTGGCCAGAATGTTGGATTTCCCCAGGACGTACATTGCCATCAGAAACTACTGAGAAGAAATCACCCATTGCCAAACCCTCATAGACTCATGACAAACAGGTTATGAATGTGTTCCCCCCTTGCTTGTTCAGATACCAGACAGACAGACATATAGTCTGTCTGTATTGCAATCACACTTCTGGGAGGGGCACCCTGAAAAGCCTGCAATGCAAGGAGGACTGCTGTCATCACCAAAATATTGATGTGAATGTCATCTTCTGTAGAGGACCAGGACCTCTGAACCATCCTCACTTCGAAACATACCCCCCACACAGAAGGTGGGGGCTTCTGTGGTGACTGTGGCCGTGGGAACTAGAAGAACAAATGGTCTCCTATTGGTTACTAAAGGAGACTGCAATCACCAACAGCCTTCGTCAGTCATATTGGAAAATCCATTGGATGGTTTAGGAAAGACCACTGTATGGCCAGAGTCCATTGCATAGCCTTCATACATCTGGCTAAAAGGACCAAGTCTGTGGAAGCTACCATTTGACCTAAGAGTTTCATAATTGCATGAGCTGGAGGCTTCGAGGTCACCGGTGGCTACAAGACCTGAATACAAAGGCTGATCACTCTGGAGCTGGGAAATCTGGCAATTTTACTGACTGTATCCAAGTGACATCTTATGAACTCTAATACCTGAACAGGCTGTAGGCTCAACTCTGGATACTTGACTGTAATGCTTAAGTGGTCGCACAGTTGGTGTAAGGTATCCCTGGCTGTGAGTAATGATGCTCTTGTGGGGGGCAGTAAGGAGTAAACTAGAATCCCTGTAGCTGGAACCAAGCTGTGACCACTGCCATACACTTTGTGAACACCCAAGAGGCTGTGGTGAGACCAAACAGTAGAGCCCTGAACTGGTAGTGATTTGCCCCAAGCCAGAAGTGCAGGAACCTCCTGAAGTGCTTGTCTATCTTTATATGATGGCAGGCATCCTTGAGGTCTATTGAACACATCCAGTCATCCTTCTTCAGCAGGTAAGATGGACTGGACCGTGACCATTCAGAATTTGGTCTGTTTCATGAACAGATTCGGTTTGCTTAAATCCAAAATAGGAGTGAGGTCCTTGTTTTTCTTTGATACCAAAAAGAATCTCAAATAAACCTCGGATCCTTGCTGGTATGATGGGACCTGTTGGATGACTCTGTGAGCAGCTTGTGAATCTCTACTGCTGCCTGCAGTCTCTGACAGAGTGGGACATCTGGGAGACGCTTGTGATACAAATTTGTGACCTCTAAAAAGGGAATAGAGTAGCCTCTGAAAACAACTCATCACCCACGTGTCTACAGTGATGGCCTCCCAGGCTTCTGGGTGAAAAGCCAAGCAATCCCTGACTGCTTCTAGAGGACAACAGTCAGGCAACCCTTCAAGCCTGCCGAAGAAAGCCCAGCAGAAACCCTGATTCTGTGGACCGGCCCTGTGCCATGGGCAATATCCATTTTGATTCCCCACCCTCATCCTTGTGTGGAACTCTCAAAAGGAGCATTCTGTGAACACTACTGCGACTTTATGGAAAAGAGGTGTTTATTCCCTTTTGATTCCTCAAAAAAGTTCATTGAGGGGTGGTGAACTGCACTCCTATGGCAGACAGCATCTTCCCATCTTGCTTGCTCCTCATTAGAGTATCTTTAACTTTTGACCCATACAAAGAAGGGCCATCAAGCAGGGCATTAATGGAGGACACCTTGAAGCAATTCACAAACTTTCATAATTGCATCCAAGCATGGCGTTGCATGACAATGCTATACCCAACTGCTCAGGACAATCCATGGGTTGCATTCAAAATGAGCCTGATTGACAGCAGTCTCTAGTGTCTTCTGAGTCTCTGGAGACTGTTCCATCTTACTGTTCCTCAACATTCAAGACCCCAAGTTACACTGGAGTCTGGTCAAGTGCGATAAGTAATTAAGTATCCACAATGCAAAAGGTGCTGAGGCATAGGAGTGCTTCCCTACAAAACCCGATACTCTTTATTCAGGGGCTGGACTGAGCAGCTCTCTTCAGTGATCTCCTCCTTGGTGGCAGCCGCAACCACAATAGCATCGACAGCCAGACTCTTACTCCAATGTGGCTGGGCGCTGGGGATTTCAAGAATCTTATCAGATTTCTAGGGAATGGGCTCTCAGAAGAGACTTAGGAGACCCCTTCTCCTTCCTTGAGGTCAGTATCCTCTGGGAAGTGAAGGTGTTTCCTCTTCCCTGAAACCTCACACACCCGGCGATGCTGGGAGAGAGAGGGAAGAGGCTGAAAGCTCCAGTAAGGGAGCAGGATGGAGATCCACTGACACAAGCTGTCCAGGAAAAGACTGATGAGTCTTTGCAGGTCCAGGCAAGAAAGGGGATGGGACACCAGCCAGGGAAACCCGACCCAACTCCTGAGAGGAGAACATCTTTTCTACAATGTCAAAAGCTGAGGTGGAAGATGGCCTTCCAGAACCAAAGGTCCCAGCACCCGAAGCTACCAAAGACACACCTGAGGCTGAAAGAGCCATGCCTAGCCCCAATGTTGAGATTGGAGCTGAGCTGTCAAAAGTGTAATCTCAGACGAGAGAGAAGAACTGAAGCAGGGGTCATCAACCCCGACCCAGAAACTCCTGCCTCAGTATTGCAACTCCATTGTCCAGACATCCCTAAAGTAGTTGAGAGTTGATGTGAACAAGAAATGACTCTGAGCCAAAGATGGGAAAGCCTTCAGATCTGACCCGGAGGGTTGGAATGCAGCTGGGTCCATAGACCCCGGATCCAAGGGGGCTTATGGAGGAAGCCAGACAGAGCCAAAGGTCCAAGAACTGGACCTGGACCCAAAAGGATAAGGCCTAATTGCTTCTGAGTTTGCAAAACACCTCATCAGCTGCTCCAAGTCAGAAGCTTTAATGCTGCCCAATGACCTCGATGACTGGAGGGATGAAGCCACTGATGGGAGCTTGCAGGTACGTTTCGAAGCGGACAAACCTCCATCTGCTGGATACAAGCTGGGGAGACTCAGAGCCAGGGTGGGAAAGGAGATGATTCCAGCGACAGCTCCGGCACGGTAGATGGGACAAAGGGGAAACTGTCCTACCGGAGGGAAATCCTTTAAGCAGAAAGGGGGTAGGAATGGTCAGAGCTGGAGCCTCTGGTGGTTGGCACTAAGGAAGAAAGGCTTAGAGGGGGGCAGAGCCAGTGTCAGCACCAAGGCAGCCAGGGGACCTGAAAGTAGTGGGATTTTTGGGTCTGACGAGCCTGAGGAGGAAGGATCGGGGATGGAAGCAGAAGAGTACCTTTTCCAATCCCCACTGGAAGGTTTGCAGTCCCATGAATGGTGCTTCTTTGGCCTGACAATCAGAGCCGAGGCACAGCAGAAGATGACAAAGGGCTGGAGGGGATGGAAGCAGAAGAGTACCTTTTCCAATCCCCACTGGAAGGTTTGCAGTCCCATGAATGGTGCTTCTTTGGCCTGACAATCAGAGCCGAGGCACAGCAGAAGATGACAAAGGGCTGGAGGGAAGAAAGACCTTGAGGTCCAATTTGGCCCAATGTTTATCACCCTGGCTGCAAACCTCTCACTGAAGGAATATACAGAGTCCAGGTGTGATGCTCCCATACATTACACACACATCATGTGGATCCTATGATGGCAACTTGTGCCCACAGGTAACTCATTTCTTGAAGTCTTTGTCCATTATGCAAAAAAACACCTAGAAAAGCAAACAAATTACAATATGTACAAAAGTTACTACTGCTACACTGAACCTGTTGCCTAAACATAATACCTAAACTAGCATAAAAAATACACCAATACAACACCACAATGCCACCAAAAGGGGGTGGGGAGCCTATCTACTAAAACAGTATCCTAAAGAACTAGCTACCTATCAACCTATCACACATAACAGTAACTAAGCTAATGGAAAGAAAAGGGTAGGGGATGAAAAAAAAGCAGACTAATGGAATTCTAAAAAGGATACACTGAAGCAAAGCTGTGATTGAGCTGTTGATTAGAATGGAGACAAACTAGATTTGGGGAGCTGGGTGAGTTTGTGGTTAAGGGAGGCAGAGCCGGGCGAGTTTGAATTCTGGAGGAACTGGCCAGTGTCGGACCTGGTAACCCACAGGTTGAAACCAGATGGAGCAGACAACATTGGTTCAAATACATTCCCATGATGCAGCTCTGCAGGACCAGGAAACTGAAATTTAAAATACCCAGACTTCTTCAAAGCATTTTATTCCATCACAGCCAAAACACAGTCAGATCCAATGGATGTACTGAATGCACTCATGCCTACAGACAGTGAGTAGGGATCTCATGGGGGGAACAGGAATGCTTGTGACCAGGTGGGAACCCAGAAGGGGCCAAGAACACACTCACGCTTCTGCACTATTTACACAGTGGGGTACAGAGGAAACAGAACTAAAATAGGATTGGACTTAAAAGGAAAAGTAAGCCTAGACATGCTTGACACTGAATTTGCTCAAGCATTTGCTTATATACAGCAAAGTTGAGAGGGATATTTTAT
The DNA here is from genome assembly GCF_019279795.1 of Protopterus annectens. NCBI lineage: Eukaryota > Metazoa > Chordata > Ceratodontiformes > Protopteridae > Protopterus > Protopterus annectens. Next base: position 711,019,801 of record NC_056739.1, on the reverse strand, counting down.
AAAATGGCTGAACCACACAGAATGCAGAGTTAAACATTATTACTTCAATGTAAAAGAGAAAGTCATGGAAGCAAGGAGATAACTTGCCAAGACTGCTTGGTTTGTAGTTTTAGTCAGAATGCATGACTGTGGGAATTACCCCACAAAGGTGAAAGCCACCACAAACTTTGCAGAAGTGAGGATCAGTACACCCTGGGACTGAATTTAATTTTTGTGTATATAGTGTACGATATGTTTCATCTGAACTGCTAAAAATAAAGTATTTGATGCTGTCCATTTTCATTCTATCCTCAACTGTTGGGTTTGGATCCGATCTCGGATTTGACTCAGCTGTTACTTTAGCTTGTGTACACCAAAAAGCTCTCAAGCTCCTCCCTTACCCATAATACACCAACCCCTAACATATCCCAGATCTCATCTGCTGCTTTCAGGTTTAGCAATGGTCATCTTCAACTATCGTGAATTATTTCAAAATACGATAATTTTTTAATATCCTTATTAATAGTTTATCCTCCCTTTTCGTTACACTTTGTGCAGTTCTTTAATACCGTAGCTGGTATTGTTTTCTCTTTTTCTTCTTTTCACATTTTCTGTGTAATTTTTGATACCATTGTTGGTATTTTTCACCCTATTTCTCTATTTTCTTCTTTATATATATATAAAAAAAAAATTCTTTCTTTTTATTTAATTTGTTGTTATTGTGTGTAAGGATGTCAGAAAAAGGCCTCTGCATGCTATTGTGGACAGAAAAAATAAACTTATTTTGAAGGGATTACTTTCTTCTTCCTTCTTAGAAGCTATTCTTGGGGCTCAATCTCCAGACCCAAATCAAAGCAGCCTTCCACTAAGTCTTCTAAACTGTCTGTATCCTTGACTCCATCTTCCTTGGAGCTGCCAAAAAATAGTAAATTGGATCTGAAGGCCACTGTGGTCCGACCGCAGTTGGATCCAACAAAACCCAAAGACTATTACCAAGACCCAGACGCTCACTAAGTTTGAATCTGGTACCTTGCAGAGTGCAAAGGCACTAAGTCCCCATCCCTAGCTTCCTCCCATTCTTCAAGAAGTTTGACCAAAGCTGATGTGGACAGAATGATGAGGAGATTCCTCCCGCCACAGATACAGATGGGAGTTCTCCCAGCTCCTAGTGCTTCCAATCAAGATGCCCATCCTTCTTCCGCTCTGCCAATTTCAGCTCCTTCTCTGATCAAACGGATCATTTTGGAGCCCCTGGATGCGAGCCTTATGGGTCCGCCTGGTTCAGATCGAAGATATCCTTATCTTCGAACCAGAAGCTATCTCTGAGTGCACAGGCTCAGATGTCTTTCAAGCAGGATGTCTCTCGGAGCCGAAGCGCCCCTATTGGATCTGAGGCATTAGAGCTGACTCAGAAGTTTTCAGAGCCTTCTATATTCCTTGGAGCCTGGGCACTGGACAGCTCAGCTCCAACTTCTGCCTCTCATAGACTGCCTTCTGGGCAGAGGGAACTGATGGACCAGAAGCCTGGCTTCTTGTCTCCACTATCTTCCTTCTCCCAGAGTGATCTGCCTATAAGGTAGTAAAAAGTGTTCCCTGCTCCAGCAGGACCGAAGGATCCTACCCACTTGGATCTTTCCTCTGGATCCTAAATGTCTCTGCAACTTGAACCACATTATTCTATGCCACAGGGACAAGCAGCTCAAAGTCTTAGGCTACCCAGCAGGGTTTTACAATCTCTTCTGATACTTCACCACAGCATCCCCATTGAGGAAGTCCCTAGGAAGAGGCACTTGGACTACCTTCAGAAGTCAGTCACCAAAGATACTGATTTCAATGAAGGAGAAGGGTCCCCAAAATTACCACCTGAAGATATCTCATTTGAAAACATTCTTGAGATCCTTCAGCAAAGGGTCCTCTGATAACCCTTCCCCAGAGGAATCAGTACTCCTGGAAGCCTTTGAAGCTGGCCTGTCTACCTCCTGGTTTACTCTGCCCACCCATGAGCTCATTGACGACTTGATCTTTAGATGGGTGTGGAAGGACCCTGACTCAGTTGAGTCAATCCCCAAAAGTCCATCTGTAGGTAGGGAATACTGGAGCATGGGAGTGCCCGTAGATGCTATAGTCATGGCGGTGGCCACAAAAGAAGGAACTTGCTGAGCAAAGTTCCTCTGTCCATCCCCATAACAGGCAGTAGGGCGCTGGACATATTTAGGAAGCGTGTGTATGCTTCAGCGATTTTTGCCCTTAGGTCGCTGAACTATCTGACACACTTTACGAGACTACAAAGGGATTTGATAAAGGAATTGTCAAAATCACTTTCTGGTATCAATACTGCCGAAACTCATACTTCTGTGGTCCCTCAGTTGGCTACCTGCAGTCTATTTCTAATTTTTCCATGATGCTTATCTCACACACAGCTGAAGGTGCCTCAAGGGCAGCAGGATCAGTCATTTCCATTAGGAGGTGTGCCTGGATGCACATGTGTGATTTTTGCGGAGCCCTTCAAGTCCTCATTCATCAATGCACCCTTTGATGGCAGTTCGTTCTTTGGCCCTAAAGTTAAAGACACACTAAGTGTGAAAAAGATGGAAAGATTATCTCTGCAGTGGGTGTATGTTTTTCAACACATCAATGATCCTTCTCTAGGAATCAACAAGGCGGTTTAAAAATCTGGTTCAAGAAGTCTCATGGTCCTTTCCAAGATCGATGTGTGGACAGTTTCCCAAGGGGCAGAAGGAGGAACTCAAGTGGATGACGACGCCCACTAGGCAGAGGCAGCCCACAGAACCAGGGGTCCAGAAATTCTTCTCAAATAGACCCTACCAGCACTCCTAACAGGAGGTCTGATTGTCCACCTCTGGAGCCAGCTGGAAGTTGTTTATCCCTGCACCAGAGAGCCTGGCTAGATATAACAAAAGGAAACATAGGTGCAGAGGTTATGTAATTCCCTTTTCCCTACCACCTCCACCTGTATGCAAAATTCCTGATGTTCCACCCAGTCAGAGGAAAGCACTAGAAATACAAAAACTGATAGAGAAAGAGTCATCGAAGAAGTCCCATCAGACTATACAGAATTTGGAACTTACTCACGATTCTTTTTCACGCAAAGAAAACAGAGGACTGGAGATCAGTTTTGGATCTCAGTGAATTGAACAAAGCAGTTTGACAGATAAAGTTTCAGATGGTCACGGTTCAGTCCATTCTGCCTTTTTTAGGACAGGATGAATGGGTGTGCTTGATAGACCTACAGGGTGGTTACTATCACACAAAAATGAACAGACAATCCTGAAGGTATTTACACTTCTGGCTGGGAGCTAGTCACTACTCATTCGCATCACTGCCCTTTGGCCTCACAACAGCCCCTAAGGTGTTCCCCAAATGCATGGAAGGGGTAGCAACTCACTTGAGACTGCAGGGATTCTGAGTGTTTCCATACTTAGACAACTGGCTCATTACTGCCCCAACCAAGGATCTACTAATAAGAGCAAGAGATCAGGTACTCCAGACTGCTATCATATGGGGGTAACCCTAAATTACATGTCTCAGTTACAGCCGTCTCAAACACTGGAATTCATAGGAGCAATTTTTAACACAGTTTCATTGACAGTTTCTCTTCCCCGCTCAAGAGTGCAAACTATCAGATTCCAGATCAGAAAAATAATTCACAGTACCACAATTTCAGCTTATTTGATTCTTCAAGCTTTGGGGTCAATGTCAGTGGCTATAATTTTAGCTCCTCTAGCAAGATTTCATATGAGAATTCTTCAATAGATGTTAGCAACACAATGGTCGAGTCTTTATCAATGCATGTCAGTTCAAATAAGAATCACTCAGCCATGCAAGAGATACCTTTGGTGGTGGATTCGATCAGATCAAGTTCTATAAGGCCGCCCTTTCATTTTCCCTCAGCTCAAGGCTGCACTGACCACAGATGCTTCCCAGATTGGGTGGGAGGGGTTCTCCTAGGGAAGACGGTCCAAGGCACTTGGTCCCCATAGAGGCCAAGGGTTCCTATTAGAAGACCGAAGACGCATTCTTTTGAATGCGGCTTGGTCAAACTTAAAAGACTGAAATGGCAAAATATCAAAGCAGCTTTTAAGCAAATTCTTTCCCTGGGAAAGAATTTGCTTGGCCGCTTCATTACTTTGCTGTTTTCGGCACTGTAGTATGGTCTCGGAGTTGGTATATTTAAGGAGGTTGGGTGTAGGGGGCGAAGCCCCCCACTTAATGTAATGTTTAAAGTGTTTTGTGTTTTATTTTTTTCTTTTTGTTGGAACAGCGATTTTTTTTCCCTTAGAAAAAAAATCTCTGTTCTGACAGTTCGAGATTGTAAGCTTTTGCTTACATAGGGTTGATTAATCACAGTTCGCTTTTTTAAGCATTTGGTGATCTAATATAGACCCGAGGCCAATACGCATATCAATGCCTTGGAAATGAGAAGAGTGCTCTTAAGAGTTGCAGGCCTTTCAAGACTCTCTCCCTTTTGGGACAACTGCGATACAGACAGATAACATGTCAGTAGTCTGGCACATAAAGAAAAAAAGGGGAGCCAGGTCTTACCCCTCGTGTTGAGAAGCCCTCAGAGTGTGGCAATGGAGGATTTCTTCCAACCGCTTTCTGACAGCAATGCACATTCTGAGGAAGTCCAACGTGATAGCAGGCAAACTGAACAGGTCCATTCTACTACCTCATGTGTGGTGTCTCAACATGAAAGTGACATGATTTTCCATTAATGGGGCCAGCCTTACTGCAATCTTTTTGCAGCCACCCTAAAAAATGCAGCAGCTTTTTTGCCCTGATCCCACCAAAAGGGGAATTACAGAGGGATGCTTTACTCCATGAATGGCCCCCAGTCTCCTCTATGCTTATCTGCCAACTCCCCTAATTCCAAAATTTCTGCAGAAAGCTGCCCTGTTGAAGAGCAAAGTCATCCTCATTGTACCTTACTGACCTCGACAGACTTAGTGTCCCATCCTTTGGCCTCATCTCCTTTACCACCTTGGATTCTGGATCTGATTCCAGACCTCCTTTCTCACCCATTAGGTCAATGATTCATCCTGATATCTCAAACCTCAAGCTAATGGCATGGTTTATCCAATTCCGTTAATAGACAGACAACCAATGCTGTCTTCCCCTGTCCATCATGTACTTTTATCTTCCCATAAGTCTTCCACAAGAAAACTTTACAGAAGTAAATGGAAAAGGTTTGTTTTTTGGGCACATCAGAAATGCACTGACCCCTTCTCAGCTCCCATACAAAGTGTTTTTGAGTTTTTGGCAACATAAGGGAGCTAGCTCCCCAACAATTAGAGTTCAGCTGGCAGCAATTTGCAACGTTCATATTTGGTTTGACAATTCTTTGGTGTTATCTATGCTTTGTAAGGCTTTTTTAGGAGGCACTCTCCTACTGAGACCTCCTTACAAAGATCCTACTCCATGGCATTTAAATCTGGTACTGCAGGATATAATCCATTCCCCATTTGAACCAGCATCAAAATGTGATCTTAAATTCCTGACCTGGACAACTATCTTTCTAGTAGCCATTACCTTTGCTAGAACAATTTCAGAACTTCAAGCATTGTCATCTAAACCTCCCTAACTGATTTTTCATAAGGCTAGAGTATCATTACGTACCAATCCTTCTTTCCTTCCTAAGGTGGTATTAACCAGTCCATTAATCTGCTAGTCTTCTTTCCTAAATTTGGGAACAAAGCTGATTATATGTTGCATTTATTGGATGTCCACAATTACATTTTTACTTACATAGAACAAAAGAAATTAGGAAGACAGAGCAATTATTTGTTTCTTTGCAGATTCTATATCGGCTAATCAGTTGCAAAGGTAACTTCAGCCAGCTGGTTGATGGACTGCATATCATTTATCTACAACAAATTGGGCCTATCCTTACCAAGACCTTTAAGAGCCCATTCAACTAGGTCCATGACTACTTCTTCAGTGTTTCTCTCTAGGGCTTCCATGGATGACATGCAGCTGCAACTTGGGCTAATCCTCATACCTTTACTACTCATTACAAACTGGATTTGGTCTCGAGGGGGAGAGCATCCTTTGGCTCAACTGTGCTCATGAATATCCTTCCTTAGAGTCCACCTGGGAATTTAGGTAGCTGGGGACTCTGTCCCAATAGTTCAGGGTAGAATGAAAATTAACAACATCAGATAAAAAAAATGATGTACTTACCATAATGTTCTGTTTGTGTTCTCCATTTTCATTCTTCCTTAACTTCACACCCTCCAACCCTAACTTTTTTCTCAGATGATTTCTGGAAGAATGAGAGCATATAAGGACAACACTATCCCTCATACTCACCTCCAGATATAGTTTCTACTGTACAAAAAATATATATTAGCATGTTCTACTTTTAAAACAGCAAATGAGATCTGGGTTATGTTGGGGTTGGTGTATTATGGGCAAGGGAGAAGCTCAAGAGCTTTTTTGGTGGCCACAAGCTAAAGTATTGTCCAAGTTGGATCTGAACCCAACAGTTGAGGAAGAATATAAATGGACAACACAGACTGAATCTTATGGTAAGTACATAACTTTTTTTAGTAATGGTTTCATTTTTTAACATGTTTATTAAATTATTACTTAAGACACAGGCACAATACAAACCACATTTACATGCATTATACATTACATATACATTTTTTTTCTGTATAATACCTGTCATCCAGTCCAACATTACATAAATTGCTTAATTCCCGCCTTCTCTAAAATTTCACTCCTCCTACTGAAATTATTCTGCATGCATTGTTCCAACAAATTCCATTTACTTTTATATAATTTGCTCCATCTCTTTTCTAAAAATTCCACTTTCAGCTCTTTTATCTTTTACAATATTCAATACTTCAAAAACTGTTGGTTTAGATTTTGAATGTCCATTTTCTAGTAATTTTGGTAGACAGTAGAGTTGAACTTCATACAGCCTTACTATTACGGCAATTTGCTTACCCAATACTTCTGACAAAGTACTCTACAGAGAATTTATAAACTCTGCCAGTTCTTTTTGCTCCCAGTAACACTGTTGCCAGTTACCTCTTTGGTCCCCATCACTCCTGCAACACTTACTATCTACCTGAGGAAAAAATCTTGATGTCTTCTTGGGTATAAAAATGCCTATGTAAACACATGCAATCAAAAATCCTAAACCTTTAGGACTTTGTTGCATACTTGGGAGTCATACATATATTCTTCTGTTGTTCCATTGAAAATTGCTTATCCAGTCCCTCTTCCCAATCTTTTATAACCTCCTCTGACTGATTTTTATAGCTATTATGGAATAGTTTATACACCCTACTAATTATCCCTTTTTAACATCAGCTTCCATTCTAGATTCAACTAAATCTCTACAACAGCAGGCCTTTCACTTAGGACTCCCCTTATCCCTTTCTCTTTGCCTATATCAGTCCCTGCTATGGAAGGAAGTCTATAACCTGCAGTTGAAACTTCTTCTTGGCCCCATCCCACTCTTTTACCTTTCCCTTTCTAGTTAGTTGCTCCCAGCGTAATGTTTTTCCTGTTAAAATGGTTTCCCAAGATTTCTTTTTTTTTTTTTAATCACCATAATGCATTTAAACAGGTCACATACTATAAACACATATAAAGAGGAGAGGGAAGTAATAGAAATGCAAAAGTTATAATGATGGAGTCACAAGTAGATAAGGGGCAGGTAAGAAATGAACAAGTTAATCTATCACATGGTAATGAAAATAGCCTCACAGAATGTAACTGGGCTGGGTAACCAAGTCAAAAGACAGAAGGCGAAGGGTTTGTTGGTTGCAGAAAATGTCCCCAAAAGTTCTGTGACAAGAAATAGTTAGATAAATCTGAGATTAGGGAGACACGGTTATAACAAATACAGTACTGTACCCACCATTTCCTAACCCTAAGGAAATGTGAGTATTTTTATTGATAAGTAATTCACTCAAGTATTAGCTGTTAAAATATAGCTTGATGATCAAAAAATATCTGTGCTAGCCAAAAGCGTTTTGGGAGACCAAGTTCATAGGAAGTTATTAGGCTATTGGCCCTGAGGCCCTTACAAGCTTAATCAAGAATTTAGTCCATGTTCCAACAAGTCAGCACTCTATGCCATTATCCGATAGTGACACAGGTGGAATCCCAGGGGTGTATTTTTTAATCACCATCCAGTTATCCAGGTTGCGCTTAAAAATGTTTAATGAGGTACTTTGCTTTACACGGAGAGGGAGTTTATTCATAGGATCACAGGAAGTTACTAGGCTATTGGCCCTGAGGCCTTTACAAGCCTAGCCAAGAATTTAGCCCATGTTCCAACAAATCAGCGCCCTATACCACTGTCCAGCAGGGGCACAGGTGGAATCGCAGGGGTGTATTTTCTGTTCCCCATCAAGTTATCCAGGTTGCACTTAAAAGGTTTAATGAGGTACTCTGCTTATAGACCACCAGGATTCAACTTAGAAGAGTTCAGGAGTATTTCTATTAGGCTGATCATAGAATGTTAAGGATTAATAGTACCGGGAGATACTTTACCTTGCTTATCAGATTAAGTAGGCTGAAAAATATATTGGAAGCACATAACTTGAGAAACAGGTGCTATACACTTTATTCACCCTTTTAAAACATATGCTCACATACAGATAGATTTTATAAATCTAGGGAAGACTCCAATATATTTACTATCAAAGAACTTTCTCCCATTATTCCAGATTATGCATACTTGGTGGTGGACAAAAAGGGTTAGAAGAAGAAACTGGTTTTGTTGGTGGCATCTGCCAAAACTTAAAACTTCCAGCAATAGCGGCAAAAAAATATTTACAATATCAAGGGGCAAGGTCTTATGGATAGTTGGAACACAATAGTAAGTTAATGGAAAGAAGCCCTCACACAGTGTATACAAGACAAAACAGGGATACAGACAGGACTTAAAAGGAGTGTAGGAGAAGGCCAGCTGAAAAACTTGCAGGGTAGTGTTTGGAGAGAGACATTAAAGAGGTACAAATGGAGATAGAAAAGATTATGTAAAAGGAATGGGAATTCAAAAGTAACGCAATTAATAAACACTTTTTAGAGAATTTTCCTAAATCACAGCCAACTCTTGCAATGAGGCTGAGGTAAAATAAAACAGAAAGATGGGTAAAGGACACAATAAGTAAAAGGATTACAAATGACCTAAGTGCTGTTTAAAATAATATCCAGTGGTATTTTCAAAATCTTTACTCAATACACTGAGGTCAGGAAGTTACAGTGGAGCAAACTGACCAGTATCTAGAAGAGTTGCCTTGTCTGGTGGCAGCTCAAGATATAGTCTACTGACTTGATACAGCCTATCATAACTGACAAATCGGGGGTAAAACTCAATTGCTCGGGGCAAGCAGGCTACAACTAGAACTGTGTTTGTCTGGGGTCGAGAGGTTTTTGAGGCTGTTGAATGAGGACCTAAGGACACAAACCCCACCTTCTTCTTGCAAAACAGCAGTAATTTCAGCCATTTTAAAACCAGGGAAGACTGTAGTATTGCCCAATTTTGTACATACTTATCTTGGTATTAAATCAAGACTATACAATTTTTATGTCAATACTGCCAGATAGGTTGGCAGGAATAACTCCACAGTTAGTAGATAAGGACCATTATGAATTTATAAAGGGAAGACAAACTTTTGACAATGCGATTAGGCAAATGTATGGTGAAGAAAAAATACTGGCAGCAGAAGAATGCAAATGAAATTACAGGCCAGGCAATGAAGGAGAAGAGAAAGGAAGAAACTAAGCAAGGTACAGGATATGCGAGAGAGAATAAAAGAAATAAATTAATGACTACTAAACTGTGTAAAAAAAGGTCACTTGTACAGATGAAAGGAGAAGGCACTGGAAAGGATTAGTGAGAAGAGTACAGAAATGTAAAAAAAAATGCAGACAAGGCAACAAAGCTGTATGTCCTTTATGAAGGGTGTGGAACTTGGACAGCAGTTAGTTCTAGAAAATAACAGTAAAGAAGGATAAGAAGAGTGTCAGCTCTTAAATGGTCAGCAGTGTGGAATGTAACCAGATAGATATAAAAGCTGCCACAGAATTATAACAAAACACTATTGCAGCAGGAAGCACAGCACATAATATGTCCACCAACACTCGCAGATGTTCAAAATATCTTTAATAAAATACTTGCAAGTCGGTAAGCGTTTTCACCAAGTACACATTGGCTTCATCAGACCATAATAACATTAAAACATACAGCCACATGCTTTATAAAGTCATATGATCAATTAAAATTCACCAATATTGCATCTAAACTTTGCACCCTACTTACTAAACCAAACCGAATGACCATCCTACCTTGGTAATCTCCTTTTATCAAGTACAGGTTTTATTGAAACCGTACTATTTAAACCCGATCCTTTATCAGCTCTCAACCGAAGGATCCATTTAAGTTCAACTTCACTAGTTCTATTTTCAATGTTGCCCATCCTAGGCCCTACTTGCACTATTTGTGTGACATTAAACTTAAAATGATGAACTCGATCACTATCAGCAATATATCTAGCAAGTGCATTCGTGCTATTACCTACCCTAATACTACATAAATGTTCCCTTACACATTCTCTTAAAGTTCGATCGGTCTTCCCAACAAAGAATTTTTTACAGCATTCACAGTGTGCCAAAACACTAGATGCTTTGTGGTGCAAGTTGCCCTTACATTAAATGTAAACTTTCTATTAAAGTCTGGATGTATAAAGGTATCATTACTATCTACCAGAGCACAAACATTGCAGGAGCCACAAGGATATGTTCCATATTGTTGAACATTTGGCTGTCTGCCTTTATCTGGATAGCACAGGATCATTTTTAACAATCTACAATTTCTATATCCAAATGTAGAATGTTCCCCCAACACTCTATTAATCTTTTCATCCATTCTTAATAAGTGGCAATTGTTCTGGAACACTTGTTTAACCAAATTAACATTACTAGTGTACGCCATCGAAACTTTAACTCTACCCTTAGAATTATAGTGCTTCTCATTCCCTCCTGCAGCTGAATCGTAAATAGATGAAAAACATGGTTTAGCTCACCCATCCCTCATAGAAACAACTTCTGGCAGGAGGGGAACAAACAACTGAACAGCCTAAAAGAGAGCTTTCTCAGCGTTGATATAACAGCCTGAACCAAAAACAAAACGCTGAACCCCTGTGTCTTGAAACGCTCAAAAAACAAGGCAAGGAAGCAAAATATAAAACTTTTAATTCCAATGTAATCCAAAGTTAAGCGCTTTCACTCGCTCATTGCGAGCTTCATCAGAACTGGCACAATGGGAGGTGGAGGATGTGTTTAGGATGGAACCATATTCACAGCATGTTCTGTTTTATCGTCATTTTGTAGATGACGTGTTTTTGTTGTGGGGTGGTAGCATAGAAGACCTACAACAGTTCGTTTTGAAATTGCACACATCTAAAACGATTTTGAGATTCACGTATAAATGGTCATGCAAACCCATGGAATTTCTGGATGTATTAGTAAATAAAGGTTTGGATGGTACATTGACTACCAGTCCGTACAGAAAGGAATGTTGTAGGAACTCAATATTGCACAGGAAAAGCAAGCACCCTAGAAGGATATTTAACAACATAATAAAAGGGCAAGGTATGAGAGTTTCCACATTACATAATGTTGAACTGGATTATAAGGGTGGATGTGATACACTTAGGGAGTCATTAATACATAGAGGCTATAAGGATAGTGAAGTGAACCCCATCCTGGCAGAAGTTAATTCTATGAGGGATGGATGAGCTAAACCATATTTTTCATCTATTTATGATTCTGCTGCAGGAGGGAATGAGAAGCACTATAATTCTAAGGGTAGAGTTAACGTTTCGATGGCTTACACTGGTAATGTTAATTTGCTTAAACAAGTGTTTCAGAACAATTGGCACTTATTAAGAATGGATGATAAGATTAATAGAGTGGTGGGGGAAAGTCCTACATTTGGATATAGAAATTTTAGATCGTTAAAAATGATGCTATGCTATCCAGATAAAGGCAGACAGCCAAATGTTCAACAATATGGAACATATCCTTGTGGCTCCTGCAATTTTTGTGCTCTGGTAGATAGTGATGATACCTTTATACATCCAGACTTTAATAGAAAGTTTACATTTAATGCAAGGGCAACTTGCACCACAAAGCACCTAGTTTATTTGGCACACTGTGAATGCTGTAAAAAATTATATGTTGGGATGATCGATCGAACTTTAAGAGAACGTCTAAGGGAACATTTATATAGTATTAGGGTAGGTGGTAGCACGAATGCACTTGCTAGATATACTGCAGATAGTGATCGAGTTCATCATTTATGTTTAAGGTCATACAAATAGGGCAAGTAGGGCCTAGGATGGGCAACATTGAAAATAAAACTAATGAAGTTGAACTTAAATGAATCCTTCGGTTGAGAGCTGATAAAGGATCGGGTTTAAATAGTATGGTTTCAATAAAACCTGTACTTGATAAAAGGAGATTACCAAGGTAGGATGGCCAGTCAGTTTGGTTTAGTAAGTAAGGTGCAAAGTTTAGATGCAATACATGTATTGAAAAGGCGCTATTTTCCTTTAATAAGTGCGGCTATCAAAGAATAATTGAAAGCAATTAATGTATGCAAATGAAGGATGATGTAGAACATGCTATTGGTGAATTTGAATTGTTTTAATTGACCATATGACGTTATAAAGCATGTGACTGTGTGTTTTAATATTATTATTACGGTCTGATGAAGCCAATGTGTACTTGGTGAAAGAGCTTACCGACTTGCAAGTATTTTGTTAAAGATATTTCGAACATCTATGAGTGTTGGTGGACATTTTATGTGCTGTGCTTCATGCTGTAATACAGTGTTTTGTTTTACTTGGAGTTTTATATATTGCTAACTGGTTTACTCGTTGGGTGATTGTGCATACTATGTTTGCCACAGAATTATGTTAATAGTTTTTAAACAAAATATTTACTTGTGGTGCTTGAAAGCATCATACATGAAAGTACTCAAATAGGTACACGACTTGTTGCAGTGAAAAAAATATTTACAGCTATATATAAGTAATATAAAAGAAAATATGTAACACAAAGTAAACATTATCTCATTGCTACTTCTACCAATTACAACATATTTAGGAGGGCAATAGCAACTTAATGTATGTCAGTAACATCTAAAACAAAAAAAAATGCCTGAAACATACCTCTCATCCTGGAAACATCAAAAATCTGGACAAGGCCCATGAAAAATAGGTACAAATCTGTACACTGATTAACATATAATTTGCATACATAATTATGTAACCCCACTCACTCCAATGGAATTGTGGGATACCAACTTTCAAACGCAAACTGAAGAACAGACAACCAAAATATGGCACCAGAGTCTCCCTGCAGCCATTCCAATCTCCTATTACCTGTCTATTTCACCCCATTTACCATAAACACTGTGTGCATACTGCTTTACTTCTACAATGATTATTTGGACTTTATTTTTACATTTTGCAGCACAACAATGCATAAACACCAACAGACATCTGCTAAACAAAGCAATACTGTCTCACAATGAAAATAGACTTGGCATTAAAACTTCTCTGCCCTTGAAACTCACATTCATTGAAACAGCATTAAACCCACCCCACATCCAAAGAAAATGCACCTGGCCAGTGGTGGATAAAGATTACCTTTGGGCTGTTTTCAAATCATTGGCCCCTTGCATGCAAAACAAGAAACATACATGTGTTTTTTTCTTTGATACACCTTCCTGACTTTATTAAGTTATATTCCTTGTATAATACAGCACACTTGCTAGACAGAGCGCATTTTAAATTTATTGTTTGAACATTTTTCCAGTAGGCAATGAAACAAAATGAATGAACCAATAATGACAAAACTGCCCAATTCAGAACATTTCCATCATAAAAGTCTACTTCCACAACCACACTATAAATAGAATGACAACAGTGTAAGCCATAGGCACCTCGCACAGCTTCTCGCACTTATTTTCAATTTCAGTTTTTTTTCGGGGGGGGGAGGGGACAAAAGGTCAAAAACCAGGGACACATTTTAAACATTGCTTGTATAATTTTGGAAACTTGCTAGAATAAAAAATGTTACCATCATGCATTTCACTGACAAGTCTTGAACCCAGGACCCTATGCACTACAGTCAGAGCAACATACCAGTAGGCCAAATCAGCAGTTTCCTGAAAAATAGGAAGACTGAAACTTAATAGCTATCATTTATTGAATTCAGTTCTCACTTCTCACCATAGCTCTCAACCTCTTGGCACAAAAAACCTGGACAAAGCCAATAATGGGGGATGGAATATAAATTCAGTTCTCACTTCTCACTCACCATAGCTCTCAACCTCTTAGCACAAAAAAAAATGGAGAAACAAAGCCAATAATGGGGAAATACAAATTCTGTTCTCACTTCTCACCACAGCTTTCAACTCTTAGCACAAAAAATCTGGACAAAGCTCATAAGTGGTGGTGGCTAGGGACTTTAGGCTCTTTTTACCCTGCACCTCAGCTCTGAGGAGAGATGTTAACCTTATTGTGACCAGTGAGCTTTATTTACTTACAAGTGACATAACAGTGACAGGGCCAGGCAAAAGTCTCTCAGTATTCCACAACCATGTCATGTGATGAAGAAAAGATGGCAGAAAAATACTGCATCTACTTTCTTTAGGAGCTTGTTATGAGACAGAGAGTGATGGACACAGTGGTTACAAGTCATTCTTCCATCCTAAACCGATAGCAATGACTGCCTATTCACAGAAGGATGGCTTCTGGCATGGCCTCCAGGTACAGGATTAAATCATAAGAATCATGCTCTGTCAAAGCCTGAGGCAAGTGATGAGTGTATGCTTTGTCTTAAAAGGCAAACTTAAGTCACACCAAACTGTGTATCCCTTAGGAAAGGGTGGGGGTACTCTGGCTACTGATGGGTATGCTCATGGTGAATATAACTGGTGTTGTGGTAGGGTGGAAAATAAATAAATTTAAATCCTATGTGGAAGATCACTGTTACAGCAGGGAAGACATTTTGCCTATTCATTGCTATTATATGTACGTGTGTTGGGTGGGTGGGGGGGAATAGACCCTTACAAAAGAAAAGTTTTGCCTTTTTTTGTATTTTTTAATCAGCTGCTGATCAGCCAGTTGTGTTCCATCACTGTTGTTAAATATTTTTATTTTTCACCAAATTGACATATGCACACATATATAATCTTTCACATGCTTGTATAATTATAATTTAATCTGTATGTTTAATAATCAATGTGGTGTCTTTCTATTGCTGTTGCCTTCTGGCTTGCATTGGGCTGAAAAGGGTCTTTGGCCCAGCTCAGCTACCTAGTTAATAGAAAGAATGAATACATAAGTAATATGTAGCTTGGTTCAAGATACTGAAATGCAACTGAATTTCACATTTCACATGCATCTACTATTTAAAGAATGTTAACCTGCTTTCTTACACTAGAATACTTGAAAAAAGCTAACAAAGAGAAATAAAATGTGTAACAACGAACACAAACAGCTGATGTTAGTGAGGTTTTAATTCCAGGATGCCACGTTTAAATTTCGCTTGTCGACCTTCAAATCTACACTACACAAGAAAAAAGACTTTCCAAACCGCAGGAAAACATCCTGCTGTCAGCAACAAAACCCATGAGGTATTCATTTATATCTTCATCTGATATCAGTTTCATTGTACAGAGTACCTTAAACAGCACCAAAAAGAGTTCTGAGAAACACCCCCAACAACACTGACCAAGCACTAAAGAAAAAAAAAAAATCAAAGGAAACAAACTTTCAGTTGCAAAATGGGACCAAATGTAGGTCCTTACCTTTCTGAAGCTTGTTCTAAATAAAGGCAACACAATGCATATACACACACACACCGTTTCCTTACTTGCTTGCTTAGTCTTCTGTTCATCGATAATGTTCCCCAACGAACATAAAACATCTTTCTGGCCGGACCGCCTGGTTCCTTGCTGCCGTTTGCCGATAATGGAACATAAAATAATCCACAGACAAGAGTGCTGCCATTGGCCGATAATCCCACTTGCAATTGAGCAGCTGGAAATGTGTGAACGACGTGAGCTGCTTGAGCTCAATTCTGACAGGCTGGTAGCCCTGACTGAGCTGATGTCATCATGCACGTGATGATGTCAGCTCAAACAGCACAGAAATTCGAAAAATTTAAAAAACAAAAGAAAGAAAATGAAGGGGCGCCACTCAGGAATCTTTCTTCATTTGGTCACCAAAACTCGGTAAAAAACGAGTAATTTGGTATGGTTGGGAGGTATGACCTGAAGCAACTCATAAAATAACAGCAAAAAAAGCAACTCAAATCCTGCTGGAGAGAGGCATCATTTGTAGCAACAAAGAGTAACATAATATTCAGCTGGCGCCTAATATAACATTCAACAATGATTTCAGGAAAATTGCTCCACAAAGGTCCTTCAAACTTTTGAAATGTAACGGTCATTGAAAATGTTGCTCCATTAAGTCACACTAAGTCTGGCAGGCAACAGAACTGAAAGAATATTTCTAAAGAAACACAATAACCTACTTGCTAACTGCCAACATGGATTCAGACCTTCACATAGTACTACTACAGCCTTACTCTCCTTTACCAACTCCATTAATTGTAACCGTAACAAGTACATCCTATCATCTTCAGTCTTCATAGACTTATCTAAAGCCTTCGATATGGTTAACCACAAACTTCTTCTGCATATTCTTAAATCACTCTCACTTGATCCTCCTTCCTTAACTTGGTTTACATCTTACCTAGAAAACCGTCAGCAAGCAGTTCTCTGGAAAAATACATTATCTAGTCTCCTCCCCATCTCATTGGGAGTTCCTCAAGGCTCTATCCTAGGCCCCCTTTTATTTTCTATCTTTATAAATGACCTCCATCTAGCTATCCCAAACACTATCTGCATACAATATGCTGACGATTCTACTATTATCTGCTCTGCCAATACACAAACTGAACTACAGTCTATCACACAAAAAGCTTTTACTACTGTCGAGCAATGGTTCACTGATCGCTGCCTACTGCTCAACCCTAAAAAAACAAACTGCTATTGTTCTCACCTTCCCATAGATCTAACCCTCTTAACTTCACTCTTACTTCCACTGACAACACCATTATTTTCCCAGAAACGACTACCAAACTACTAGGAATAACCATTGACATCAACCTCAGCTTTGATACGCACATCAACAATACTATCAAATTAGTTAATAAGAAAATAGGTTCCCTTTACAGAATCAAAGCCTTCCTTTCACCAGAAGCAAAGACAACCTTAGCCAGATCCCATCTAATCTCTTCTCTACTATATGCATCTGCCTTATTCACTAACCTCTCCAAAAACAATATCAATAAATTAGAAGTTATGTACCTACCATAACGTTCCATGTTAGTTGTCTTCTCTCGCCTTCTTTCTTGCTGGATGGGTTCGGAGCCGATCCTTGGCTCCGACTCGGCACTTGCTTTAGCTTGAGAACTCCTTTTACCAGCTCGAGGCAACCCTATATCCCATGATGCAAGGCGGAACTACCTCAGATCTCGTTTGGTAGCTAACCTACCCTGCTAAGGACTAACCTAACATATTTAGGAAACCCAAGTTCATAATAAAGAGTCCTCTAATGAAGGCTCAGGAGGAAACAACCTGATAGGAACTCTTCAAGATCTGTCCAGGCCAGGGGGAAGGAGGGAGGGACGCAAGAAAGAAGGCAGAGAAGACAACTAACATGGAACGTTATGGTAGGTACATAACTTCTAAATGTTAAGTTGTCAATCTCGCCTTCATTCTTGCTGGATGGGACCGCGTCCCTAGCACCTGTATCCCGGGTGGCTCAATGGAACAGACTCTTGAGAACTGTGGAACCAAAACTGGCCCTGTCTCTGGTGGCCAAGTCTAACTTGTAATGAGAGACAAAGGTATGAGGAGTGGCCCAAGTAGCTGCTGCACAAATGGTATCAATGGGTAGTCTATCCTGAAAGGCTGCAGAAGTGGATAGACTCCTGGTTGAGTGTGCTTTCGGTTTAGAAGATAGTTGCTTGCCCCTGAGAGAGTACACATAGGAAATGGTGGAAGACAACCATCTGGATAAGGTCACTTTAGACACTGGGAGACCTATCCTGTTTTCTGCATAGGAGACAAATAATTGGTCCGATTTCCTGAATTGTTTCGTTCTATGCAAATAGTACCTGAGCTGACGATGGACATCCAAAAAATGAAGCTTTTGTTCAGCTCTGTCAGAATAGTTTGGGAAAAAGACTGGTAGATCTATGGACTGATTAATATTGGTTTGAGACACAACTTTGGGGAGAAAGGACGGGTTCGTTCTTAAGGATACCCTGTCCTTATGAAAAACCAAGTAAGGGGAACGGATGCAGAGAGCTTGAATCTCGGAAACCCTTCTTGCTGAAGTGACTGCCAGTAAAAATATAGTTTTCCAGGTCAATAATTTCAAAGAACACGAAGCAGATGGTTCGAAGGGAGGTAACATCAAGGATGCCAACATTAAATTTAGATCCCATTGCGGAGGAGGATGCTTTATCGGCGGCTTTAGGAGAAAAACTCCTCTCAGAAAGGCCTTGCATAATCTATGAGACATAATGTTATTATCATGCAAGCCAACATGATACTTGGAAATAGCAGCCAGTTGAACTTTAACTGTAGATGAAGAAGATCCTGACTGAAAAACCTCAGCCAGGAAATCTAAAACAGAATGCACAGAAGCAGTAAAGGGATCAATATTCCTGGAATTTGCCCAAATAGAAAAACGTCGCCACTTGCTAGCATAAACAGTTCTGGTGGACGACTTTAAAGAAGACACTAAGATGTCTTTGACAGAATCAGAGATCATCGGAAGCCTGGCTAGGGAAGGAAGTGGAGCAACCAAGCAGTGAGGTTGAGAGAATGAATGGCCCGGTGCTGTTGACCCGACTGGTGGATCAAGAGATCCAGAACTGGGTCCAGATGCCAGGGCTGCACCAGGAGGTGACGATGCAGAGACGGAAACCAAATTTGTCGAGGCCAGTAAGGGGCAATGAGAATCAACTTGGCCCTCAAAACGGTGGCTTTCTGAATGACTTGTGGAATCAAGGGAAAGGGAGGAAAAGCGTGCAGAAGTCCCGGGCCAATCCAGGGTTAGAGAGACTCTCAGGGGTTAGCGTGGTAGGAGAAAGAGGGTGAAAAAATCGGGGCACTTGTTGTTTTGGGGTGTAGCAAAAAGATCGCAACAAGGTGTGCCCCACTTCAGAAAAATCTGATCCACTACAGATTGATTGAGAGACCACTCGTGAGGCATGAGAATGGATCTGCTCAGCCTGTCCGCCAAGAGGTTGGACCTGCCGGGGATGTGCGTTGCTATCAGAAACCGATGAGAGGAGATTGCCCATTGCCAAAGTCTGAGAGCTTCTCGACACAACAGATAGGACCTGGTCCCGCCCTGCTTGTTGATGTACCAGACCACGGACATGTTGTCCGTTTGTACTGCAATAGTCCCGTGGGAAGAAAGTCGTTGAGGGCTTGCAGCGTTAAAAGCACCGCTCTCATCTCCAGGACATTTATGTGCAGATGGTATTCTATGGGTTGCCACGTCCGTGGACCATCCTGCCCTGATAATGCCCCCCCCACCCGATCAGAGAGGCATCCGTAGTAACTGTGGCAACTGGAGGAGGGGGAACAAAGGGTCGGCCCTGATGAAGAAGAGGGGAAGATATCCACCAGTTCAGATGAGTTCTGCACGATTGTGTGACTAAGATTTCGTGCCTCATCGGAAGACTGTGGAACGACCACTGAGTGAATAACATCCACTGCAGAAGACGCATGTGGAAGCGAGCCAGTGGTAGAAGAACAATGGCCGCGGCCATAAGACCTAGAACCTTTAGTATCAATCTGGCTTTGACCTTGCTGCTCTGCTATAGAATCAGAACGAATTTTTGGATGTCCAGAATTCTTTGATCTGTTAGTCTGGCTAACATTTTGACGGTGTTTAATTCTGCGCCTATAAAGGTGATAGATTGGCAAGGCCGCAGAGAAGATTTTTCGAAATTCACTGAAATTCCCAAACTCCTGCAAAGCTGCAGAGTGTAGTCTCTGGTCTGAAGAAGCTGACACCTGGTGGTGGCGGAGAGGAGCCAGTCGTCTAAATAAGGAAACACCTGGAATCCTTGGCGTCTCAGATGAGCTGTGACCACTGCCATGCATTTGGTAAACACTCTGGGGCTGAAGTGAGGCCAAAGGGCAGGGCTCTGAATTGGTAATGACTGGTCCCTAGCGAAAGCGGAGAAGCCTTCTGGAGCGCCTGTGAATCTTTATGTGATAGTACGCGTCCTGAAGGTCTATAGAGCACATCCAGTTGTCCTTGCCCAGAAAGGGCAGAATGGACTGAAGCGTGACCATCCGGAATCTTGCCTTCTTGACAAATCTGTTTAGACTGCTCAGGTCTAATATTGGTCTCAATCTCCCGTCCTTTTGGGGACCAAAAGAATCTCGAGTAGACGCGGATCCTACTTGGTCTGCCGAAACAGTCTGGACGGCTCTTTTCCTAGGAGCTTTGAAACCTCCTGTTCTGCCAAATCCCTTTGACCGGGTGAGATGTCTGGAAGGGATTGTTGAGGTCTGGGATACCTTTCAAGGGATTTTGTAACCCTCGGATATGATCGACTGTACCCACATATCTTGTGAAAGGGAATGCCAGGCTACTGGGTACAGCGAAATCCTTCCCCCAACTGCCTCCAAGGGTGGACAGTCGGGCAACACCTCAGGGGTGCTGAAAGGGCTTCTCAGGAAGAGACTCCCTGTTGCCCTGGTTCTGAGGACCCCCCCTGCCTCTAGGGCGGCGTCTATTATTGTTACCCCCTCTGCCTCTGGGGGTAAACTGACCACGTGTGTCCGGTGTAGCTCCTTGGGCTTTGCGGAACCACATCTTCCCTCCCTTCTGACCCTTGGGATATGGTCTAGAAGGGGTGGAAAAATGGACTCCAATGGCAGAAAGAGTTTTACCGTCCTGCTCACACCTGGTCAAGGTATCCTTCACCTGAGGTCCGAACAAAGCCGAACCATTGGTGAAGGACGCCTTACAGGGGTCCGCAAAATTACAAAGCCGCATCCAGGCTTGACGTCTAAGAGCCACACCTGTGCCTGCGGCCCTGCTCGCTCCATCGGCCGCATAGGATATGAGCCGCATGGAGGAGTTGGATAAGGAATTCAGGATTGCTAGCTGTGAGGCAATCTTTTCTTGAGCCCCAGCAGCAGAAGGATCCTGGACCACTTCACCTAGTTCCTTGAGAATATCTCTTTGAAGCCTGGTGAAGTGACAAAGGTAGTTCAGCGAACGCATAGCAAAGGTCGCTGAAGAAAACATCCGCTTTCCATACCTGTCCATGGTCCTAGAATCCTTGTTAGGAGGATGGACAGGTACTGAAGGATCCGCAAGTTCCTTCTTAGTGGTGGCCGCCACCACCATAGCATCCACAGAAACGCCCTTGGAAAGAAACTGTTTGTCCGTAGGGGCTGTAATAAACTTGGATGGCCTCCTGGGGACAGGTTCCACAGAATCTGGAGCTGCCCACGCCTTTCGAGCCACTACCTGCATAAGTGGGTCGAAAGGCGGAGACACCCAGGAGGTGGAGGGTCGGGATCCAAAAGCCTCCAGGTATACCGACTCATCCTCGGAGGGATCAATGGATGGCCAATTCCCCCTCTGTTTGAGGAGCTCAAGGATGTCTGAAAAGGAGACATCCTCAGAGGGGGATCGTGGGGAACCCTCCGACTCATCTAAGTCGGTATCAGATGTAGTAGACTCAGGGGAGTCTGTGTGTTTCCTCTTACACGTCCTCTTCCGAGGGGGTTCACCTGCAGGATCAGGAGAAACTTCGAAGAGGAGGAAATTCCCAATGGGGAAACCTGGGGCGATGGATCCCTGGGCCTCAGAGCAAGAGGCTGGCAAGAGGTGTCTACAGGCACCGAAGAGGGAGGAGCTAGAGGGATGGACCGTTGACCTGGCTCAGGAGCCAGGACACTCCTCATCACCTCAAAGGCTCCCTCCCGGGAGACCGGAATATCCCGTTCGAGGAAACAGGAATTCCGGCTCCACTGAGAGGGAAGGCTCGAGGCCGATGTCGGTGCCGAGCTTACCAAAGCGAAGCCCGAGAGGGAGAGCGGGTCGGACAAGGGTCCGATGCCACTAGCCCCTCGGAGCCGACCAGGAAACTCGGCGACCGGATCCCTCCAAGGAAGGTCTCAAGGAGGAGATCGGAGCCGAGCAGCGGAGCGAAGGATGTATCAGCTCGGCCGAAACAGTCGCTGTCCCGAAGCTCCGGCTCCAAACTCTGGTGGGGAGTCGGAGGAGGAAGTTCAAGGGGTGAAGCAATAGCCGAAGTCTGCTGAGACGGGCTATGGAGCATTTGGGCCAGTGCCTGCGACTTTAACAGCCTGCTTACCACCCTCTCTAAATCGTGGTCAGACAGCCTGGAAGATCTCGAAGATCGGCTCCGATGACTCCGCTCTGACAAAAGAGGAGACCCCGGAGCCGAGTGGATCGATTCCAAAGACGGGGACCGAGATCTCTTCTTGGAGGAAGTCATCGGAGCTGATGTCCTATGGGTTCCAGATGGAGCCGAAGGCTTCTCGGCTCCGATACTGGATACTGCGTCGGCTCCAGCAGATCGGGTGTCGGAACCGATCGGAACCGACCCTAGCTTAGAAGGAGAAAGATCGGCTCCGGCCGGAGCCGATCTCGACTCCGAAGGAGTCGGAGCCACCGGGGGAAGCTTGGAAGCTGTAGCCTGACCCCTGGATGGCTTGGAAGGCTTACTAGACCCAGTTTTAGTGGGTGAACCTTCCGGCTTTAGCAAGCCACGGAGGATTAGCTTGTTCCTCCTTTCCTGCAGGACTCGCTGGCTAAAAGAGTGACACAAAGCACAGGAGTCCTGCAGGTGTAAAGGCCCCAGGCAGTAAACACAAGAAGTGTGACCGTCTGTCAGAGACATTTTCTGACAGCACGAGTCACACTTCTTGAAGCCCAAGACCTTTACCTCTTTAGACATAGTCTAAATGAGAAAAGAGTAATAAATACTCACACAGACACACACACACAAAAACAGTCACACAAATTAATCCCCAAACGCAGACACACAGATAGGGATTAATAAGGAAGGCCTAGGCCTAACTGAAAATTTTTTAAAACTTTTTATAAAGTATAACATTTTTCTAAAAGGGAATAGGGTGGTTAAATGTAACACTAAACACTAAGAATAGGAAAAAAAAAAAGGGAGATAACCCTGACTAAAGCTATTTGAAACTCACTTACCTCAGCTGGCAAAAAAGGAGACCTCTTCGCAAAGCGGCAAACGCGATCTGGGGTAGTTCCGCCTTGCATCATGGGATATAGGGTTGCCTCGAGCTGGTAAAAGGAGTTCTCAAGCTAAAGCAAGTGCCGAGTCGGAGCCGAGGATCGGCTCCGAACCCATCCAGCAAGAATGAAGGCGAGATTGACAACTTAACATCTAGCACAATCTTACCACAATATTGCTCGATTTGCAACAGGAACCCCATTTAGAACTCACCACTGCCTGAACCTAAGAGAACTAGGTTGGCTTGAACTCCCTAACCAACTCCTATTTCAACAATTCCAAATAGCTCATACAATCCTATACCAGCCAACTAAAACACCCATACTCACTAACCTCATTTCACCTTACAATAACCTGAAGCATCTACGGGTTGGGAGGGTGGCCTAATGGTTAAGGGGTTTGCCTTACAAACACAAGGTACAGGGTTTGAATCTCACAGGGGATAATTGGCTAGGCTTAAAATGTCTCGCAAGGGCAGTTAGCCTACTACTAATCTATAAGCTACTGATAAATATTACCAAACCTAATAATTCTGCTGGAGATTGCCTCTTTTCCAACTCTGTTGGAAAAATGTGGAATAAATTACCCTCTGACATCACATCTTTGTGCTCTCTCTCACTTTTTAAAAGACAAGTGAAAAATCATCTCAACAAACACTGGCTATGCTCCTGCACCAACCCAGGTTAACTCACTCCTTCCTCTTCTATCCTCAAATTAACTTTATATGTATGCTTTCTGACAAAAAAAAAAAAAAAATTTTCATGCATGATATTTTGTTTGCAATTTTTAAATTAATCTTCCCTACTTACTGCTTTTTTGTAAAAATTGTATTTACCAATGTCTATGTTCTGTTTCCTATATATTTTTTATATCTGTAATTTACCCTTGGAGCTTTTCTCCCCGGGCCTCTACTGAAAATGGACATATATCCAGCTAGACTAGCCCGGTCAACAAATGTAAAATAAAAATAAAATAAATAAATAAAATAAAGATCCATGGTAATTCTTCAAACAACGGAAGTCTTTTGTGAGAGCCATGCATGATAAATTGGGGAAGGAGCCAATGCAGTGTCTTGACTTTTAATTACTTTTGCTCATGAAAACTTGACAAAATACCATTATAACTTTTCTGAGGCAGCAGTAGCCAAAACTGTCAATCCAGGTGCACAGATATCCCCAGTCATGTCAGAAATGATCAAACAGGAATTGAAGATTAAGGGGATTTTTATTTACCATTTCTTTCTGTTAAAATGATGCCCTCATAATGTAAAATGGGATTCCTTATTCAAAAATGTGTAGTTTTTACTTTAGTGACCTATATTTATTAAGTTTAATAAACTGGTGTTCATGCTTACTGTGAGCTGAGCAACCGTCAATTAAAAAAAAAAAAAAAATTCCCGATTCCATGTTATCCAGCCCTGCCCTCTGATGATGCATTTGAGGGGAGAAAAAGTTCAGTAATAGGTTGGTTTGTTGTAGTCTGCAGCAGATTTTATTGCAAATTAACAAGAGTGCAACACAGTCTGTCACTCAGTCAGAAAAATAAATTAATAAATTCCGCTATATTCCAATGAAAAGTAACAAACTAAGACGGAACTAAGCAAGACTGTTAGTAGGGTTTATAATGTAATGAAACAGATGCAAAACTAATAAATCATTGTCTACCAATGGGCTTTAAGTAGAACACTATCGATATGTGAATCATCACAATGACAAGCCTACTGTATAGTGCATTTGTATGTTATACCCTAGCGAATTAGGGCTCAAAAGGAAACAGAATAATTTGCACATCTGTGACAATGACGATGCAGTAAAGTGATCATTCCATAACAGACAAATGTTTACATGTTTTTTTAAACACCTTTACTGAATTATCACTTGTGACATAGACACATTTACATTTAAATAAAAGTAATCAAACTGTATTAACAGGTTCACATTTACAAACATTATACTTCACACATATTGATATATATCACATAACCTAAGCAACATTACATAAGATGTAATGTGATCCTATCTCGCCTACATTCTCTACAGATGGGTTCGGAGCTGATCCTCGGCTCCAACTCGGCCGCTATACAATAGAACGCAGTCTCTTATTGGCTGAGTTACCTCGTATCCCAGGATGCACCACTACTGCTTCCCCAGATCTCGTTTGCCTCTTCTGTAGCATAGACGTGGTCTCGGACTTGGCTGAGCTAAGTACCTCTTGTGACAAAATTTTCTGTCATTTTTTCTGATAAAACTGACCCAAAAGCTGTTTTAACAGCTACTTGTTGTGCGTGATTGTATACTGGGCGATTTTTGTGGTAAATTTGTATTTTTTGGGCAAGTGTTTTCGTTGAGTCAGGGGCCTTGCCCTATTTCGTGCTCTTTTTGTTAAGAGTTGTTGTTGTGTAGTTTTTTTGTGTACTTTTCGAATTTAACTGTGTCTTTACGATGTCGAAGGAACACAGACCATCGGGTTTCAAAAAATGTTCTAAATGCAATTATAAAATGTCCATTACGGACGACCATTCCTTGTGTGTTTACTGTTTGGGCCCGAAGCACCTCCAGGAATCCTGTAGCGTTTGCCACGCTTTTTCCTCTCGCGTGCTCCAAGACAGGAAAAATAAATTGATTTTTAAAGGGCTTATTACCCCTTCCTTTGAGGAAGCCCTATCTTCTTCTTCTTCCCCTTCGAGGAAGAAAAAATCTTTGGCTCCGACCAGCCCGTCGGAGCCGGCAGCTAAAAAGTCAAAGCAGGCTTCTCCGTCGGCTCCACAGACTTCGGAGCCGAGGGTGGAACGGTCTGCCTCGATGTCTCCAGCCTCGACTCCTTTGGCTTCGGAGTCGAGAGCTCGAGCATCGAGAGGCGAGTCATCTCCATCGGCTCCACTGCCTTCGGAGCCAATGAGGGTTGCCCACTTAGACTCTTCCCCTTCGGTGCCGAAGTCCCCATCGGCTCAGAGGGAAATTGCAGTGGTAATGGAATCTCCCTCGGCGCCGATACTTCTCGAAACCATGGTCCCCCAGTCTTTCGGAGCCGGCGGAGAAGTCGACTCGGACCCGGTCGGTCTCTTCTCGGTCGTCGAGGATGTCTGATTCGGATGTAGACAGGGTGCTTCAAAAGCTTTTTCAGTCTCCGGTCTTTCAAAAGTTGGTCTCGGCTCCAGCCCAGTCGGCTCCGGAGCCGATTTCCCACCCTGCTATCTCGGTTCCTCCTCCAACAGCTTTGGCGCCGTTGGAGTCGGTGTTGGTGGAGCTGGTGGAGGTTGTCGGGTCGGTTCCGACCCTAACTCCAACCCCGCCCTTCGGGTCAGGGTTCGGTACGTGGACCTCCTCTGTCGGCCCCGGGCGGCGGACCGATCCTTTCGGTTCCGAGCCTCCCTCTCGGTGCGTCGGCGGCGGGAGTTCTGACTGCTGTTGTGGCCTTGGGGGTTGAACCATCCCAGGACTCTGGGGGTCCCGCCTTCAAGGCCATGAGGAGTGCCTTGGCCAAATCCTCTCTGGCCACTTCAACCATCTCACCACCACCTTCCCTTGGCACAGAGACTGGCTCCTTTGCAATCCCCCTGTCTCACGACAGCGGAGCCCGTGGGCCTGAGGTTACCCCCATCAGGGGTTCCCTTCTTCCTGGAGGTCCCTCCGAAACGTCTTCGGAGGAACCTCCGAGGAAGAAACAGTGCAAGAGGAAGCACGTCGACTCCCCTGATGAGTCCCTCACCTCGGATACCGACCTCGATGATGCGGAAGGGTCCCCTAAGACGTCCTCGGATGATGTATCCTTTGCGGACATCTTGGAAATCCTTAAGCAACGAGGCGACTGGCAGTCCAAACCCCCTTCTGCTGAGGAGTCGGTGTTCCTCAAGGCCTTCGGGGCTCAGCCCTCCGCCTCCTGGGCGTCTCCGCCCTTCGATGAGCTTCTGGATTTGATCTCTCGAAGGGCGTGGGAACACCCGGACTCTGTTGAACTGGTACCAGCTCGCCCCAATAAATTCCTTTCGGCACCCCCTGATAAGGACTTTCTTTCCAAAGGTGTGGCTGTAGATGCATGGATCGGTACGGGAAGCGCACCCTTACTTCAGCAAAATTTACATTAAGGTCTCTGAACTACTTGACGCATTTCACGAGACTGCAGAGGGATCTGGTCAAGGAGCTTTCGGATACCCTCTCTGGTAACTTACCTGAGCAGTTAGCCCAGACAGTTAACTCCCAGTTGGCTACCCTGTCCTCGTTATCCAACTCGTCCATGAGGCTCATTTCGTATGCAGCCGAAGGAGCGAGCAGAGCGGCGGGAACAGGTGTTGCTCTGCGGAGACAAGCCTGGCTACGCCTGTGTCACTTTGCGGAGGCCTTTAAGTCTTCCTTTGCCGACGCCCCCTTCGATGGGTCCTCTCTGTTTGGACCCAAGGTAAAGGGCACTTTGACTCGCTGCGAACAAGAGTAAGACTTTAACTGCCGTAGGGGCCCGGTTTTCCACTCCCTTCAGACCTTATCCCAAGGCTCGAAGAGGAGGGAAAATGTGGTTCCGTAAGTCTCAAAAGCCTTACTCGTCACAGCAGAGCGATTCCCCTTCTAGAGGCAGAGGAGGGGGAAATTTTTCAGGGAGACGCTGTCCCAGAGGCGGCGGAGGCTCCCGCAACACTGGAGACCGCGAGTCCTTTCGTGGCTCCTCCTCCTTCCAGCATCCCTGAAGGAGTGCCCAACTGTGCAGCTCCGGAGCCAGTCGGGGGTCGTTTTTCGAGGCACCTAAAGGCCTGGGAAAGTATCACTCAGGACCAATGGGTGCTCCGAATTATCGCCGGAGGTTACACTATTCCCTTCTCTCAACCCCCCCCACCATCCCAAAAAATCCCGGACCCGCCACCCAGTCAACGGGATCTGGCAGCCAGCGAAATATTGAAGCTGCTTCAAAAAGGAGTCATCCAACCTGTCCCCGCAGATCAGGCCGGATCAGGGACTTACTCAAGATTCTTTTTGGTACCAAAAAAGACCGGGGACTTGAGGCCCATTTTGGATCTCAGCAAGTTAAACCGATCAGTGAAAAAGTCCAAATTCCAGATGGTCACCTTGCAATCCATTCTCCCGCAGTTGGAGAAAGGTGTTTGGATGTGCTCCATAGATCTCAAAGACGCCTATTATCACATTCTGATAGATCAGGCGTCAAGGAGACACTTGCGCTTCAGCCTAGGAGACAGTCATTTCCAGTTCCGTGCACTGCCCTTTGGTCTCACCACAGCCCCCAGGGTGTTCATCAAATGTTTGGCAGTGGTGACTGCTCACCTGAGAAGTCTAGGATTCCATGTGTTTCCATACCTAGACGACTGGCTCCTAACTGCCACCTCCAGGCATCTACTCTTCAAAACTCTAGCAGCCACTATTTCCCTAGGCAACTCCTTAGGAATCACCTTCAATTGGACAAAATCTGTATTGCTGCCATCACAGCGTATTCTGTTTATTGGTGCAGAAATAGACTCAAGGCAGATACGAGTCTATCTTCCTGCGGAAAGGATAGCAACACTGCAGTCTCAGGTTCGGGCATTACTCCTCAGACGTCGCGCTCCAGCGAGAATGGTCCTGCAGCTGTTGGGTTCCATGTCAGCCACCATTCTTCTGGTCCCCTTGGCAAGGTTGCATATGAGGATACTCCAGTGGCTCCTATCAGTCCAGTGGTCTTATCAAGACCTTCCCCTCAGTCACCATATATTGATCACAAAGACGTGCAAACAGGATCTTCGTTGGTGGCTTCTTCCCTCCAACCTGAATCTAGGGCGACCTTTCGTTCCTCCACTCCCCTCGGCCATGTTGACTACGGACGCCTGCCAGACAGGGTGGGGGGGACATTATCTGGACAGGTCGGTCCAAGGCACGTGGCACTCGGCGAGTCTTCTCCACATCAATATCCTGGAAATGAGGGCGGTGCTTTTAATGTTGCAAGCACTGCACGATCACCTCCCCCAGGGTACGATTGCCATTCAGTCCGACAACATGTCGGTAGTCTGGTACTTGAACAAGCAAGGAGGGACCAGGTCCTACCCCCTTTGCAGAGAGGCCATGAAGGTATGGGATTGGGCAATTGCTACCAAACGTTTTCTAGTGGCAACACACATTCCGGGGAGATCCAATGTGATAGCCGACAGACTGAGCAGGACTATTCTTTCCTCTCACGAGTGGTCCTTGAACGACAGAGTGGTAACACAGATTTTCACGAGATGGGGAGCTCCATGTTGCGATCTTTTCGCAACTCCCCTCAATGCAAAATGCCAGCAGTTCTTCTCTCTCACCCTGGTTCCGGGGGAGATCCCCAAGGATGCTCTAGTCCAAGCTTGGCCCCCCGGTCTGCTATACGCCTTTCCACTGGTTCCCCTTCTCCCCAAGGTGATTCAGAAGGCGAATCGCTTGGAAAGCAAAATGATTCTAATCGCCCCATACTGGCCTCGTCAAGTCTGGTTCCCCTTTCTTCACAAATACGCATTGGACGGTCCCTGGTTCCTGGACCAAGTTCCGGACCTCTTGACGCATCAGTCAGGACAGCTCCATCAGTCCCTCCATTCATTGAAGCTAGCAGCTTGGCTACTCCTCTTCCGACCATAGTTAGGAGCCATTCTTTCGACCCTGAAGTCATGCATATTTTGTCCTCGGCTCACAAGACTTCTACTAAGAAGATGTATAAAGTACAGTTTTGTACCTACCATAAATGTAGATGTCCGATAGGAATGCATCTGCAGTCCTTGCAAATGGGTTGTCCTGTCGTCAGGCAGCCCTTCGGTCGGCCGGATTCTAAAGTCTGGGTCCGGCTTCGGCTGGTGTCGCACTTCACCCGACATCATCGCTGCAGTTTTTCGGGTATAAAGGCATCAGCCGACACCATCTTCCTCAGTGTTTCTTGCCCCAGATGCCAGGTGCCCTCTTGGATGGCTAAATTTAGATAAATGCCAATGTTTCCAAATAGTAGAGAGCAAACACATAAAATAAGCATGTATGTACATATATACAAAACAAATACACCATAATAGATCCCCCCCAAGCTAGCTGAAGGATGGCAAATACCCTAGGAGTACCTCAGAGGGGAAGGTGGGTGGGTAATCCTGACTGCAGATGCATTCCTATCGGACATCTACATTTATGGTAGGTACAAAACTGTACTATGTCCTTCAAGGATGCATCTGCAGTCCTTACAAATGGGTAGAATACCATAGCTAAACTAGGGGAGGAGGAAAAGAGTAAAAATTATGGTGTAGCTAGGATCCCTTGCAAAACAGCAGTGGCAAAACCTGCTCGGGATCTAGAGTATAAAGGTAAATTGTAATGCTTGGCAAATGTATGCACGGAGGTCCAAGTAGCAGCCTCTATAATGTCCTTGGTAGCCACTCCTCGTAAGAAAGCTGTGGTAGTGGCAGTAGCCCTTGTGGAGTGAGGCCTGATGTTCTCTGGAGTTTTCTTTCCATGGTAGGAGTAACAAAATTTAATGCAATTTCCTATCCATTTGGAGATTGTCTGTTTTGAAATTGGTTTTCCTTCCTTTCCTGTTGCATATGCTACCAGAAGCTGGTCAGTTTTTCTATCGGACTTGGTCCTGTCCAGGTAGTAGCGTAATTGCCTATGTACATCCAAGGTATGTAAGAGTCTTTCTCCCCTGTTCTGTGGGTTGGGGAAGAATGTAGGTAGGTGGATAGCCTGATTTAATGACACTCTGGATACCACCTTAGGCATAAATGTAGGATTTGTTCTCATGGACACTCTATCTTGATGGAAGATCAGGAAGGGTTGTACTGCCATTAATGCCTGTAGTTCAGAGACCCTTCTTGCTGAAGTTATTGCCAGCAGGAAAGCAGTCTTCCAGGATAAGTATTGTAATTCTGCTGTTGCTGCTGGTTCGAAAGGGGGAAGTGTCAATTTTTCTAGCACAAAGTTCAAGTCCCATGCTGGCAATGGTGGTTTCCTGGGAGGTTTTACATTTTTAATTCCTCTCAGAAACTGTCTGAGCAGCAGAGGATGAGAGAAGACAGGAGGATCCAAGCTGTATTCTGCTGAAATAGCTGATGCATGTATCTTGATGGAAGAATAGGACAGGCCTGTATGGAAGAGCTCTGCCAAGTACTCCAGGATGTTGGCTATGTTTACCAGTGTCACATCTTTTCCCTTTGCAGTACTCCAAATGAGATATCTTTTCCATTTTGCTGCATAATTCTTTCTTGTTGAAGGTCTACGAGCCTCCAGGATTATGTCTTTAACCCTTTGGGATAAATTTGGGTTAATTGCTCTTATGTAATGTTCCAGGCAGTCAGCTGCAGAGTTTTCAGGTTTGGATGCAGGATGTTGTAGTTGTTCTGTGTTAACAGTAATGGGATCAGGGGTAGTGTCCATATTTGTTCCCGAGACATGCTCCTCAGCAATGGGTACCAATGTTGTCTTGGCCAGTCTGGAGCTATCAGAATGATCCTTGGACGGTCCTCTTTGATCTTCAGAAGCACCTTGTGCATCAAAGGAAGTGGTGGGAATGCGTATGCTGTCAGATTTTTCCAAATGAAAGATAGGGACTCCACCTTCCAAGCAAGTGGGTGGTATGTCCTTGTGCAGAATTTCTTTAGCTGGTGATTGAGTGGGGATGCAAACAAGTCTATTTGTGGTAATCCCCATTTTCTTGTGATGGCTTTGAAGATGTCCGGATGCAGCATCCATTTGTGGGCATCTGTGGTAGTTCTGCTTAATATGTCTGCTAGAATGTTTTCTTGTCCCGGTACAAAAATTGCTTGTAACTGAATGTTGTAGCTCAGAGCCACATCCCATAGGTCCAGTGCCAGCCGGCATAGAGGATATGAATGTGTGCCTCCCTGTTTGTTGATGTACCACATAACTGTGGTGTTGTCTGTCCTTATCATCAACTGACCTTCCTGGAGAAACGGTCTGAATGACTGAATTGCCAATTTTACTGCCAGCATTTCCTTTAGATTTATGTGCAGGCAGCTGGTCTTGAGTCCATAAGCCTTGTATGCACTTGCCCAGCATGTGTGCCCCAACCGAGGTCTGAGGCATCTGTCGTGATGGTTTGGCTTGGTTGACTGTTGCAGAAGGGCAATCCTGTGTTTGATTGACAGGCCTGAGCCCACCATAGGAACTCTTGCTTCAGGCATGGGATTATTGGAATTTTGGTTTCTAGGCTGTGCTTGTGTTGGGACCACAAATTCTTCAGGTACCACTGTAGCTTTCTCATATGCAGTCTGGCATGAGGGACCAGAATTATGCAGGATGCCATGAAGCCTAGGGCTTGTAGTACTTTTCTTGCAGTTAGATGGTTCTGCTTTGTTAATGCCAAGAAGTAGAGAGGTAGTTGCTCTTTCTTTTCTGCAGTTAGGAATGCCATTTGTTTTGATGTGTCCAGCTCTGCACCCAGAAAGGTTATTGTTTGGGATGGAATCAGCCTTGACTTTTTTATATTGACTGTATATCCCAGGGCTTGTAGCAGGTAAATGACTCTTTGTAAGTCTTCTGTTAGCTTGCTTTTGTTGTCCGCTTGTATCAGGCAGTTGTCCAGGTAGGGATAAATTTGGATCCCCTGAAGTCTGCAATGAGCAATTACTGATGCCAGGCATTTCGTGAACACTCTGGGCGCAGTAGACAAGCCAAAGGGCAATGCTGAAAATTGATAATGCTCTGATCCTGCAAGAAATCTGAGGTATCTTCTGCAAATTGGTCGAATGGGGACATGCAGGTATGCCTCCTTGAGATCTAGAGTTACCAGCCAAGACTCCTTGCCCAGCATGGGAAGAAGCTGCTGTAGGGTCAGCATTTTGAATTTTGGAACAATGAGGAATGTGTTTAAAGCGGACAGGTCTAGAATAGGTCTCCATTTGTTTTCTTTTCTTGGTACCAGGAAGAGTCTGGAGTAAAATCCCTTTCCTTGCTCCATAGATGGTACCTTTTCCACAGCTCTCATTCTTAATAGTTGAGATATTTGCTTTAGAGCTTCTGCCCTTTGAGTAGGTGGTAGGTTTGGCATTCCTCTTTTTCCTGGTAGAGTATGGAAATGGAACCTGTAACCTTGGTGTATAGTTTGCAAAATCCATTTTTCCCTTGTGATGCAATGCCAGTTCTTTGAAAATAAGGTTAGCTTTCCGCCTAAGGGTGCTTCTAGTTGTTCCCTGGTAGGCGGTGCCACTGCCAAGTCACTGTGATTGAGTTGTCGTAGTGGTGGTGGCTGCGTCTGTGCCTCGCTGGTTGTTACCTTGCCACTGGCGTCCCCTGTAAGCACCCCTGGATTGGTTTCTGCCTCTAGAACGCCTATTCCTGCCTCTCTGTGTCTTAGAGGAGTCCGGAAAGGACCAATTCTTGGAGGGCCAGTTCCTGCTAAACCTTGGAGGTTGAACCTGTAAGAAATCTTTCACTGTTTGTACAGATTTCGCCTTCTCCTCCATCTTTTTTAGTACCTGCTGTGCAGGGGAACCAAATAAATTGACCTTGTCCATGGGTGCATCCAAAAGCTTTGATTTGACATGGTCTGGTAATGCCTGTTCTTTCAACCATGCATGTCTCCTGATAATTGTGCCAGTCATGGCTGATCTAAAGGAAGCCTCCAGTGCATCATAGCCACATTTTAAAGAATGGTTACTAACCTGCTGTATGTTATGTACCATTTCCTGAACATATTTTTTAGCTAAAGATTCTTCAGAGGACAGCTTTTTAGTTAACTGGTCAAGCATAAACTCTTGATATTGAATCATATGAAATTGGCAGTTCAAAGCCCTAGCTGACAAAGTAGCAGAGGTGTAAACTTTTTTACCCCATCTCTCTAAGGACCTGGATTCCCTTTCAGAGGGGAGGGGGTTTTTAGTAGAAGTAGCTGCTACAGCTTTAGGGCCCTGGGAGATAGTCTCTGGATCTGCAAAGGGAGCCTTATATAAATGGTGATGAGTGTCCGAGGCCCTGTAGAACCTATCGGGCTTAGCAGGAGCCGGAGGTAATGAATCAGGAGCAGTGCAAGCATCATTAAATGCATCATCTACAACAGAAAGAACTGGAGGTATAGCTAAAGGCCTATGTTGTGGTAAATGAAGAAAGGTTCTAAGCCTTTTTCTGGAGTCTGAGAAATCTTGGCCCTGCCACTGAAATTGTTCCCTCATAGCATGCAAGGTTTCCCCAAAGGAAAATTCCTCAGGTGGAGAGGCTGAAGGAATGGACTCTTCAGCATCAGAGTCTTCGTAAGGGGAATAAGGAGCCTCAGGAGGATCTGTATGTTCTGAGTCATCAGAGGAATCATCTGTGGATACTGGCTCAGGGGGCTCTGCTCTAGGCCTCTTTTCTGGAGGTGGGAGAGAGGTCCTGACTGGATGAGGCTGGGATCCACGAATTAAAGAAATTAGATCCTCAGCCAAAGAAAGCATATGGGAGCTGGTGCTGGGCCTGTGTGAGGGGGGTTTGGCAGGCATCGTTTTAGAAACTTTGGCTGCTTTAGCCCTGGCAAAGGCCTTAATAGACATGGCTGCTGGAGGCCTAGCAGCTCCACGTGCAGGGGATGAAATATCCAGGGGAATAGTGTCTGATAATTCCTGAGAAACCGCAACAGAAGGTTGGATTTCAGAAGCCGATTCTACCAGGTTAGAGGAGGCCTCGGTAGAAGGCATGGTTTCGGCTGAAGAAAGAACCGCTTGCTCGGTTTCGGCCGAAACCGAGACACTCGCGGTTTGCTTAATCGCGGTTTCGGCCGAAACCGCGGACCGCGAGTGTCGGTCCTTTTCTTTGCGTTTTTTGGTAATTTCTGTTGTCGGAAGATCCGACGGCATAATATAGGCAAATTCAGAGTCGAAAATCTGTTCAGCAAACTCCGACCGACGTCTAAGCGTCCGTCGGTTAAAAGAAGCACAGGCTAGACAAGCTGCTACGTCGTGGTCTGGGCCTAAACAATGTATGCAGTAGGAGTGGAAATCCTTATGAGGTATTTGTTTCCCACAAGATAAACAGTTATTCACTTTCTCTGACATCGGCTGAGGCAAGAAAGAGTCCCCAACGGGGTACTTAGCTTTTTAGAAGTCTTCGAAGTAGTATTCGGTAGTAGTAATCTCTGGATCTGACCGACCGGCACTTGCGAACAGCTTCTGCTTCGGGCGCCATGCGGCAAGAAAGACTGAGGAAGATGGCGTCGGCTGATGCCTTTATACCCGAAAAACTGCAGCGATGACGTCGGGTGAAGTGCGACACCAGCCGAAGCCAGACCCAGACTTTGGAATCCGGACGACCGAAGGGCTGCCTGACGACAGGACAACCCATTTGTAAGGACTGCAGATGCATCCTTGAAGGACATCAGTAAATGGAAGAGGTTTGCTTTTTGGGCCCAACTCCGAGGATTAGACCCTATGACAGCCTCGGTGTCAGAGGTTCTGAAGTTTTTAACTTCCCTGTTCAACCAGGGTTGTTCGGTGTCTACCATCAAAGTTCAATTGGCGGCTATTTCCAATTTTCACGAGAGCACAGAACCACCTTTAATGAGCAACAAGTTTGTGCAAAGCTTTTATTAAAGGAGCTTGGCTTCTACGGCCTCCTATATCTCATCCCGCACCACAGTGGGACCTTAACGTAGTGTTAGGTGCATTAACCGCACCTCCCTTTGAGCCGGCAGCAACCTGTGACTTAAAATTTCTTTCTTGGAAGACTGCCCTTCTAGTTGCTATTACATCAGCCAGGCGAGTTTCAGAACCTCAAGCCCTATGCGTCAAACCACCATACCTGGTATTTCACAAGGATACAGTATCTCTTAGACCAAACCCATCCTTTACACCAAAGGTTTGTTCTAAGTTTTGTTTGCAACAATCACTGGAATTACCATTTTTTTTTTTCCCTAAGTATTCAAACAGAGCTGAGTATACCTTTCACAGCTTAGACGTGCACAGACAATTACGTTTCTATTTGGATAGGACACACCATGCACGAAAATCAGATCAACTGTTTGTGTCCTTTTCGGATAGTAAGTTGGGCAAAGCCGTCACGAAAGTCACTATTGCCAAGTGGATCAGAGACTGTATCAGTCATATTTATCGCATTTCAAATAAGGAGCTTACAGTTCCAGTGAAAGCTCATTCTACCAGGGCTATGGCCACTTCGGCAGCCTTTCATTCCAAGCTCTCTATTAGTGACATCTGTGCGGCTGCTACGTGGTCTTCTCTACACACCTTTATTTCTCACTACAAATTGGATGTGGCATCTAGGGGTCGAGCTTCCTTCGGTTCCATGGTTCTCTGGACCGTTTTCCAATGAGCCACCCAGGAATTAGGTGCTAGAGACGCTGTCCCATCTGTAGAGAATGTAGGCGAGATAGGATCACATTACATCTTTTAGTTATGTACTTACCATAACTTTAGATGTATGGGATCCATCTCGCCTACATTCCTAATAACCCACCCTCCTTCCCCCTGCCTTGTAGGCCAGAAGAGACCGGACGATCTGAATCCAATTTTTCCTCTCTTGAAACACCTGGCAATGTTATAACAACTGTCTATGTGGGTGTGCATGTGTGCGGACAAACAAGATCTGGGAAAGCAGTAGTGGTGCATCCTGGGATACGAGGTAACTCAGCCAATAAGAGACTGCGTTCTATTGTATAGCGGCCGAGTCGGAGCAGAGGATCGGCTCCGAACCCATCTGTAGAGAATGTAGGCGAGATGGATCCCATACATCTAAAGTTATGGTAAGTACA
Organism: Protopterus annectens; assembly: GCF_019279795.1. Lineage (NCBI taxonomy): Eukaryota > Metazoa > Chordata > Ceratodontiformes > Protopteridae > Protopterus > Protopterus annectens. The sequence continues at coordinate 710,982,748 of NC_056739.1, read as the reverse complement.
TAACTAAAAGTTATTCAAGTCCTGCCTTTTTTTTTTTATAAATAACAAACATCTTTATTAAACCATCATTTATGACATAGGTAATCATACACTTATATAGATGAAAACAAACCACACTGACACAATCCTAGTTGCAAACATTATGCATCACTTATAATCTACCCAGTTGTTTTCAGTCAAACATTACATAGTCCATTTAAATCCTGTCTTCTTTTAAACCTCATTATTCCTCCCCTGTATGTATTGTTCCCACAATTCCCATTTTTATCCTTTGTGGTTTGCTCACACCCTTTTCTAAAGATCTCAGTTCCAGTTGTTTTACTTCTGTTACTATATTCACTACGTCTAGTACAGTTGGTTAAGAATTTGATTTCCATTTTCTACTAATAGCTTTTTTTGGCAGCCACCATAATTAGACACAGCAAGGCTTACCATGTCTAAGCAATTCCGATTCTGTATCATAGCTCAAAAAAATCATATCCCTCGTCATACCAATCTGCCCCCCCCCCAATCATCTCTGACATTGCATCCCGCAGGGAATCCTTAAAGTCCGACAACTCACTGCACTCCCAGAAAAAATGCTCCCAATTACCTCTTTCTTCCCCATCACACCTCCAACATTTGCAGTCCACCATAGGAAGAATTCTCTGGAGTCTACCTGGGGTATAAAAATATCTACGTAAACATTTCCAAGCAAAACTCCTAAATCATCTACACTTTGTTGCACATTTGGGGGACATACATATATGTCAGGATATAAAACGTGTACACACCCCTGTTAAAATGCCAGGTTTTTGTGATATAAAAAAAATGAGACGACAATAAATCATTTCAAAACTTTTCCCACCTTTAATATGATCTATACTCTGTACAATTTAATTGAAAAACAAACAAATATGTTAGGGTAAAAATATAAAAAATAAAAAACACTCAATATACTAGTTGCATAAGTGTGCACACCCTTAAACTAATACTTGTTGTGTGTGCACACCATTAAACTAATACTTTGTTGAAGCACCTTTTGATTTAATTATAACATTCAGTCTTCTTGGGTACACACCTGCCATCAATTAAAGAGACTGATTAACCCCACATAAAAGTTCAGCTGTCCTAGTAGGAATTTGCTGAATTTACTCAGTTGCCTGCTACAGCAAAAGCCATGGTTCGCAAAGAGCTTACAAAGCATCAAAGGGATCTCTTTGTTGAAAGGTATCAGTCAGGAGAAGGGTACAAAAAAATTTCCACAGCATTGGATATACCATGGAACGCAGTGAAGACAGTCATCAAAAAGTGGATAAAATATGGGACAACAGTTATGTTGCAAAGAACTAGATGTCTCTCCAAAATTGACGAAAAGACAAGACAAAAGCTGGTCAGGGAGGCTTCTAATAGACCAACAGCAACACTGAAGGAGCTGCAGGAATTTCTGGCAAGTACTGATTGTGTACTACATGTGACAATCTCCCGTATTCTCCATATGTCTGGACTATGGGGTAGGGTTGCAAGATGGAAGCCTTTTCTTACACAGAAAAACATCCAAGCCCGGCTAAAATTTGCAAAACAATACATCAAGTCTCCCAAAAGCATGTGGGAAAATGTGTTATGGTCTGATGAGACCAAGGATGAACTTTTTGGCCATAATTCCAAAAGGTATGTTTGGTGCAACACTTTGCATCACCACAAGAACACCATCCCCACGGTGAAGCATGATGGTGGCAGTATCATGCATTGGGGTTGCTTTTCTTCAGCTGGAACTGGGACTTTAGTCAAGGTGGAGGGAATTATGAACAGTTCCAAATGCCAGTCACTTTTGGCCCAAAACATACAGGCATCTGCTAGAAAGCTGAAGATGAAGAGGAATTTCTCATTTCAACACGACAATGACCCCAAGCATACATACAAATCAACAAAAGAATGGCTTCACTAGAAGAAAATTAAAGTTTTGGAATGGCCCAGCCAGATCTCAGACCTAAATCCAATAGAAAATCTGTGGGGTGATCTGAAGAGGGTTGTACATAAGAGATGCCCTTGCAATCTGACAGATTTGGAAGTGCTTTTGCAAGGAAGAGTGGACAAATATTGCCAAGTCAAGATGTGCCACGCTGACAGACTCCTACCCACAAAGACTGAATGCTGTAATTATATCAAAAGGTGCTTCAAACAAGTATTAGTTTAATGGTGTGCACACTTATGCAACTAGCTTATTATATATTGTTTATATTTTTCCCCTAACACTCACGATCCTGCGCAACTACAGATGTGATACAGTCATAGTACATGTGCCAGAAATTATCCGAGACATGCCTCCCAGAACTGTACAGCAGAAACTGATGAAACTCTAAGAATGTACGTGAGGCAGGTATGAACTTAGTTCTCAGCAGCATTTAACCTTCACCTAGAATGATGTCACAGTATGAACAAAAGTTGACTGACTTCCAACAACTGGATTAGCTTCTGATGTCATTCAATGGGGGCTACAGTATTTATTAGCCTGGAAGGAGATGACAGACTGCCCTCACTGCTTAACAAGGATGCCCTGCGCCTCCCGTCCCCCAAAGCTTCTGTATATTGGCAGCAACCTTATCCACCTACATAGTGCCTTTCTTAGGCAATGTCACTCTTCAAAAGCTTCCAAAATAAAACAGAATTTAGATAAACATTAAGGTAGCACTGTTCAACTCTAGGAGTCTCAACAAAGAACTCCACTCCCTATAGGCATTCCTCATGTTGGAATGCATCAATATAAACATCATCACAGAGATCTGGTTCAAGGTTACTGACAGCACCACATCATTGCAGGGTTTCAGTGACTACCATGCATTCAGGTCTGTCACACTGGATGAAGGCACTAAAGGCAGGGATGTCCTCAAAATCATAAAACAAGACAGGATAATGACTCAATTCTTCATGTCCAGTTTAATATTAACAACACCTAATATCACATCACAGCAGACTATATGACACCTTGGCCCATACCCCCCTACTTTAACAGTAAGCATTCAACCAAATACAATCCTCTCAGTTGACTTCAACCACCCCTCCATCAACTGGACTGGATGACCTATACTTCCACAAACATGTATGGCCAGAGATTTCTGGATTTCATAAATACAACCTTGCTAGACCACCTAGTCCACATCCCAATGGGGGAGGGGGGGGGTGACAAGATTCTGAACCTGGTTCTCACCAATATAGGACAGCTCTATTCCCAACCAGTTGTAACCTCCCTCCCTAGTCAAACTGGACTATAAATCCATCAGTTTTACTATAAGACTAAAACCAGAGGCATCCTCAAAAAACTCAGTTTGGGATTATAGGTTCATAGGTTGGTACTAGGCTATCGGCCCTAGGGCTTATGCAAGCCTAGCCATAACAATTCCCTGGATATTTCTTCCCACAATATTTACTTCTCCAGGCCCCTGTCTAGCAGGGCGACTGACATGATCCCCGGGGTGAATTTCCTATCTCCCATCCAATCATCAAGGTTCCTTTTGAAGAGAGCCAAAGAGGTGCTCTGCTTGATATGTATGGGCAGTCTATTCCAGAGTATGGGGAGTCTCTGGGTCAGTAAAGTACAGTTTTGTACCTACCAAAAATGTAGATGTTCGAGTGTTCACCCTGCTGCAGTCATCACACTTGGGTTATCCTGCCGTCAGGTGGTCCCGCAGTCGGCCCGAATTCCAAAGTCTTGGTCCGGCGTCGGTTGCTGTCGCTTCTTCCCTGACATCAGTGTGCCAGGGGTATACAAGAGGCATCCAACGCCATTTTCTTCAGTTTTTCTTGCCCCAAATGTCAGGTGCTCCCAAAAGGTATGCAAAAAAAAAAAAAAAAAATATATATATATATATATATATATATATATATATATATAGCTATATAAAAATAAAACAAAACCCTTAGGTACAAGCAAATACACCAAAGAGGTAGTATAGGATAAAGTGGTAGAGATAAGTTCAGCTAGTTCAGAGGGGATGGAGGGAGGGTAACCTGGACTGCAGCAGGGTGAACACTCGAACATCTACATTTATGGTAGGTACAAAACTGCACTATGTTCATCGTGTTACCCTGCTGCAGTCATCACACTTGGGTTGAATCCCAAAGCTCAGGAGGGGAGGTGGAGTCAAACAGGGTTAGAAGAAGCTAGTAGGCCCTGCAAAACTGCAGTGGCAAAACCAGCTCTAGTCTTAGAGTAAAGAGGTAAGTGATAGTGTTTGGTGAAGGTGTGCACTGAACTCCAAGTAGCAGCTTCTAGAATATCCTTGGTTGGCACTCCCCTTGGAAAGGCTGCTGATGTAGCTGTAGCCCTGGTAGAGTGGGACCTAATGTTAGCAGGTACTGGTTTCCCATGATGTGTGTAGCAGAAACGTATGCAATGTCCTATCCATTTAGAAATGGTCTGTTTTGAGAAAGCTTTTCTTTGTGATCCTGTAGCATAGGCTACAAAGAGCTGGTCAGTTTTTCTGAAAGCCTTAGTTTTATCCAAGTAGTAACGTAATTGCCTGTGAATGTCCAAAGAGTGCAGGAGTCTTTTTCCTTTGTTCTGGGGATTTGGGAAGAAGGTGGGCAAGTGAATCTTTTGGTTTAGGGCCACACTGGATACCACCTTTGGCATAAAGGAAGGATTAGTTCGTAGAGAAACTCTGTCTTGATGAAAAATGAGGAAAGGTTCCACTGCCATTAGTGCCTGTAGCTCTGAGACTCTTCTAGCTGAGGTTATTGCTAGTAGTAGGGCAGTTTTCCATGAAAGAAATTTTAAATCAGTTGAAAAAGCTGGTTCAAAGGGTGGCAGTGTAAGCTTTTCCAGGACAAAGTTGAGATCCCAAGTAGGTGTTGGAGCTCTCCTTGGCGGTCTTAAGTTCTTAGCCCCTCTGAGGTACTGTCTTAGGAGTGGATGTGAAAATAAAAGAGGATCCGTGCTGTAATGAGCTGAAATTGCTGAGGCATGGATCTTAATACATGAAAAGGAAAGACCTTTGTGTAACATCTCAGTTAAATATTGTAGAATCTGAGGAATGTTCAGCTCCAGGGGATTTAGGCCTTTAGCCTGGTTCCAGGTGCAACATCTTTTCCATTTGTCTGAATAGGTTTTCCTGGTGCTGGGCCTCCTGGCCTCCAGAATGACATCCATAACAGTTTTGGATAAAGGTGTTGGCTGGTTGTTTAGGTAATTTGCCATGCAGCCAGGTTTAGAGTCTTGAGCTGGCTGTGTAGAATCAGATTGTCTCGCTGGGTGAGCAGGTGAGGAATTTGTGGCAAAATCCATGGTGGGCCATGTTCCTTAAAATTGGATACCAATGTTGGTGTGGCCAGTCTGGTGCAACGGGAATCATTTGTGGCCTCTCTAATCTGACTTTCAGCAGTACGTTTGCTAGAAGAGGCAGTGGAGGGAAGGCATATACTGTTAATGTTTTCCAACTGAATGAGAGGGCGTCCACTTTCCAAGCTAGTGGATGGACGGTCCTTGTGCAAAATTTTTGAAGTTGGTGGTTGTGGGGGCTTGCAAACAGATCTATGTCTGGGCGTCCCCATTTTTGAGCTATCATTGCAAATACTTGTGGATCTAGTTTCCATTCGTGTGGCTTCATGATGTTTCTGCTTAGGTCGTCTGCCAATGTGTTTTTCTTTCCCGGCAGGAATTGTACTTGTAATTGAACCTGGTAAGAAAGTGCAGTGTTCCACAAGGTCATTGCTTGCCTTCATAGAGTAGGAATGTGTGCCCCCTTGCTTGTTTATGTACCACATAACTGTGGTGTTGTCTGTCCTTATTAGTAGTTGTCCTGGGTGTAGAAGGTCCTTGAAAGCTGTTAGGGCATTCTGCACTGCTAGTATTTCTTTTGTCTCTGATCTGTAGTCCATTTGCCCTGAATGCACTGTCCTGCCATGTGTGCTCCCCAGGCATAGTCCGATGCATCTGTTGTCATAGTTTGCCTGGCTGTGGGTAAGGTGAAAGGCTGACCCTTGTTGAGGTGACATGCCTGTGCCCACCATAGAAACACCTGTTGAAGGCAGGGAATGAATGGAATCATTGTTTCCAAGCTGTGGCTGTGCTAAGTCCATACACTTTTCAGGCACCATTGTAATTTCCTCATATGCAGTTTTGCAAATGGTATTAGTAGTATGCAAGATGCCATGAATCCCTAGGCCTGCAGAATTTTTCTTGCAGGGAGTTGGGTCTTTGTTGCCATTATCTTGAAATATTGAAACAGCTGTCGTTGTTTGCCTGGCGTGAGATAAGCCATCTGGGCCGTTGTACCCTAGGCAACTTAGAAGGTGTTTGACAAATGCCAGATGCTGTAAAAGAATGTTCTTGCTTTCTGCTTGAATAAGACAGTCGTCCAGGTATGGGTATATTTGAATTCCTCTTTGTCTGCAGTATGCAATTACTGATGCCAGGCATTTTGTGAAGACCCTGGGCGCAGTAGATAAGCCAAAGGGCAGTGCAGAGCATTGATAATGCGTTGAACCTGCAATGAAGCGGAGGTATCTTCTGCAATTTTGTCTGATAGGGACATGCAGGTATGCCTCCTTGAGGTCCAAAGTGACTAGCCAAGCATTCTTGCCCAGCATGGGAAGAAGCTGCTGTAGTGTTAGCATCTTGAATTTTGGTACTTGCAGATAGGTGTTCTGAATTGAAAGATCCAGAATGGGTCTCCATGCTTTGTCCTTCTTGGAACTAGGAAGAGTCTTCAGTAAAATCCTTGTCCTTGCTCCTGTGTAGGTACCTGTTGAATGGCTCTCATGTTCATGAGAACTGTAATTTGTTTTTGTGCCTCTGCCCATTGATTTGGTGGCAGGTTTGGCATTCCTTTGATCCTTGGTAAGGTATGAAAGTGGAATCTGTAGCCTTGATAGACAATGTTTAGAACCCATTTGTCTTTTGTGATGATGCGCCAGTTGTCTGCAAAAAATGCTAGTTTTCCTCCCAAGGGTGTTGCCAGGAGAGATTTGCTTGGTAGTGTGAGGATAGAGTCATTGTGTCTGCCTTATGCTAGTTTGGGGCCTGTCCTCTCCTCCTTTCTGGGTAGCAGAACCCCATTGGTGAGGTTTGTAAGGGCCTTGTGACTGACCTCTGCCCCTTGGGCATCTGTATTTGCCCCTCTGTGATCTGTCTGAAGCTGGAAAGGACCAAATTTTTGTTGGCCAATTTCTGCTGAAGCGAGGGGGTTGTACCTGCAAGAAATCCTTGACCGTTTGCATAGATTTAGCCTTATCCTCCATTTTCTTTAAAACCTCTTCTGCTTTGACGCCAAATAATACATCCTGTTGTAAAGGTGCATCTAATAATTTTGCTTTAACATGGTCAGGGAGGGTTTGCTCTTTTAACCAAGCATGTCTACGAATGACAGAGCCAGTAACAGCTGCTCTATAGGAAGCTTCCAGTAAATCAAATCCGCATTGTAAAGTATGCTTGCCCACCTGTTCAGCTGCATGCAACAGATCCTGCATTTCCTTGAATTCAGGCTGTTCTAAATGTGTGCTCATTTTTTTGTTTTAATAGAGACATCAGGAATTGTTGATATTTCAACATGTGAAACTGGCAATTTAATGCTCTCATAGCCAGAGTTGTGGAGGTGTATATTTTCTTTCCCCATCTATCTAGGGCTCTAGAATCTCTTTCAGAGGGCATAGGATTTTTAGCTATAGAAGCTTTTGCTCCCTTAGGACCCTGGGATATGGTTTCTGGGTCAGCTACAGGGCTTTTATAAACAAATTTGTGTGAATCAGGTACTCTGTCTGGTTTGGCTGGAGCAGGAGGTAGAGAGTCTGGATTTAAACTAGACTCCAAGTAGACATCATCCACAATATCTAAAACAGGAGGGATAGCAAGAGGTCTGTGCTGGGGCAATAAAAGGAACTCTCGGAGCCTTTTCTTAGAATCTGAGTAATCCTGGCCTTCCCAGTGGAAATGTTCCCTCATGGTATGTAATGTTTCCCCAAAGCAGTAGTCTTCAGGGGGCGATGCTGAGGGAATAGAGTCTTCAGCATCAGAATCCTCATAAGGTGGAAAAGTGTAATCCTGTTCCACAGAAGAATCTGAGGAGAGAGAAACCTGGTCAGAGGATGCGTAATCCTCCTCTTGTCTTGGTCTTTTATCAGGAGGGGGATGGGAACCCCTGATAAGGGTAATTAAATCTTCAGCCATCTTAAGCATCTGTTTCTTAGGCATGGGGCCTTGACCTGTAGACTGAAGAACATTTTTCTTAGGTTTTAAAGGAGTTTTAAGCTTAGCATAAGACTTAAAGGTGAGTGTAGTCGGTCTGAAGACACTTCTGCAACCGAAGGTGTTTCCTCTGCACCGGTGTCTAATTCTGCTCCGGTGTCAGTAGATGGCTGCGTAGGCCTAGTAGACTCCGCTTGGGAGTCAGCAGCTGTCTGGGGTTCCAGCTCTGCGGTCGTCAGGGGTTGCGTAGGCGCCTCAGTGAAAACCGGAGAACCGGCGACAGGCCCAGCTGAGGCCTCGGTGTCTGGCTTATTTCTAGGCTGCCTGTCCTTATCCTTGCGTTTTTTATGAATTGCGGTCGTCGGCTGCTCCGACGGCATGATATAATTAAATTTCCTACCAAAGTAATGCCGTGCAAAGTCAAAACGGCGTTTGATAGTGCGTTTATTAAACCTAGCACAATAACGATAACCTGTGACGTCGTGGTCTGGGCCTAGGCAAAGAATACAATAGGAATGGAAGTCCTTATGGGGTATTTGCTTCCCACAAGAAATGCAATTGTTAACTTTTTCTGACATCGGACTGAGGGAAGAAAATGTTCCCCAATGGGGTACTTAGCTTTATTGAAGACTTTGGACTGAAATTCAAATCGAAAATCTCAGGTGTCGGCCGACCGGCTGCTTCAGGCACCGCGCGGCAAGAAAGACTGGAGAAAATGGCGTCAGATGCCTCTTATATACCCCTGGCGCACTGACGTCAGGGAAGAAGTGACAGCAAACGACGCCGGACCAAGACTTTGGAATTCAGGCCGACTGCGGGACCGCCTGACGGCAGGATAACCCAAGTGTGATGACTGCAGCAGGGTAACACGATGAACATCCTATCCCACCAGCATGTTTTGTTCATTGTGATGACAAGGTTTAGATCCCTGGAGTGTGTGGCTCTGAGGGATTGGGATTGGAGCATGTCCAACAGCTCAGGGTTTGACATGGCCTTGTATGTTAAGCAGAGAACGCCTCTGAGTAGACGATATGCCACAGAGTATAGCTGGAGTTTTTTTTAGACGGTCAGTATATGTCATCTGCTTTAGGCCTGTGATTCTTTTAGTGAGGTATTTCTGTGGCCTTTCAAGCTGTTGCAGATGTCTTGTGAAGTACATACCAAACGGGCCATTATACTCTATAATGGGTCTAATGAGGGCTGAGTACAGTGGGACAATGACCTCCTTTTTTCTGGATGAAAAGCCCTTAGTGATGAGGTGTGCCACATAGAAGGATTTCCTGACTGTTGTGGCAATGTGGTTATCGAAAGTGAGACCACTGTCCACCTGTGTCCCTACGTCTCTCATCACACTTTCAATGTTTAGTGTCCTGCCACCTATGTGGTAATTCATGGGTACATGTTTTTTTTCCAAAGGGGATAACTATACATTTCTTGGCATTAAGCTTGAGCCCATGGCTCTGGCACCAGGCATTTTTTTCTGTAAGGCCCTTTTGTAGACTATCCACATCATTTAAGGATTCAATAATGGCTCCCAGTTTGCAGTCATCTGCAAACTTTGTTAGCCAGAGTCCCTTAGTGTTGGCCTGTACTTCAGAGAAGTAGATGCCAAACAAGAGTGGTCCCAGGACTGAACCCTGAGGTACTCCACTTGTCACTTGTCTGGAGCTGGATTTGGAGTCGGCTACTTTTACTGTCTGGGTTCTGTCAGTAAGCCAGTTAGCAACCCATCCAGTGACGTAGGGATTTATGCCCAGCTTAGTAAGTTTATCTATGATTCCAGAGTGGGGAATGGTGTCAAAGGCCTTGGCGAGGTCCAGATAAGCTGTGTGGACTGCCTTACCCTCGTCCACAGCTCTGGAGACTGATTCGAAGAAGTAAATCAGATTCAGAAGACAAGATCAGCCCTTCACAAACCCAAACTGGGTGGGGTCTAGTGTTTGAAGGTTGCCAATGTCTTTGTTTACAAGTTCCATGATAATGCGTTCCATGCCCTTGCAAATCAGGCTTGTCAGACGGATGGGACGGTAGTTCCCGGGATCCAAGGTGGATTCTCCCTTGTGGAGCGGGATAACTGTAGCTGTGCGCCATTCAGTGGGCACGAAGCCTGAGGTGAGGCTATGATTAAACATGACACTTAGGTGAGGTGCCAGTTAATTTTGAAGTTCATGTAGTACACAGCCTGGGATGTCATCTGGTCCCATGGATGCTGTATTCTTAGCTTTGGAGAGTGCGGTTTCTACCTGTGTGGCTGTGATTATCGGAATTTGGCAATCTTTTGGTATTGAGATGGACCCTTTAGGGGGTGAAGTTGGCACTAAATCGATATGCCAGGATATTGGCAATAACCTTGGGATCAGTATATTTAATGCCATTCTGTTGTAACTCAGAGCAGATCTGAGCATTGTCATTTAGATTTTTGACATAACTATAGAATGCCTTGTGGTTGTCTTTGGCAATTTTATTTTCATAACTAGCTTTTGAGGATTTTATGAGGGATCTCAGCTTCTTACTGAGGGAGCTTTTTGCATCCTGGGATTTTCCTCTTTTTTTCAACAGTTTCTTCCTTCTGTTGTACAGTTTGTTTATAGCAGGGGACCACCAGATTGGCTTCCTTTTTTTGGAGAAGAGCATCTTGGTTCTATTTGGGATGGCACGATTCATGCACGAGTGGATGTCCTCATACAGTGCCTTAGCTTTATGCTAAAGCTACTCTTCTAAAACTGAGTTAAGATCTGGCTATATTCAACATTCCCTTCTACCTGGAAGACCAGTCTGCATATGTGGAAACTAACTGCCAAATTCTATGCGCATGTAAACAGTTGTGACTTCCAAGATAGCGCACACTGAGTAAAAGCTTAATTCTAGCTCTTCCTGTGTGAAAACAGAAACTCAGCAGGGAAGGTCAGTAGACTCGTGTTTATGGGTAAATTTCAATAACTGGCTAGTAAGTGTACTACCTGGATGCCAAGAAAAAAAGAAATACAGAAGACCTGGAAAGAAAATCAGGAAGAAACACTGACTGGGGAAAGTTCTGCAGCTGTTCAGGAAAAAGCAATGTAACCTCCAACCATGAATTCCAGTAACCTACATAAGCCAACTGCACGCATACCTGGTTAAAATAAATGAAACACTGATAGCGTACATCAGCACAAACAACAAAAGGCTGAAAAAAATGGAATAAGCTTTAAACAAATATTCAGATAACATGATAAAGCTAAAAAAATAGAGGTTGAAATAAAAAAAGGCTGGCTGAATATGAGACTGCTCAGGAAGAGATGTTTCAAAAATAATAGAATTAGAGGACAGAGCACACAAGAAAAACCTGAGAGTTTCAGCTTTACATAGAGAAATTGGAAGGAACAGACTGCATTCATTTTATGAAAGCACAAGTAAGCAAATGAACTGGTATTCCACAGCAGGAGTTGTTAGTTGAAAGGGCACATCATGTGTATGCTACAAACCTGGCTATGAGAAAGCAACCTAGACCTTTAACAGTAAAGATGCAATCCTACCAGCAGAAGGAGTTAATTTTGACAAAACTGTGGCAGAGGGACAAAGTACTAAAAGTGGGAGACAAGTGGGAGACAGTAGAGTGTTTGAGGAGGATTACTCATTGTACACCAGGCAGAAGAGAAGCAAATTTATTCCACTATTCAGGTAATGTTGAGTCGCAGGTGTGAGATTCAAAGTGCTGTACCCAGTTGTCTTCAAAGTATTCTTCCCTGGAGGGACAAAATCATTTTTTGATGAAGTGCATGCTAAGGAGGAAATAAAAGTTTGTCCAACAAAAACGTGAGCTGTGAAGCAGAAAGAGATTATGCTTGTTCTTCTGGTAATAAAGACCACATGTAAACAGCTGTACAGGCACATCTGTACCCATTTTAAGAAAATATAACATCAAATTTAAAAATAAACCACTGTGGTTGAGCCCAAATATAAAGAGGCTCTACTATAAAAGGAAAAAGCACTAAAAAAGAAATGTAATTTTCCTAATGTCAAAAATGCTGTTACTAAAATTAACAGAGAAACTTCAGTCTGATCAAATCAACCAATGCAAGATGCCAGATAAAAACAGCCTCATAGGCAAACAATTATAAAGCCATCTTTAACTATGTTAGAAGCTCAGAAGTGTGCAGTGCTAACGATAAATAATATCACATACTCTGAACCACCTGAAGACATAGCCTATTTAGCAGATAAATTTAGCTCCACTTTCACTCTCTCTACTCCCACATTATATAGTCAAGTCCACCCTCCCCACCCAGTCTCCCAGGAGCAAGTCCTAAAAGCATTACTTAAGGCCAAGATCACTGCTTCTATGAGGTCAGACAGCATTCCAAGATTGCCTGCTGGTCAGCCTGAAATGTGACCTGTCATTCCCCTACAGTGGCTATTTAATAGTCTCCAAACATGATTTGTGCCAGAAAAGAGTAGGACAGCAATAGTCATTGCCCTGTAGAATGAGGGAACATTAATGGACCTATGTAATTACCAACCAATAAACCTGACCAGCCTCATCTGTAAGGGCATGGAAAGGATCACTATGGAATGAATAAATAAGGACATAGGGAATGTACAAACTCTCTTGACCCGTGCCAGTTCAGTTTTGTAAATGGCAAATCCTGCCTACTTAATCTGGTCAATTTCTCTAAGAAGGTCACCAAAGCAATGGATGACAGAAAATCTGTACACACTGCATATGTAGTCATTGCAAAGGCATCTGACACCATTCCACACTTGGTTATAGTTAATAAACTCACTCAGTGAAATACAAATCCCTTATGTAACTCATTGGATACCAAACTGGCTGAAAAATAGAACCCAAGAAATTAGGGTGGGTGGATCTACCTCCTCCAAAAGATATGCTACTTGTGATGTACCTCAAGCCACTCCTCTGTCATTTACTTCTCAGTGGTCCATGCTAATGCTAAGGGCTTGTGGTTGACTAAGTTTGCAGTACACTTGGAGCTTTGCAACTATTGCAATGGCAACACACCCCACACCCATGAAAGTTAATGCAGTAGTGAAGGACGTGTAAACATATGTAGACAGTGAACTGTCATTTGATCAGCATTGTAATGTAATCATTCTTCACTGTGCAGCTTATTAGTAAGGGTATGTCATCTGGTCCAGAGGGGTGATCAGCCCACTGTGCCCTGTGCTTATTAGGCCAGTCATTGAGTATAATTCCCTCTTCTGTATGAATCATCTGATACAACCTTACCACAATGCTTTGTCACCAAGAAAATCAAGGACCTAAACCACAGGAGCTGAACTGACAAGTGTCAAAGCCCTGTCCCTCTTCTTGGTATCTTACAGGCTACTGAGGGGTGACCTCTATATTGCTTACACAGCCTCTGCTGAACCCATCCTTTCAGACCTACTGCACACCCACAAGTTCAGCAGTGGCAGAAACACCCACTCAAAAGATCTTATTTTGATATCCTTCCCTATCACTATTGCAGTATTCATTACATGTGGGATTTCCTGCCAAGGGTAGCCTAGTGTCTGGCCAGTATATCAAAGCCTTTACATCCTCCCAGCATTGTACATGAGTTGTATGCTCCCTGCGCAGGTGTAGGGCATAAAGGTGACACATGCATGCTCAATACTCTTTACCGCCAGTTCAAACTCCATGGTTGAACATCAGTCTGAATACCTTTTGCTGAGTTAGCTTCTACTGAGCCATTTACAGAGAAGTACCCCACTGGAGTTCCTTTCTTTCTTCTTCCTTTGTGTTTAATTGGAGTTCATATAATCTAGGAAGTGAAAATGTCAGTGTGTGACAGATTTCTCCATTAAGATAGACATGAGAACTGCCTGTTCTGCTTAGGTACTATGCACAACTATATCCAGTGTACCATTTGTCAGGCTTTTGTTCCAAAAACTCTTCACAGCTATCCATCTACTTGAAGAACCAACACCTTAATTATTTGGCCCAGGGTACCATGGCCAAATCAACCCACCCTGAGGTACAATCGCCTCTTAAAAAGAAGACTAAAAAGTTCCAGTCTGACTCTGCTGCTGCCCACCCTCCACCAGACATCCCTCTTGAAGTGGATGAAGACCCCGAAGAAAGTGCAGTGCCAACATCTTTCTTTGCCATGACCCTGTTTGACGCTGGCATGGAATCGGCTTCTTGCAAATCCTCTGAGTCTGAGCAAACATCCACCATACACATTGAGAGGGAACAACAGGTGATAAATTCCGAAGGGGGCTGAGGGGGAATTCCCCAAATTCTAGTTAGAGAAATGGTCCCTGGTACTCAGAGTCTACACACGGCGCCGATCCTCCTAGGTTGGTCAAACCTCACATCCCATTGAAAAAGAATTAGAAAAGTAAACATACGTCTCCCATTGCTAAAGATCCTAAGAGCGTCAGGATTTTGTCCAGGGTTTGTTCACTGCCCTGATGGCCATGACGCACTTTCAGGGATTATCTGTTCCTCTTTATCCTCATTGGTCTTCTACCCCAGTCAAAAGAGCTATTAGATCTGTGATGCAACTCGTTCCAGAATCCCAACGAGGAACAGGATTTTATTGCAGGAGTTTTCTGGTAACACAAATGAGGGGTCATGGAGACCTATTCTTTCTCAATACCTACTTTCAGGATGCTTTCCCTCCAAACTCTGTTTTCCCCGCTTGCTTCTCCAGGCATTTCTGGTCTCTCTAGCTCTAAAGGATGCCTATCTTCATATCCCCATTCACCCTCTCTTCTGAAGGTTTTTACATTTCTCTGTTTCTTCCCTTTATTTTCAGTTCTCTACTTTGCCCTTTGGTCCTTCTACATCACCAAGAGTATTCACCAAATGTCTGGCCCTTGTGATAGCCACTTAAAGGCTTCAGATAATCCAGATATTCCCTTATCTGGATGAACTGCTTCTTCAGGCTCCATCTCAGTCCCAGCTTCTTCAGAATCTACACTTTAACATACACTTTCTGAACAGTTTGGGGTTCACCATCAATCTCAAGAAGTCAGTTCTGACTCCTTCTCAAGACCATATTTTTTGGGGTTGCAGAAAACAAGCCATCTCAGTGTTGGCCTCTCTTCCATCTCCCAAGGTTCTGTATCTAACAACCTTCAAATCTCTGCTCCCCCCTTTCTCTCTTTCCTGCAAGGGAATTTCCCAGAGCCTTGAGGTTCATGGCAGCTATGGTCCACATAATCCCCTTTGCCACACTTCATATGAGAAAGCTTCAATGGTATGTCAAAGCAGTTTGGCTCTGGCATTGCCACACTGTAAACTTTCCAGTACTTCTACTACCCTGTCTCAAACTCAAGTTTCATTGGTGGAATTGGCAGATCTACCTCAGTCCAGACCTGCCTTTTCAGACTACTGCCCCTACTGAAGAGATTTTCACAGACGCTTCCAACTGGGGGTGGGGAGCTCCTCCAATAGTCTGAAGATTCAAGGTCTCTGGCTCCTTCATGAGCGGTCAGGCCACATCAACATAAAAGAGATGAGGGTGCTCATTCTTCCTCTACAGGCCATCTATTCTTTTCGGACTCCAGACCCTCTAAAGGTCTTTACAGACAATACCAAAATCATGTGGTACAACAACAACTGGGGGGGGGGCACAAAGTCGTTTCTCTGCAGACTAGTTCTTCAGGGTTGAGACCTTGCTATCCACCATCAGATAACCCTTCAGGTCATCTACATCCTTCAGAACATAACCCTGTGGCAGACTTTGAACAAGTCCAGGGCACAACCTCATGAATGGATGATTCAGAGAGAAGCGTTTCTGGACATAGTGCACTGATGGGGTATTCCTCAAGTGGATGCTTTTGCCTCCCCTCTGAATAGACAACTTCCTTGATTCTTTCCCAAAGTCTCAAGCCCTCTGACTAGGAAAGTAGACACCATGATTGTATCTCATAAGGGAATGTTCCTGTATGCTTGCCCTCCTCTTCCTCTGCTTTCCAGGGTCCTGAACAAGACCATACACTCACCCAGAGTGTAGCTGGTGACTCCCTTTTGACCCAGACAGTACTGGTTCCCCCTTCTCTTTCACCTGGCCAGAGACAATCACCACAAGTTACCTCACAGGATTGATCTTCTCATACAAGATAAGGGGTTTCTCATTCACCTTCACCTGACACTTTGGGTGATAGGGTTTTGACTCCTTTAAAACACCACTTCTCTGAGGACATGCTTAGGGTTCTCAATGAGGCCAGGAAAACCACTACCACAAAATCTTATATGGCTATATGGAAGATATTTTCTGTTTGGTGTCTAAGCCTCACCAGAAAACCTTCTCAGTGTGGGGGGGGGGTCCCTTTGGTCCTTTCTTACTTGTATGAACTGCTCCATGCTGACCTAGCATATTCTTAAGTTAAAGTTCACTTGTCAGCAACCTCTGCTGGTCTGCCCTTGAACTTGCCGCTGGCCTCTCTTTTTTTTCAATAAAAATCTTTATTAAATTATTATGTATGATATAGGCAATCGTAGATTTATATAAATGAAAAACAAACATTGACATTACTTTAGTTACAAACATTATACGCCACTGAAACAGCTGTAACTGCAAACACTATACATCACTTATCTATCCAGTCACTGTCAGTTAAGCATTATATGGCTTATTCAAATCCTGTCTCTTAAATTTCTTTCCTTCTCTGCATATATCGTTCCCACAATTCCCATTTTTTTCCTATGTAGTTTACTCCATCCCTTTTCAAAAGATCCCAGTTCCAGTTGTTTTACTTCTGTTACTATATTCATTACTTCTAATAAAAATGGTCTAGACTTTGATTGCCATTTTCTAGTAATTGCTTTCTTGACAGCCACCATAATTAGACTCAACAAGGCTTTACTATTTCTAGGCAATTCCAATTCTGTATCATAGCGACAAAAAAATAATCTCCCCAGTCAATCCAATCCAATCACCCGGCATGTCCGACAGAGTGGTCCGCAGGGAATCCCTAACGTCTGCCAGCTTACTACACTCCCAAAAAATATGTTCCCAGCCAACTCTTTCTTGTCCGTCACACCTCCAACATTTGGTATCCACCTGAGGAAAAAGTCTTTGGAGTCTACATGGGGTATAAGAATACCTATGTAAACACTTCCAGGAAAATATCCTAAATCTTCCAGACTTTGTTGCATATTTGGGAGATATACATATATCCCCCCATTGTCTCTTTGTGAATTGCTTATCTAATCTCTCTTCCCAGTCCTTTCTAAGCTCCTCTGATTGATTCTTATAATTATCATGCAATATTTTATATGCTCCACTAATTATTCCTTTTTTAATGGCAGCTTCTGTTCTAGATTCTATTAAAAACTCTACCAGTTCTGGTCTTTCATTTAGGACCCCCCTATTTCTTTCTCTCTGCCTATACTCTGATATCAACCCTTGATAGGGAAGGCAATCTCTAACCTGCAGTCCAAACACATTCTTGGCCTCTTCCCATTCTATAACATTTCCCTTTCTAGTTATTTGCTCCCGATACATTGGTTCCTTTGTCAGTTTTCTCCAATAAATTCCAGCCCCCTCTTGCCTATTATCTGTATCCCTAACCACAGTCATCCCTATCGACAGAATCTCTTTCCTCCATTCTTGTGCTGGTTTAGTTCTTAGAAAACTCCCTGCTATTTAATGAATATAATACTCTGTATTATTTTTGTTGTTCTTCTTAAGAGTCTGCATCCAAAATCCCAATCACTCCTTATTTCTTCAGCTTCCTCCTGTATCGTCATCATTCCTTTCCACTTTGAATTATAGTTTTCTGCTTGTGCTACGTATAAGAGCCTTATCTGTGTTGCTCTAAAATACCCCCTCAAATTGGGTAATCTTAGCACGCCTTGTTCTATTAGACGAATCAGCTTATCCCGCTTGAACCTTGCTGTCTTCCCTTCCCAGATAAAATCCTTAAACTCTTTTTTAATTGCTAGCCACATCTTCTCCTCTGGTTGATAAAAACATGCCTGACCTGTGTATAAGACTAGAGGGACTAAAAACATTTTAATCGCTTGTATCTTGGTATCCATATAACAAAGCTTCCAGTTTCTCAGTTTTTGTATTATCCTCTGTTTAGTCTCTTCCCACATATCCTTAGCTGCCACAACAGTCTAATTTCTAATCCATACTCCTAAATATTTAATTTTATCATGTCCCACAAATATGGATATTGTTGGACCAATTCTTGTGTAGGTATATAATTTACTGCTATTGCCTTTGTTTTAGCTTCATTAATTTTGTATTCCGAGAAGATATGAAACTGTCTTAAAATGTTCCACAATAATGTCCCTTTCTTGTTTTGTCACATATAAAATAATATCATCAGCAAATAGAGCCAGCTTTTCCTGACTACCACACCAGTTGTATCCTTGAATTTCTGAGTCCCTTATTTTTTTTGCCAATGGTTCTAAATATAATGCAAACAACAAAGGGGAAAGTGGACAACCCTGTCTGGTTCCTCTACTGAAGCAGAAGTTATCAGAGAGGATGCTACCCACTTTAATTTTCACCTCCAATCCCTCATATATTTATTTTATTCATTTATTTTACATTTGTTGACCGTGAGTGTCCAGCTGAGCTATTGCCCTTTTTCAGCGGAAGCCCAGGGAGAAAAGCTCCAAAGATATATAATGCAATAAAAATAGCAATACAGATACTTTTCAATAAAAATAGCAATAGAGAATTCTGGTACTTAAAATATGTAAACTACATACATGTATATTGTTGACAGAATAAAACAGTACTACAAATAAAAAAGTAGAATAAGTTGTATGTTTTGGTTTAAAAAGAGAGTTGAGTAAATATAAGGTTTTGTATGCAGAGTAGCAGAAACTTAAAAGGTTACATAAGAATTTCAGGGAGCAGAGTATAGAAGAAGCTTTGGAGGTTTCATAGGAAGAATAGGATTGAAATAGTTAATGGTAAGTTTTAGTAAGTTAGTTTGACTGTACTATAAAAGGTAGGTAATAATCAGGGAGGGTGAGTACAATGGCAGGACCAGTGTTTTTTTAAAGTGGTCTTTGGTTGCTAGTTTAAATTGGTTGGCGTGAGTCAGGGACCTTGCTTCTAGTGGGAGTTTGTTCCATGCAATAGAGGGATGGTAGCTATATAAGTTGCACCCAGTGTTGGATTTGGGTTTATGGATTTTTAGTAGTTCTTGGGTTGAGCTTTGGAGAAGTCTGGTAGAGGAGTAGTGAGAGATGACAGAAGACATACTTGGCCAGAAATCAGGCTGACACAGGATGGAGTGTATGATTTGGAGTTGAGAATGTAGGAACAGGTGAGGTAGTTTGGTGCAGTTAAAGTATTTTAGGGAAAGACGGTGGTGAGATTTATATGTTTGCTGAGCTGCAAATCTATTTTGTGGTAGGTTGATTCTAATTTGGTAAGTAGGGAGGAGTTCAGATTTGTGAGTATTTGGGAACAATAGGTTACACATGGTAGAACGTAAGCATGGGTAAGAGAAATCCTAGCTTCAGTAGTTAAGAATTTGTTGTTTCTGTACAGTAGTCCTAGCTTTTGGTGTTTTTTTTTTATACAATTGTTAATGTGAAGATTGAATTTTAGTCGGTCATCAATGGCAATGCCAATGAGTTTTGTGCTAATTTTGACTTCTATTGGAGTATTGTTTAGAGATCTTATGGAGAAGGAAAGTTTAATGTGGTTTGCAAATTTAGGTAAAAAGAGTAGTAATTTTGTTTTCTTCGGGTTGAAGATGAGCTGATTATTAGTGAGCCACATCTCTACTGAGTTGAAAGATGTCTGGGTATCTGTTAGGAGTTCTAAAGGGAAATTAGCAATAGTTATGACTGTAGAGTCATCTGCGTATTGGACAATGTTAAACTGAGGACAAGAGGAGTGGAGAGAGTTGGTGAAGATATTAAAGAGTAGAGGTCCAAGAATGGAACCTTGGGGAATGCCAGTTCTTACTGAGAGAGGGGCAGATAGTGCTGAATCCCATCATACTGACTGCAGCCTATCAGACAGATAGCTAGAGAACCATGCAACTGTATCAAGGGAGAAGTTTTGGTCTACAGGTTTACTAAGCAGAGTGTGTGAGACAGTGTCAAAAGTCTTAGAAAGGTCAAGGAATAGACAGGATATAACTTTGTGATCATCTTTAGGCAGAGCTAAGGTGATGAGAAATGACAGTAGAGCTGTGGTTGTACTGTGCTTGGGACAGCAGCCATGCTGTGTTGGAGTGAGAAGTTTTTCTTGTAAGAGATGATGCAAAACTTGTTCGTGTATACATTTCTCAAGGATTCTAGAGAAAGGGGACAGGACAGCGATAGTCTGAAATTAGACATTTTTGTGGAGTTACCTCCTTTATGAATAGGAAGTGTAAAACTGTTTCCAGATAAAAGGAACTTTAGACTCTGAGATGGAGCGATTGATTAGTATAGATACAGGCATAGTGAGAGTGTGCAGCAATCTGGAGAAAGTAAGAAGGAATATTGTCTGCTGATACAGAGCATGGTTTCAGCTTTGAGAGTAGAATTCTGGTACAGTCAGTGGAGACAGGTTTGAGAGAGGAGGAGTTTATTGAGATAGTGTTTGAGGGGTGTATAGGGAGGTTTGAAGTGTTGTTGTTTGAGAGGTTGAGGTTAAATAGTTTGGAAATGGATTTGATAAAGTAGATGTTGAAGGTATTGGCAGTTTTTTCAGGTAACTTGTTAGGGCATGGGTTTGGTGAAGTTGAGTTACCTGGATGGAGTATTTGGTTTATAGCATTCCAGAATTTTTTTGGATCAGATTTTAATGTTTTGGGGGGATTATAATAAAAGTCTTTTTTGTCTTTGTTAAGTTTTTTTGTCCGATTTCTAAGTTCTTTATACTTTAGGAGGTCAGCTGGAAGTTTATATATTCCTAAGCAGCCATATAATTTTATCAGGGAAAGCAAATGCTTCCATTGCCTTGCTCATGAAGTCCCAGTCTACTCTGTCAAATGCTTTCTCTGCATCAAGACCACCAAAACAGTGATATTTTCTTACATTCTGCTTCCCTCTGGATCATCAATGTTCTGTTAATACTGTCAAATGTTTGCCACCCCTCCACAAAACCAAACTGATCCGTATCTATCAATTTTGGTATCACTTTGGCCATTCTTTTAGCCATTACAGACATAAACACTTTATAATCATGGTTTAGGATTGAAACAGGCCTGTATGAAGCTGTATCCGATGGATCTTTATCCTTTTTAGGTTTACCACCGCCTTCCTCCAGGATGCTGATACTTCTCCTCTTAAAATACTGTTAAACAAAACCTTCCAGATGTTTATCAGTTTTTCCCTCCTAGCTTCCAAACTTCCACAGAAATACCATCTATTCCTGGGAGCTTTTCTGTAGATTGGTTATACATAGCCATTTTTATCTCATCTCTTCCTATCCTAACTGATAGTAACTGAGCCTCATCTACCTCTAACCTTGGCATATTTAATTTTTCCATAAACATTTCCATTTGTACCTTTTCTTGATTTACATATTTCTCTGCTTTATACAAACTTTCATAAAATTTTCAAAATATTTCTAATACTTCTACAGGGTCTCTTGTTATCTCCCTTGTTATAGGGTCCCTAACCTTGGTGACGGCCCTTTCCACTTTCTGTTGCCTGAGTCATTGTGCTAAAAGTTTTTGTGCTCTAGAATTATTATCAAAAAATAGTTGCTTAACAGCAGTCTTTTTAAACTCATACATGTTATTAAGGTAATCCCTTATTTTCTGTTTAGTATTTTGCAGTTGCTCCTTTTATTGTTCTGAGAGATTCCCCCTATTTTACTGGCCTCTCGTTTTGAGGTCAAATAATTCCTTAAAGGTATTTTGTTGGTGGCTCTTCGGCCAAGAGAATTACTGAACTTCAGGGTCTGATGGCGAATGCTCCTTTTTTTGATTTTTCATAGAGACAGGGTGTCTCTGTCTCCCAGTCCTCCTTTTAAGCACGAAGTAATTAATGGATTGTCCCTCAATCAGTCTATCTAACTCCCTTCCTTTTATCCTGCTCCACAATTTGCTAGTGAGAAGGTATGCCAACCCTTGGAATTACATAAACAGCTCAGATATTATTTGGATAAAACAAAGGCTATCCAGAAACCTGAGCAGCTTTTTGTTTTTTTTAACAACAATACATTGGGTTTGCCAGTTTCTAAGTAAACCATCTCCTCCTCAATTTCTAAGGCCATTTATTTTTCTTACTCTATTCATGGTAAACAGCTGCTACTTGGTCCTCTGTCCACACTTTTACAAAACATTATAAGTTGGATGTCATTTCTAGAGTCAGGGCTATCCTTCATGGATTTGTGAAGGATTCATCTGTGCCTTCCTTCTCCCATTGTAATCTCCTGCATGTAATATGTACTGCAACAGTGGTAAGGAAGGACACAGTACAGTTGTCTAAGATCTTACCATAACAGTAGATGTCCTACTTTTCATTGTAATATTCAGACCCTCCCTCCTGCCTCTTTTCTCTCTTTTTTTTTCTTGTTGGGAACACTTTGCTTCCAGAGGGGTCTTTCCCTTTCTTACCCTGCTTCTCTTTCCTCTTCCCTCCTGGATGTGCATGTCCTTCTTTATCCTTGGGTTGCTCTACTTCCCCTGGGGCACTTCAGTTCTACGAACTGAGTGTGAGTGCACATCATCTTTATGCTCTATGCCTGTGTAGGGAGCACACTATTGTCATACAACATTGGGAGGACATAAAGGCTTTGGTATACTGGCCGGACATTGGTCTGTCCTTGGCAGGAAATCCCCCATGTAAAGAATACTGCAACAGTGAAAAGTTAGATATAAAGAAGTTATGTACTTACCATAAAGTTCCACGTTTGTAGTCCATCTCACCTATATTCTTGCTGGATGGGTTCAGAGCCGATATCTGGCTCCGACTCGGCCTATACTAAAGTTTGAGAGCTTTTTACTGGCTCGAGGCTAGCCCCTATCCCATGGTGCCTCACGGCAATTCCCCAGATCTAGTTTGCAAGAAAGTAATAAATACCTATCAGGTAATAATAATAAGAAAGAATCTGTAAAAATACAGGAAGGGATTAGAAACATAATCCGTTCCAGGTGGACAATAAAGAGCAAAGTCAGGCAGCCCCAAAAAGAGATCCACTAAATCCCCCAGAAACGGGAAGGGGGTTGGAGGGAGGGACGCAAGAATATAGGCGAGATGGACTACAAACACGGAACGTTATGGTAAGTACATAACTTCTTTATGTTATGTAGTCCTATCTCACCATAATTCTTGCTGGATGGGACAGCGTCCCTAGCACTTTTATCCCGGTTGGCTCAAGCAAAGAGACTCTTCAGCACAGTGGACCCAAAGGATGACCTGTCCTGGGAGGCCAAATCTAATTTGTAATGAGTGACAAACGTATGTGGTCTTGCCCAAGTAGCTGCTGCACAAATAGTATCAATTGGGAGCCTAGATCTAAAGGCGGATGAAGTAGCTACAGCCCTAGTAGAGTGACCTTTAGCTTTTAATGGTAATTGTCTACCAGCTTGTTGATAAGCAAAGGATATGCTATCCGAAAGCAATTTTGAAAGAGTAATTTTTGGAACAGGTAAGCCTTTCCTTTTTTCAGAAAAAGAAACAAAAAGTTGAATAGATTTCCTGAATTCTTTGGTCCTGTGTATATAGAATCTGAGTATCCTGTGGACATCTAGCTGGTAAGTCTATACTCTGATTTATTAGAGTGGTTTGGAAAAAACACAGGTAGCTCAATGGTAGTATTCAGGTTGTGTTCAGAGCATACTTAGGGAGAAAGGAAGGTTTGTCCTAAAAGAGACTCTATCCTCGTGAAAGATAATGTAAGGAGATTGAATAGTTAGGGCTTGAAGTTCCAAGACTCTCCTAGCCGATGTTATAGCTACCAAGAACAGGGTTTTCCATGATAACAATTTTAAGTCTGACGACAAGGATGGTTCTAAGGGTGCAGACATCAAAGATGAGAGGACTAAATTTAAGTCCTAGGGTTTTAAAGTTTTTTTATTGGGGGCCTAAGAAGATGAAATCCTTTTAAGAAGGTTTTACTGAGGGAGTGTTGCATGACTGGATTTCCCATGAAACCAAAATGGAAATTGGAAATGGCAGCTAACTGAACTCTAACTGCAGTGGCTGTCACTCCTTCATGAAAAATTCTTGTTAGGAAGGATAAAATGGATTCTAAAGGAACTGTATATGGATCTAAGCCCCGGTTTGTAGCCCAAAGGGAAAACCTTTTCCATTTGCTAGAATATAGTTTCTGAGATGAAATTAGGATGTGTTTGGGGATAAGGGAATGCACCTGACTATACGTGGAATTGGAGCAGCCATGCTGTCAATTTGAGGGTGTGGATGGAGGGGTGGAACTGTCCCGATTGATGAATCAGAAGATCTAGAGATGGATCCAGAATCCATGGTTCCTCCAAAAGGTAGGGCCATAGGAAAGGAAACCAAACTTGTTGAGGCCAGTAAGGAGCAATGAGGATCAAGGAACTCCTCAACTGTCTTGCTTTCTGTATTACTTTGGGTATGAGT
The DNA here is from genome assembly GCF_019279795.1 of Protopterus annectens. Lineage (NCBI taxonomy): Eukaryota > Metazoa > Chordata > Ceratodontiformes > Protopteridae > Protopterus > Protopterus annectens. The sequence goes on along the minus strand of NC_056739.1, from coordinate 710,958,113 downwards.
GGAAAGGCATAGAGAAGTCCCGGGGGCCAATCGTGAACTAGAGCATCCCTGGGTTGACATCCCTGGATAGGGAATGAGGGCAAAGTAGCTGCTGCATTTGGTGTTCAGGTGAGCGGCAAATAAATCGCAGCAAGGCTGGCCCCATTTGTGAAAGATCTCTTTTGCAAACATTGGATTCAGGGACCACTAGTGAGGCATCAGAATTGCACGGCTGAGTTTGTCCGCTATTACGTTGGATTTCCCCGGGATATGCATTGCTATTAGGAAGCGTTGAGTGTCCATCGCCCATTTACAAACTCTTAAGGCCTCTCTGCAAAGCGGGTAAGACTTAGTCCCCCCTTGTTTGTTTAAGTACCACACAACAGACATGTCTGACTGAATTGCAATCGTTCCAGTGGGAAGGGAGCTGTGAAGTGCTTGCAACGCATATAGCACCACTCTCATCTCCAGAACACTGATGTGTACGTGTTTCTCGTGGTTTTGCCAAGGACCATGGACTGTCTTTCCCAGATAATGCCCCCCTCCCACCCTATCTGGGAAGCATTCATGGACAAAACTGCTTTCTCTTGGAGAGGAACAAGTGGACAACCTATGACAAGTTGTTTCGTGTGTAACCACCATGTCAGATCCCTTTTGCATGCATTTATTATTAATATCTGGTGAGACAGTGGAAGGTCTTGCATCGACCATTCTGCAAACAGCATCCATTGGAGAATCCTCATATGCAGACGAGCAAGAGGAACTAATAAGATGGTGGAAGCCATAGCCCCTAGGACTTGAAGGACTACTCTGGCCTGGACTCGGTTTGTTTAATAAGGATCTAATCTGACTGCGTAGAGATTCCACTCTTTCCTGTGTTAGCTTTACTGACATGGTGGTTGTGTCTATTTCTGAGCCTAGATATACAACATGCTGCGAGGGAGATAAGATTGACTTTTGCAAGTTGACAGTGATGCCTAGGCTGGTGCACAAGGATAGAGTCTCGTCCCTGGTCCTTATGAGTTGATGCTTGGTGGTAGCAGTGAGGAGCCAGTTGTCTAGGTAAGGAAACACCTGGAAACCTTGATGTCTCAGGTGAGTCGTTACCACTGCCATGCATTTGATAAACACTCTGGGAGCTGTAGTGAGGCCAAAGGGCAGTGTTTTGAACTGAAAATGGGTGGCTCTCAGCCGGAAGCGTAAGTGTCTCCGGGAGCGCCTGTCCATTTTGATGTGGTAGTACGCATCCTGGAGATCAATTGAGCACATCCAGTTGTCTTTCCCAGTAGAGGGAAATATCGACTGCAGAGTGACCATTCGGAACTTTGATTTTCTTACATGCTTGTTGAGCCTGCTGAGATCTAGAATTGATTTCCAGTCCCCTGTCTTTTTTGGAACTAAAAAGAATTGAGAGTAAGTTCCGGATCCTACTTGCTCTGCGGGTACTTCTTGGATGACTCTTTTCTGTAGCAACGAGATGACATCTGATGGTGCACGATCTGGTTGGATGGGTGGTACGTTTGGAAGAGACCGGTTTGTTGGAGGTTCTGAAATAAAGGGAATCAGGTAACCTCTGGATATTACTGTGTACACCCAACGATCTTGAGTGATAGTTGGCCAGGTGCTTGGGTACAGCGATATATGCCCCCCAACTGCTTCCATAGACGGACAGTCAAGCAACCCCTCAGGGTCGATGGAAGGGACGATCAGAGAAAGTTTCTCTGTCTCCCTGATGTTGCGGACCTCCTCTGCTGCGAGGGTGGCATCTTCCATTATATCCTCCCCCTCTACCCCTGGGGGAGGGTTGACCTTGTGCCTGAGGAAAACCTTTTTGGGATTTGCGGAACCACATTTTTGCTCCTGTATTACCCTTGGGATAGGGTCTGGACGGGAGAGAAAAATGGACTCCAACGACAGATAAAGTTTTTCCTTCCTGCTCGCACCTAGTCCAAGTCTCTTTCACTTGGGGTCCAAAAAGAGATGAACCATCAAAGGGAACGTTAGTGAAGGAAGACGTGAAGGATTCCGTAAAATTACAAAGACGCATCCATGAATGTCTCCTGAGAGGTATTCCTGCTGCGGCTGCCCTGCTCACTCCATCTGCCGCATATGAGATCAGCCTCATGGAGGAGTTAGCTATGGAAGTAAGGGTGGAGAGCTGCGTGGAAACCTTGTCTATGGAACCCGGAGCTACTGAACCCTGGAGGGTATCTCCTAACTCTTTCACGAGATCCCTCTGAAGATAAGTGAAATGAGTCAGGTAATTCAGCAATCCTAGTGTAAATGCCACTGAAGAAAAAGTACGCTTCCCATACCTATCCATCGTCCTGGACTCCTTGTTAGTAGGATGGATATTAGAAGACGTCTCACATAATTACTTCTTGGTGGCCGCTGCTACCACCATAGCATCAACTGGAACTCCCTTGCTAAAAAAAGACATGTCCTCAGTTGCTGTCATAAATTTGTTTGGCCTCCTCGGGACAGCTTCCACTGAATCTGAAGAGATACATGCTTTCTGTGAAATGACCCCCAAAAGTTGGTCATTAGGTGGTGTCACCCAAGAGGTGGAAGGTTGGGAGCCGAAGGCCTCAGTAGGGTTAGAGGTTTTCCAATCACCCTTCTGTCCAAGGATTTCTAGTATGTCAAAGAAGGATACATCCTGAACGGAAGATCTGGGGGACCCTTCTGATTCCTCTAAATCAGTGTCTGATGTGACAGACTCTCTTGCATAACCTCTTCTGAGGGAGCTCTCCAGTGGGATAATCTGAGGAGATCTCGGAAGAGGGGGCACTTCCAATGAGGGCTACTTGGGCCTCTCGTCCCCCACGTTCTGGGGGTGGCAGGGGGGAAGAGGTTGCTGCCTGCTGCTGGTGGGACACAGGTTCCAAAGGAATGGCTTTGGCAGAGGATAAAGCCTCCTCTATAGCTTCGAAAGCCTTTCCCCCCGCTCCGAAGAAGATCTTCACTCCGAGGGGGTGGATGGTCGACTCCTAGCAAGAGGGAACGGCTCCGATGCAGAAGTGGGAGCCAAGCTGAGTCGAGCTGAGGCTCAGAGAGGGAGGGTCGGTTCCGAAGAGAACCCAGGGTGACTGTCCCCCTCGGAGTAGCCACAAGAGCGTCAGCTCCCAGTACCCTCGGCTCCAGACTGAGCCATCAAGGATAGAGTAATTGGCTCTGAGGAAGCAGGCTGAATACCTGGAGCCAAAGGGTCGAAGACAGAGGAACATGACATATTAGGCACCAAGAGCAAAGCAGTCGGAGGAAAAACAGTGATCGGTACAGGGGACGGCTCCTAGACCTTTGGGCCTGGAGGGGTCAATTTTCTAGCCAGAGCTGGATCTGAAAGCAACCTCTTCACCACCCTCTCAATGTCCTCATATGATAGGGTCCTGGAGGATCTGGTGGAGACTGAAGGAGACCTCCTTCTCTCCAAAATAGGAGATCTCAAAATAGGAGATACAGTCTTGATGTCAGACAAAACCTTCGGTACCAAAGACTAGCTCGGAACAGATGGAATAGACTGCATCGAAGACGAAGCAGAGTCAGAACTGGAACTCCTTGGTTCTGACGCTTTAGACATTTTGGTCGGCTTCGAAGTCGGGGCTGATGATTTTCTCTTTGAAGATTTTGGAGCTGCCTGACCAAGTTCCAGCAGCTCCTGGAAGGAACTGGTCATGAGACCCCTGTCAATAAGTTTTCTTTTCCTTTCGTTTAACACTCTTGCACTAAAAGCGTGACAGAAGGTGCAAGGTTCCTGTAAATGGGCTTCACCCAGACAATATACGCAACTGGTGTGGCTGTCTGTAAGAGACATCAGTCTGACAAGCCTTATCTGCAAGGCCATGGAGCGTATTATCATGGAACTTATAAACAAAGACATTGGCAACCTTCAAACACTGGACCCCACCCAGTTTGGGTTTGTGAAGGGCCGATCTTGTCTCCTGAACCTGACTGACTTCTTTGAATCAGTCTCCAGAGCCATGGACAAGGGTAAGGTGGTCCACACAGCCTATCTAGACCTTGCCAAGGCCTTTGACACCATCCCCCACTCTGGAATCATAGATAAACTTACTAAGTTGGGCATTAATCCCTATGTCACCCAATGGGTTGCTAAATGGCTTACTGATAGAACCCACACTGTAAAAGTAGCCAACTCCAAATCCAGCTCCAGACAAGTGGAGTACCTCAGGGTTCAGTCCTGGGGCCACTCTTGTTTGGCATCTACTTCTCTGAAGTACAGGTCAACACTAAGGGACTCTGCTAACAAAGTCTGCAGATGACTGCAAACTGGGAGCCATTATTGAATCCCCAAATGATGTGGATACTCTACAAAAGGGCCTTACAGAAACAGATGCTTGATGCCAGAGCCATGGGCTCAAGCTCAATGCCAAGAAATGTATTGTTATCCCCTTTGGGAAAAAACATGTATCCATGAATTACCATATAGGTGGCAGTACACAACACAGAAAGTGTGATAAGAGACTTAGGGACACAGGTGGACAGTGGTCTCACCTTCGATAACCACATCGCCACAACAGTCAGGAAATCCTTCTATGTGGCACACATCACGAAGGGCTTTTCATCCAGAAAAAAGGAGGTCATTGTCCCACTGTACTCATCCCTCATTAGACCCATTATAGAATACAACACCCCATTTGGTATGTACCTCTCAAGACATCTGCAACAACTGGAAAGGCCTCAGAAATACCTCACTAAAAGAATCACAGGCCTAAAGCAGATGCCCTATGCTGACCGCCTTAAAAAACTCCAGCTATACTCTGTCGCATATCGTCTACTCAGAGGCGATCTCTGCTTAACATACAAGGCCATGTCAAACCCAGAGCTGCTGGACATGCTACACTTAAAGAAATCCCAATTCCTCAGAGCTACACACTCCAGGGATCTAAACCTTGTCATCACAATAAACAAAACATGCTGAAGGGATAGGTTCCTGACCCAGAGACTCCCCAGACTCTGGAATAGATTGCCCATACATGTCAAGCAGAGTGCCTCTTTGGACCTCTTCAAGAGGAACCTTGACGATTGGATGGGAGAAAGGAAATTCACCCCAGGGATCACGTCAGTCGCCCTGCTAGACAGGGGTCCAGGAAAGTAAATAATGTGGGAAGAAATAGCCAGGGAATTGTTATGGCTAGGCCTGTATAGGCCCTAGGGCTGATAGCCTAGTACCAACCTATGAACCTATGAACATTTTCTGCGCACACCTGTTGCATTTTTTGAAGCCCGAAGGGCAATGAAGATGAAGAGAAATTTCACCTTTCAACATGACAATGACCCTAAGCATACATCCAAATCAACAAAATAATGGCTTCACCAGAAGAAAATTAAAGTTTTGGAATGGTCCAGCCGGAGCCCAGACCTAAGTCCAATAGAAAATCTGTGGGGTGACCTGAAAAGGACTGTGCACAACAGATGTCCCTCACAATCTGACAGATTTGGAGCACTTTTGCAAGGAAGAGTGAGCAAATATTGCCAAGTCAAGATGTGCCATGCTTACAGACTCCTACCCAAGAAGACTGAATGCTGTATTTACATCAAAAGGTGCTTCAGCAAAGTATTAGTTTAAGGGTGTGCACACTTATGCAATCAGCTTATTGTACGTTTTTTATTTTTTATATTTTTTTCCCATAACAGATTTGTTTTTCAATTGAATTGTACAGGTTATAGGTCACATTAAAGGTGGGAAAAGTTTTAAAATGATTTATTGTGGTGTCATCTTTTATATCACAAAAACATGGCATTTTAACAGGGGAGTGTACATTTTTTATATTCACTGTATACACACACACACATATATATGTTTGTTCATTTTAGTTTTCGACTTTAAGGGGTTGATATAACAGAGTTCATATTTTGATCGTTTGCTGTTATAATATAGACCCTATTTATATATATGTATATGTGTGTGTGTGTGTATATATATATATATATATATATATATATATATGTATATATAGGTCTACTTCACTTCACTGAAACTCATTTGACTGAGCAGACTTCACTGAAAGCTCACTTCACTGAAAAATCATTTGACTGAAACTAATTTCATTGAAAGGTATATGCCCTTTTCCCCATTGTACTGTGATCCTAGAGTTAGTCTATACAGTAAGGGGGTGGGGGGCACAGCCCCCCACATAGTTTGAGTATACAGTATATTGTCTTCTAAAAAGAGTTATTCATTGGAGTTGTAAGTATCCACGTACATGGTTTAAAATGTATAAAACAGGTGGGGGGGGCTACACCCCCCCTTACTATATACACTAATTCCAGGATCGCACTAGAATGGGGAAAAGGGCATATACCTTTCAATGAAATGCATTTCAGTGAAATGAGCTTTCAGTCAAGTGTGCTCAGTTAAATGAGTTTCAGTGAAATGAGCTTTCAGTGAAGTGAAGCAGACCCATATATATATATATATATATATATATATATATATATATATATATATATATATATATGGATCTAGGACATTTGCTCGAATAAGCAAACGTCCGAATCCATAACAACCGAACACACTTTAACGAAAGCGCTTTTACTGAAAAAGCGCTTTCGTTAAGCGTGTTACATAAAAAACACACTACATTAACATTTTAGCAGGGGGGGCTTTGCCACCCTGCACCCCCATGTGGGGGGGTTGTGCCCCCACACCCACCCTACTTTTAATATTCTCCCTCCAAGACCGCACTACAGTAGGGAAAAGGGAATTTTCCCTTATCCACATCGTAGTACAGCCTCAGCAACAGGCATACTTACGCGGAAGTGCTTCTTTGGTGAAAAACACTTTAGTGTAAGTATGCCCGGTCATTTGGGTTGAGCAAACGTCCAGAACCCATATATATATATATATATATATATATATATATATATATATATGCCAAGGTAGTTCATCTGGGTACCTACTCCTGCTTACTGAATATGTCTGTATAACTTTTCCATTAGCTTGCCAACTCATGTATAAATCAAGGTGGTAGCCTTAATATTGTAACTTTACCATTGTAATACTTTATGCCTTTATACTCCTTACCTAGCTTTAAGAGCCCTTCCCAACATCATACTTGTGCAATTATTCTATAGCCTGTCAGTGATGTGCCCACTAGTTTGCTTTTCCCAACAACACGTGTCTTGTACTACTTCAAACATATTACTGCAGCAGCTGGAGAATTTAGTGAATTCCTTTTCCAGTCCCACACTGAGATAATTTCCTCCAACCTTTTCTTATAGGCCAGAATGAGAACACTCTCCTTGCAAAAGCAGTTCTGAGGATCCTCCAGTGTACCTTGTAGCCTGCTATGTCCTGACTGACTGTTATCACTACCGGCTTGCTTCTCTGTGAGTGCTGCGTCTTACTCATCTCAGCATTTAATGTGGCAATGTCCTCTGCAGCACTTGCACAGCTCTCATGTAACCCCACCAGAGCCTGCATAAGGTTGATAAGCATCAACACATATTTACTCCACACCTCATCTGTAATCTCCATTTCACAGCAACAGACTCAGTATTGTAGTATTCTCCTTTATTTATTTGATTGCTAACAGGGTAAGCAAACTGGCTCTTCTGTAACACAAATGGGTAAGGGTAAACACACACACACATATGTGTATATATATAGATATATATATATATATATATATATATATATATATATATATATATATATAAACACATACATTAACAGTTTAATGTAGTAAATCAACCACTATATATATATATATATATATATATATATATATATATATATATATATATATATATATATTTTTTTTTTTGGGGTTTGATGTAGAAGAACATACAAAATAACAGTGGTGAGAGGCTAGGACTGAACTCCGAGACGCTGGACTTGTGAGGTAGAGAGGTTACCACTAATAATTTCTCCAACTTATCAAGCTTTCCAAGTTCATCCTCTCTCCTCCTTTGACTCACTGGAATGTTCATTACATGCTGACCTTTGTTAGAACATAACTAACTTTTCCAGGCTCACCAGCACCCCCCTTCCCCACCCCAGTTATGTTTTGTCCTTCAACCAAACTACACTAAAGCTAAAAAATGAACCCAGGCCTAGCAGAATTTTTTTTTTAGTAAGTGAAAGTTGTATACCTTGCAGCATCTCATTTAGCTGCTCAACAGTTGTACAAGTCTGTATCCCTAATGAACTGATTGAGGCACTTTGACTGTCCTCCAGTATGTTCGGAACAACATAGTTGCAGTTAGATGTAAATCTTTCACTGCCCTCACATAGCATATTATAAATTACTGCCTATAACTGAAAGAGTCCAATTTAATTTTATCAAGAATGTCTGGTAGTAGTTAAAAGTTAACTGATCATGTATAAGTTAGTTTTTTTGCAGTAACATTTTATCAAAACACATCTTTCACCCTTTGAACGTATTATACAGCTTCATTCTGTGCACATCTCTAAAGTTTGATTGCCAGGAAAGTGAAAGGTGGAATAATCACATTTAATGTACTTTAACAACTTCATCTCAAACATTTATGGCACTGTCCAGTTTCCTCCACCAAAGACATAGAAAATAAAAGTATCCTGAAAGCAACAGCAGGAAAGATGTGGGTGTGACTGTAGTCATTTAATTAATAATTACCTGCTACACTGCAATTTTTAGCTCAAAACATTCACACACCTGACAGTTATCATCAAGAAAGAAAGCATGAAAAAGTGTTTATTTGGTTTCTTTTTAATTAATGTATGTATACTTATGTCTTAAGTGATGTTATTAAAGGTGTTTAAAAAAAAAAAAGGTGAGAGAGAGGCCCATGTTCTGCCGAACCTCTACACAGCATACTGGTTCAAAGCCTGCACACTGTGGCTGAATCTGAGAGACTGAAAACCAGATCTATCAACATTCAAAACAGGATGATCTCTTGCAATGCAACACTAGAAACTATGTATGAAAAGAGTAGAGTAGTAGCTGCTAATTAAAAAAGTTAAAACTAAATAGGTTTAGAGGTAATGCCTGAACATATGAAAGTAAGACTTAAAGCACCACCAAATGACTGGATTGCTTTTAACTACAGTCAATCATTTGGTGCTGCTTAAAGTATTTAATTTTCATGATCATATCTGCTCACCTCTAAACTGCTCTGAATTAACCAAGGTACTAAACCATACATGGAATGGGTGGGGGTCCCCTAGGAAGGAAAGCTCAGGGCAAATGCCGGAAATCTTTCCCCATTAATCCAACTCTGTGTATACTCTATACCTCAATGTGTCTACTCTTTAATGATCGAAGATTCTTTATTTGTTGACTGTTCTAGTCCAGCTGGATATATGTCCATTTTCAGCAGAGGCATGGGAAGAAAAGCTCCTCGAAAACACTGTAAAATTTATATAAAATAACAGTTTTCAACAGATGCAGGTACAATACATATTTAAGAAATTCTTTACATGACAGTTTTTACAGATATGGGTACATTAAATATATAAGCAATAATTTTCATTTCAAAACATGTCTGCTTACAGAGTCATATTAATTATAACATCTGGTTAGTTATAGGGAGATATTGATAAAGACATTTTATTAATATGTAAAGCCCACTTAATGAACACTTGAATGGAGGCAAAAATATCCGCACTTCATCCACCACACACACACAAACCAACCTATGCTGAATCACTAAAAAGCAATCTTTCCAAACCTCAAAGACCTCCTAAGCCTACAAATGGCAACACATATCTTCAGCAATCTCTAAAGCATTCATCAAAGCAACAACAAACACCACACATATGTCTAACCCAGTGGGGCACCAAGACCAAAGCCCATAACATAAGCCAACACATTACTCAGGACTCTTTTCACAGGGGACTCCATTGTACAACATGCAGATGCCCCACTCAACAGACTGAACAAGGAGAAAATAAAGGTTAGTGGCTTCTCTGAAGCCAGGAACTGACATGTTACATACGCAATTAAAACACTATGATTCTACCACAGTCTACGTGGGAGTTAATAACCAGAGAGGTACTTCTCTTGACTATATGAAAAGTGAGACACTGTTATTTTCTCTGATTATGTGGCTCAGGCAAGTATGTGCCTTACACTGAGCAGTATTCTACTTCACCAGTGATGATGCCACAGTATGAACAAAAGATGACTGACTTCAATAATTGGCTTAGTTTTTGGTGTCTTTAATACCTGTCACTATGGGAGGACATGGTTAACAAACCACGTTACTTTGCAAAGGATGGTCTGCACCTGTCTTCCTTAGGCTTTCGAATATTGGCTAAAACTTTATCTACTCGCTTTGAGCCTTTTTTAGGCAATGCCAAACTGACAAACTTACTGACATAGCAAATAAAACCCAAATAAACCTGCTCCATGCTAGGAGCCTAAATAAGAAACTCCACACCCTACAACCTCTCCTGTATCTGCAGAATATAGACATCTGTGCTGTTACCGAGACATGGTTTACATCTGCACAAAGTACTCTGGCAGTGCAAGTCTTCAGTGCCCTCCACACATTTAGACCACAAGCTGCACAGACAGAGACAAAAGGTGGAGGGGTGTCAGTTAATATTAGCAAAGCATAACTCTACATTGGTTTACTAGGATGATGCCCTGGAATTTATCTACGTGCATATCACCATACACAAAGTCCCATGCCATATCCTAGCAAGCGATAAGTCACCATCTATGTCCTTAGAATCACACAGCTCATACCAAAGCCTACCAAAGACAGTCACCATTAAACTAAATACCCTATTCAAGGAAGACTTTAGCTACCCCTCTACAGAATGGGAAACATACACTGTCTCACACTTGTAGGCACAATAATTCCTGGATTTTATTAACATAAATATCCTTACCCAGATAGTATGCACACCTACCTGAAGTTCAAACATACTGGATCTAGTACCAATATGGGAGAGCACACCACTCCAGTGTCACTTCTTCACTGGTGAGGTCGAACCACAAAGCTGTCTCCTTTGAAATAAAAATCAACTTGGTAACCCCAGCAAACCTTGTAATAACTAGGATGTATTCCAAAGCAAACTATATCCTAATAAGCAACAGTTTGTGAAAATTCAGTGCTCCTCCCATCCCAGAATTCACATAAACCTATGCACAATTGCTCACTGAGACCCCGTACAACCATGTAAATGGATGTAGAAAGGCTGTTGTACCTACTAGAAGTAAGTTCAAAGCAAATTCTTAACACAAACCACACTGCTGGAATCATAACCTTAACAAGGTATATACAGCAAAAGGAAAAAAAGTCATGGCTAAAATCATGAACAGCAACTCCCATAATGATAGGACCTTTCTAATTAAACTAACAGGACTAATTAAGTCTAACAAGGAAAATTATGAGGTCAGGATAGCCTGATAGGCAAAAGGCAACCACAAGGCCTTCTACAGCCATGTCTAAAACCTTAAGGCAGCACACATATCAGTGAGATGAACTGGTGGTCACTGCTACCACCGTCACTTAGTACAGTCACATATTGAATTTGCTGGCTGACAAATTCAGCTCAAATGTCACATTCCCCCATGAAATACCTAGTAGCATAACAGAGAACAAGTCCTGACAGAGCTTGCTAAGGCCAAAAACACAGCCTGAATGGGCCCCAACAATATTCCACTATGCCTCTTAAACGGCTTGAAACAGAACCTATCAGGACCACTTGAGTTGCTTTTCAACTTAGCCTCAAAACAGGCTTTGTACGATGAAAACAGTTATCCACATTCACAAGGGTGGTCCATTAACCGACCCTGGAAACTACAGAACTACCAGGCTGGCTAGTCTAATATGCCAAGCCATGGAACAATTTATCATGGAAATGATCAGCAAAGACAGGCAACCTTCAGCCACTGGACCCAACTCAGTTTGGCTTTGTCAAGGAAGGGTCATGTCTACTAAACCTGATGGACTTTGAGAAAGTCACCAACGCAATAAATAGGGGAAAAATGGTGCATACCACCTGCCTGGACCTGGCTAAGGCATTCAGTTCAATACCCCACTCGGCTACAGTTGACAAACTCACTGAACTATGCATAAACCCCACATGGCTAACAGACAGGACCTAGGAAGTCCAGACTGGTGTTGCTACCTCCACTAAGAGACTGGTCAGCAATGAGGTACCTTAGGGCTCTGTGCTGGGACCACTCCTATTTGGCATCTACTTCTCAAACGTAAAGGCTAATGTCAAGGGCCTTTGACTAACCAAGTTTGCAGATGACTGCAAATTAGGAGCTTCCATTGACTCTCTCATGACACAAACATCTTACAAGAGTGTCTAACACAGACAAATGACTGGTGCCAAAGTCATGGACTAAAACTCAATGCCAAGAAATGCATTATAGTGCCTTTTTGGGAAAACTGGCACCCAGGCAAATTACTTCATCAGTAAGACACCCCTAAGAGCTGACCCAGAAGTCACAGATCTGGGAACATATGTTGACAGTAACCTGGCCTTTGACCAACATGTGGCCGAGGTAGTAAAAAAAATCACTCTATGTCACCTAACCTATAAGAAGGTAAATACAATGTAAATGCATACTTGTATTTAAACTTATTTGTATTTATACTAAATTTTTTTTATTATTTTAGATAGGGGCTTAATGATTTTTTATGATTACATATTTGATAGTAAATGAATGTTCATATTATTTGGTGTTTAAGATTTGTATAAATATAATAGCGGATAGTGTGCATTGTTTCTTTAACTAGATAAATAATGATGACATTAAAGAGGGGTAATGCGATGTGAAGCTGGGGATTTAACAATAGTATATTTTAACTAGTGCTGTATCTGATAAAGCTCCAGGGGAATGTGGTTATGTTGTGTTTTTTTTTCCTTCAATAAATTGCATGTTTTGTTATACGGAGTGGATTTTCCTTTCTGGCTGCATTTTGCTCTTATACGGAGTGGATTATCTTTTCTGGCTGCATTCTGCTTATTGTATGTGGATTTATTAGTTTGTTCATTGTTTGTCTCGTGTTAATGGTGTATAAGAATGATATGGTGGAAGGAGGACCAGTGGAATCCCAGCCGTTACTTTCGAAGACTGATACTGATTTGATGGCAGTAATAAATACAACTGGGAACATTTGTTTGTGTCTTTCGGCTTTTTCCCCATTCTGGGGTCACCACAGCGGAACTCCGGTCCGCTAATGATTGGCAGTTGATTTTTACGTACTGGCTTGCCAGGCCCGATGGACAACCTTCAACGAAGGTACGCCCATTCACGCATGTCTCCACGCAGAAGATGCTCTAGCTGAGAATTGAACCGGACAGCATCTAACTGTGAGGCGACAACGCTACCACAGCACCACCACCACGGTACAACTGGGAAAATAACACTGCTAATTAAACAGCTTACACAGAAGGTGGAGCTTCTATCTAATGGTCGCCTTGTTAACACCAATATGGACAAGTTATGTGGTTACTTAGCGAATCCGGAAGGGGTAAATGCCCACTGGGTAAGCAAAAATCCGAATAATAATAATGGAAATTTTCTGCCTTTTCTGATCGTTTGTAGTCGTTTAAAGCTGTTTTAAGTGTATTTTTTACTGTTTTTACCTTATCTTTTCAAAAAAAAACAAACAAAAAAAATTCCTTGTTTCCTGCCTTTCTAAGCTAGTACAGTCCAGTTTTCAGGCTAGTGCTGAATTCAGGGCTGTGTTACAAGTTTCTGAGTTGCCCATACCTTACTTGGATAGAAGGAAGTTTCTCTGTTTACCTGTGAGAGAGGGGAGCTTTGAGCAGCCTATCTGTCCCTGGAGGAGTGGTTCCAGCCCAAAAGTTGGTAGTTTATTGGCCATTTTGGGCTAATTTCTATCTCTTTCATTTCCCTGCTATAAAAATTGCGCTTGCACGGTTTTGCATGCCGGGCAGCGCCAGTTAGCTATGATTAAATTATTCCCAGCTCCACTAAGTCTCCTCTTCAGTTTTTCCCTTGAAACTAGTCTAACTCTCAACCTAAGCACTCAAAAAGCATCCTACAGCCCAGCACTTGCTCAGATCTAATAGCAAGCACTAATCTACCCTGACACTTGATTGCCCAGCAAGCGACCTACTATTCAGGCATGACCCAAAGGGCAATTTCAGGTGTACTCTCCAGTACAGCTGGTGAATCTGGGTATCCTGAGGCAATGTTACAACGGACTCAAGTACACAGACAACCCTCTCCTACCACAAAACACTAACATATGTGAGAGATGCAATTATACAGCCAAACTGGAGGCTAAGCTGTCTCCACCCAAGACTGGACAGTCAAGAGGAGAAAGTTAACACTTGCATCACACCTCCATAGACCTACTAAACCAGCACTGGCAAAAAATACACATAAATACATAAAATCATACTCGGAGGCTCTAAATAAAAACCTGCAAAAGCATCAGAGCCCTCCAAAGCAGACACCCAAACAACCTGCACCTCCCGTTACAAACCAGACAACACATAAAACACAAAATCAGTGTGCCGCACAATCACAGCCCTTAAGGCGAAATAACATACCTAACACACTAGTAATAGGTGACTCTATAGTCAGGCACACTGACATCCCACTCGCTAGGCTGGACAAGCAGAAGGTTACTGTTAGCTGCCTGTCAGGAGCCAGAATCCGCCACATAACACAAGCAATCAAATCTATCCAGAACAAGTACAAATATGACTCTGTCATTGTTCATGTCGGTGTGAATGACCTGAGACGTACCTCTTTGGACTACATGAAAAGAAACATGGGAGAGCTCTCTGATCATGTAGCCCAGGCTGGTATGACCCTGACCATGAGTAACATCCTGCCCTCACCAAGAATGATACCTCAGTATAAAGAAAAAATTATCAATTTCAACAATTGGCTAAGCTTCTGGTGTCATTCAAAGGGGATCCAGTGTCTGCAGCCTGGGACGACATGCTCGACAAGCCACATTGCTTTGCAAGAGATGGCTTGCACCTGTCACCCCTAGGCTTTCGAATACTGGCCATGGCTCTTGCTGCCCCCATAGTGCCTTTTTTAGGCACGGCTCAAAAGTCAAACCCACCTCCGTAAGCATCACAATTAACAAAAAAACTGAGGGTTATGCTACTCAACGCCAGGAGTTTAAATCTCAAAATGCACGCACTCAAAACACTCCTCAGTATGGAGAAAGTACAGTTTTGTACCTACCATAAATGTAGATGTCCGAACTGGATAGCATCTGCAGTCATAACAACTGGGTTGTCCTGTCGTCAGGCAGCCCTTCAGTCGGCCGGATTCCAAAGTCCGGGTCCGGCTTCGGCTGATGTCGCACTCCACCCGACGTCATCTCTGTTGGTCTTCGGGTATAAAAGCATCAGCCGACGCCATTTTCCTCAGTGTTTCTTGCCCCAGATGCCAGAAGCCCTCTTGCAGGCTAAAATTTGGATAGATGCCAATGTTTCCAAATAGATAGAGGTAAACACAACAATAAGCATGTATGTACATATATACAAACAAATACACCATAAAAGACTCCCCCCCAACAGCTAGCTATTAGGAGGGTAAACACCCTAGGAGTACCACAGAGGGAAGGAGGGAGGGTAATCCTGACTGCAGATGCTATCCAGTTCGGACATCTACATTTATGGTAGGTACAAAACTGTACTATGTCCTTCATGGATGCATCTGCAGTCATAACAACTGGGTAGAATACCATAGCCAACTAGGGAGGAGGATAAAAGTAGATTATGGTGTGTTTAGGATCCCTTGCAGTACAGCAGTGGCAAACCCTGCTCGGGATCTGGACTATAGAGGCAAATTATAATGCTTGGCAAATGTATGCACGGAGGTCCAAGTAGCCGCCTCAATAATGTCTTTGGTTGCCACTCCTCGTAAGAAGGCTGTGGTAGTGGCTGTTGCCCTTGTAGAATGAGGTCTTATGTTCTGTGGAATTGGTTTTCCATGGAAGGAGTAACAGAATCGTATGCAATTTCCTATCCATTTGGAGATTGTCTGTTTGGAAATAGCTTTTCCTTCCCTTCCTGTTGCATAGGCTACAAAAGTTGGTCAGTCTTTCTGCTATTTTTGTTCTGTCCAAGTAGTAGCGTAGCTGTCTATGTACATCCAAGGTATGCAGTATTCTTTCCCTCTGTTTTGTGGGTTGGGAAAGAAGGTAGGTAGGTGGATTGCCTGGTTTAAAGACACTCTGGATACCACCTTGGGCATAAATGTAGGATTAGTCCTCATGGACACTCTATCTTGGTGGAAGATTAGGAAGGGTTGCACTGCCATTAAGGCCTGTAGTTCTGAAACCCTCCTTGCTGAAGTAATTGCCAGTAGGAAAGCAGTTTTCCATGACAGGTGTTGTAGGTCTGCTGTTGCTGCTGGTTCAAAGGGTGATAGTGTCAATTTTTCTAGCACAAAGTTCAAATCCCAAGCTGGTAATGGTGGTTTCCTTGGAGGTTTTACATTCTTGATTCCTCTGAGGAACTGCCTGAGCAAAGGGTGCGAAAAAACAGGTGGATCAAAGCTGTATTCTGCTGAAATAGCTGATGCATGTATCTTGATGGAGGAGTAGGACAGGCCTGAATGAAGAAGTTCGGCCAGATACTCCAGAATGTTAGGCATATCTATGTTTGACACATCTTTTCCTCTTTCTGTACTCCAAATGACAAACCTTTTCCATTTTCCAGCATAGTTCCTTCTTGTTGAAGGTCTGCGTGCTTCAAGAATAATGTCTTTTACTCTTTGGGAAAGTTCTGGATTAGCTGCTGCTATGTGATGTTCCATGCAGTTAGTTGCAACGTTTTTAGGTTTGGATGTATGATGCTGTAGTTGTTCTGAGTTAACATCAAAGGCATGAGTGGTATTGGCCACATATTGTTCGAGACATGCTCCTCAGTAGTGGGTACCAGTGTTGTCTTGGCCAGTTCGGAGCTATCAGGATTATCCTTGGGCGTTCTTCCTTGATTTTCAGTAGTACCTTGTGTATCAAAGGAAGAGGTGGGAATGCATATGCTGTTAGGCCTTTCCAGTTGAAGGAGAGCGAATCCACTTTCCATGCTAGTGGGTGGAATGTCCTTGTGCAGAATTTTTGAGCTGGTGATTGAGAGGTGATGCGAATAGGTCTATCTGTGGCATTCCCATTTCTTTGAGATGGTCTTGAAGATGTCCGGGTGCAGCTTCCATTCGTGGGCATCCGAAGTGGTTCTGCTTAATATGTCTGCTAGAGTATTGTCTTTCCCGGTACAAATATTGCCTGTAACTGGATGTTGTAGCTGAGTGCCAGGGTCCACAGCTCCAAGGTCATTCTGCATAGGGGGTATGAATGAGTGCCTCCCTGTTTGTTGATGTACCACATGACTGTGGTGTTGTCTGTCCTTATCATCAACTGGCCCTCCTTGAGAAATGGTTTGAACTTTTGGATTGCCAGTTTTACTGCCAGCATTTCTTTTAGGTTGATGTGCAGGTGAAGTTGATCCTGTGTCCACAATCCTTGCACGCATTTGTCCAGCATGTGGGCCCCCATCCTAGGTCTGAAGCGTCTGTTGTGATGGTCTGGCTTGCTTGACATCTGCAAAGGGTAGGCCTGGGTTTGACTGGCATGCCTGAGCCCACCATAGGAACTCCTGTTTTAAGCATGGAATTAGTGGGATTTCTGTTTCTAGACTGTGTCTGTGTTGGGACCATAAATTCTTTAGGTACCATTGTAGTTTTCTCATATGTAGTCTGGCAAATGGAACCAAGATTATGCATGATGCCATGAAGCCCAAGGCCTGCAGTACTTTTCTTGCTGTTAACTTGTTCAGTTTTGTTAGTGCCAAGAAGTAAAGAGGAAGTTCTTTTTGTTTTTCTGTAGTCAGGAATGCCATTTGTTTCACTGTGTCCAATTCCGCGCCCAAGAAAGTCCTTGTTTGGGATGGTATCAGCCTTGACTTTTGTAAATTGACTGTGTATCCCAGTGCTTGCAGCAAGTAAATGACCCTTTGTAAATCTGTTGTCAGCTTGCTTTTGTTGTCCCCTTGTAGCAGGCAGTCGTCCAGGTATGGGTAAATTTGAATTCCCTGTAGTCTGCAATGGGCGATTACTGATGCCAGGCATTTTGTGAATACTCTGGGCGCAGTAGATAAGCCAAAGGGCAATGCTGAGAATTGATAGTGCTCTGATCCTGCAAGAAATCTGAGGTATCTTCTGCAGATTGGTCGAATGGGGACGTGCAGGTATGCCTCCTTGAGATCTAGAGTTACCAGCCAAGACTCCTTGCCCAGCATGGGAAGAAGCTGCTGTAGGGTCAGCATTTTGAATTTTGGGACAATGATGTATGTATTTAAGGTGGACAGGTCGAGAATTGGTCTCCAACTTTTTTCCTTTCTTGGAACTAGGAATAGTCTGGAATAGAACCCTTTTCCTTGCTCTGCTGTTGGCACTCTTTCCACAGCTCTCATGTTTGCTAACTCCATTATCTGGCGTAGAGCCTCTGTTTTTTGATTTGGAGGTAGATTTGGCATTCCTCTTTTGATTGGTAAAGTGTGGAAGTGAAACCGGTAACCTTGATCTATGGTTTGTAAAATCCACTTGTCTTTTGTTATGCAGTGCCAGTTCCTTGAAAATAAGGTTAACTTTCCGCCTAGAGGAGCTGCTATTTGTTCCCTGGTAGGCGGATTTAGGGTTAAGTCACTGTGGTTGTGCTGATGTAGTGGCAGTGGCTGTGTCTGTGCCTCTGTTGTTACCTTGCCACTGTCGTCCTCTGTAGGCACCTCCTCTGGATTGGTTTCTGCCTCTGGAACGTCTATTCCTGCCCCTTTGAAATTTTGTGGAGTCAGGAAAGGACCAATTTTGGCAGGCCAGTTCCTGCTAAACCTTGGGGTTGAACCTGCAAGAAATCTTTAACAGTTTGAACAGATTTTGCCTTTTCTTCCATTTTCTTCATAACCTGCTGGGCAGGTGTACCAAACAAACTTGTCTTGTCCATAGGAGCATCTAGTAGCTTAGCTTTAACATGATCCGGTAAAGCTTGTTCCTTTAGCCATGCATGCCTTCTTATCACTGTGCCTGTCATGGCTGATCTAAATGAAGCCTCCAGTGCATCATAGCCACATTTTAAGGAATGGTTGCTAACCTGTTGTATGTTATTTACCATCTCTAATACATATTTCTTATCAAGAGATTCATCAGTGGTTAGTTTTTTAGTTAACTGATCAAGCATAAACTCTTGGTATTGTATCATGTGAAACTGACAGTTTAAAGCTCTAGCTGAGAGAGTAGCTGAAGTGTAGACCTTTTTACCCCATCTGTCTAATGACCTTGCTTCCCTTTCAGAAGGAGTAGGGTTTTTAGCTATGGTTGCGGCTACTGCCTTGGGACCCTGGGATATAGTTTCTGGGTCTGCAAGTGGGGCCTTGTAAAGGTGGTGATGAGTATCTGGCACCCTGTAAAATCTGTCTGGTTTGGCAGGGGCTGGGGGTAAAGAATCTGGAGCGGAGCAAACATCATTGAAAGCATCATCCACCACAGAGAGAACAGGAGGTATAGCTAAGGGCCTGTGCTGTGGGAGGTGCAGAAAAGTCCTAAGTCTTTTTCTGGAGTCTGAAAAATCCTGTTGCTGCCATTGGAACTGTTCTCGCATGGCATGCAAGGTTTCCCCAAAGGAGAATTCTTCTGGTGGGGAAGCAGCAGGAATGGATTCTTCAGCATCAGAATCTTCAAAATTGGAGAAGGGAGCCTCTGGCTGGTCAGTTATGTCTGATTCATCAGCAGATTCATCAGAGGACACTGGCTCAGGGGGCTCTGCCCTAGGTCTCTTCTCTGGGGCTGAGAGGCCCTATCTGGGTGAGATTGAGATCCTCTGATTAAAGAAATTAAATCTTCTGCCAAAGTAAGCATTTGGGAACTAGAAGAGGGCCTGGATGTGGGGGGTTTAACAGGCACTGTTTTAGTAGTCTTGGCTGCTTTAGCCCTGGCGAAGGCCTTAATGGACATGGCTGCTGGAGGCCTAGCAGTACCACGTGCTGGGGTAGAGACATCCAAGGGGATGGTGTCTGATAAGTCAACCACCGTAGTGGGTAAAATTTCTGAGGTCGATTCAAGAGTTTTAGCAGGGGCCTCAGTTGTAGGAATAGGTTCAGCTGTACTTAGATCAGTTTTCTCGGTTTCGGCCGAAACCGAGACACTCACGGTTTTCTTAACCATGGTTTCGCCGAAACCGCGGACCGCAGTGTAGGTCTTTATCTTTGCGTTTTTTGGTAGATTGGGTAGTCGGAGGATCCGACGGCATAATGTACGCAAAAACAGAACCGAAAAACTGTTCTGCAAACTCCGACCGGCGCCTAAGCGTTCGTCGGTTGAAAGAAGCACAGGCCGAACAGGCTGCTACGTCGTGGGCTGGGCCTAAACAAGGCAGACAGTAAGAGTGGAAATCTTTATGAGGTATTTGTTTCCCACAGGTTAAACAATTGTTAACTTTTTCTGACATCGGCTGAGGCAAGAAAGAGTCCCCAACGGGTACTTAGCTTTAGAAGTCTTGAAGTAGGATTCGGTAGAAGTAATCTCTGGATCCGACCCACCGGCACTTGCGAACAGCTTCTGCTTCGGGCGCCACGCGGCAAGAAAGACTGAGGAAAATGGCGTCGGCTGATGCTTTTATACCCGAAGACCAACAGAGATGACGTCGGGTGGAGTGCGGCATCAGCGAAGCGGACCCGGACTTTGGAATCCGGCCGACTGAAGGGCTGCCTGACGACAGGACAACCCAGTTGTTATGACTGCAGATGCATCCATGAAGGACATCGTAGACATCTGTGCAGTAACTGAAACATGGTTCAAGGCTCCAGACAGCACCCCAGCAGTACCAGGCTACAACTCATACCACACATTTCAGCCACAGAACACAGACCGAAACACAAAAGGAGGGGGTGTATCTATATTCATCAAGGATACCTACACCTCCAGGTTAGTGGAGCAGCATGATACCTCTGAGATCATTCATGTGCAACTAACATTGGGCAAATCTGCAATGCAAATTGTGGCCTGCTACAGATCACCCTCCATGACCCAGGACCACCACTCCACCTTTCTGGAGACACTGGAAAACATGAAGGTCCTACCGAACACCTTGATATTGGGCGATTTCAATTACCCTACCATTAACTGGGAAAACTACTAGAGTACAAACTCCCAGGCCCAGCACCTTCCTGGAATTCATCAACTCAAATGCCTTGGATCAGCTGGTAAACTCCCCTACCAGAGGTGAAAACATATTGGACCTGGTCATCACCAACATGGGCGACAGGTGTTCCACACTGGAGGTCAACCCGTCACTGGTTAGATCAGACCATAAACTAATCACTCTGGATGTCCACACCCCACTACCACCCCCAACTAAAGAAACCACAGTAAAAAACTTTTCTAAAGCAAACTTCACCTTACTTAAGACAGAGGCGGTAAGTTTCATAGCCCCCACGCTAAAGGATAATGCTGCCCAAGATGCAGCAACCTTTACAAATGCACTCTATGAGCACCTACAAGGATGCATGGATCATGCCATCCCTAGCAAAACCAAGACTCACTCCTCTAAGAGAAGGAAACCAGTCTGGTGGACCCCTGCCATAAACAGGCTACACAACAGAAGGAGGAAACTAGTTCAGAAAAAAAACAAATCCCAAGAAGGAAAGAAATCCCTGGTCAGTATGAGAAAGAAACTAAGGTTCCTCATAAAATCATCCAAGGCTAACTTCTAAAGAAAAATAGCCAAGGATTCAAAAGATAACCACAAAGCCTTCTTTAGCTATGTTAAAAATCTAAGTGGCAACTTGCAGATATGCACTGAGCTAGTGCAAAATAGCACAAAATATACTGACCCTACTGATATTGTCAACATCCTGGCAGATAGATTCAGTGCAAACTTCACCCCCCTCTCACCCCCAAAAGGGCCTACAACAACACCGGAAAAGTGTAGTGTCCTGGAAATCACAGACACACAGGTGAAAACAGCCCTTTCAAAAGCCAAAAACACAGCGTCAGTGGAGTCAGATGGTATCCCAGGCTGTGTCTTGCATGAACTACAGAATGAACTAACCCCCCCCACCTAAACACGCTGTTCAACCTCAGCCTTCCACAGGCTACGTGCCCATAGAATGGCGCACAGCAACGGTTATTCCTCTCCACAAAGGAGGGGCCATTCTGACCCTGGTAACTATCGCCCCATAAGCCTGACTAGCCTGGACTGCAAGGCTGTGGAGCACATCATTATGGAACTCATTAACAAAGACATTGGGAACCTCCAAACACTCGACCTGACCCAGTTTGGCTTTGTTAAGGGCAGATCGTGCCTACTAAACCTGGTTGACTTCTTCAAGACAGTCACCAAGGCCATAGACGAGGGACAGGTGGTTCACACAGCCTACCTTGACCTCGCCAAGGCTTGACACCATTCCCCACTTGGGTATTACAGAAAAACTCACCAGCCTGAACATAAACCCCTACATCACGAGATGGGTTGTCAACTGGCTTACAGACAGAACTCACATGGTAAGAATAGCGGGCTCCAGGTCCGACTCTAAACCAGTCACAAGTGGTGTCCCACAAGGCTCAGTCCTGGGACCCCTACTGTTCTGCATATACTTCTCAGAAGTACAGGCAAACACAGGAGGACTATGGCTAACCAAGTTCGCAGATGACTGCAAACTGGGAGCCATAATTGACTCTCCAGCTGACACGGACATCCTCCAAAAGGGCCTTACTGAGACAGACACCTGGTGTCAAAGTCATGGCCTCAAGCTAAATGCCAAAAAATGCATAGTCATCCCATTTGGGAAAAACAAAACACCCACGAATTACCACATAGATGGAAGCCCCCTTAACACAGAAGAGGTTATAAGAGATCTGGGGACCCAGGTAGATAGTAATCTCTCCTTTGACAATCATATTGCCAAAGTAGTTAGAAAATCCTTCTATGTGGACCATCTAATTACTAAAGCATTCGCATCTAGAAATAAAGAAGTTACAGTGCCCCTCTACTCGTCACTCATCAGACCCATCACTGAGTACAGTGCCCCATTTTGGGATGTACCTCACAAGACACTTCCAACAGCTGGAAAGACCACAAACATACCTCACCAAGATTACTGGCCTCAAACATATGCCCTATGCAGCCCAACTGAAAAAACTCCGGCTGTACTCAGTGGCATATCGCTTACTCAGAGGTGATCTCTGCCTGACTTACAAAGCCAGGTCCAACTCAGAATTGAAGGACATGCTCCACCTAAAGAAATCCAAGTCACTGCGAGCCACGTGCTCTAGTGAGCTAAACCTTGCCACAACAATAAATAGAACATGCTGGAGGGATAGATTCCTGTCACAGAGACTCCCCATGCTTTGGAACAAAATTTCAAACTACATTAGGCAGAGCCCCTCACTAACACTCTTCAAGAGAAACCTTGATGAGTGGATGGGTAACAGAAAATACACCCCTGGGATCACTTCATTGGCTCTGCTTGACAGAGGATCAGTTAATTAATCAATGGGGCGGCAAAAGCCAACACACTCTGGCTAGGCTTATAAATGCCCTCGAGCAGATAGCCTAGTACCTATGAACCTATGAAATGTAATTAATGTTATTCCTAGCTTAAATGGCTGGTTAAATACTAAATTTAGCCTTACACAGCATCCCCCTCAACTAAGAATGCAACGGCTTATGTTGATTCAATGCACAAACTATTAGACATTCTGGACTATAAACATTTTAAGGTTAGGAAGCTGTAGTTGGAAAACTCAGACTTATTAGAGTGTATTCAGGCTAATCTGGTCCTAAAAGGTCTCCGTAACTGGAGATATCATAGTGGGCTAGAAAAAGACTCTGCATTATATAAAGAACTTATTGCATTTTTTAACCGACAAGGACTGAAATACATGGAAGGTATGGTTAAGCATAATACCAAAACTATAGAAAAACTGATTACTGAAACTAATATGCTTAACAATAAGATAACTCATGATCTGAATTACCATAAGAATCAACTAACCATGCCAATATTTTTTATAAATATACTGACAATCAAATGTTGAAATTACTTGATAGGAAAGTTAAAAATGTGGAAAGGGACCAAAAAGAATATGTGGACAGTAATGCTTACCCCAAATCCCCCACCTCACAGGTTTGGGGAAAGAAGCAATTTGGTCCTGCATTAAAACAGCATGACGACTATACTAATATTAATTACTCTAATCAGGGGCAACCTCATTTATCTACAAATAACCACCAGGTTGATTATGGGAAAACAAATGTTCCCGAGCATATCTTCTCCAACAATCTGTCGGATTTTTCACCATTAAGGAGATCTGAGAGAATAAATGAAAAACCATGAGGAACCAATGGCAACGGAAGGAAGAGCAACCCTCCTCCGGTGAAGAACCAATGGCAGCGAACGGATCGCTCACTCCCTTTTTACCAGAATCCAACAAACTGGAGACAATAAATGTACTTGAAAAGACTGTAGAGCATGGTTCCTTTCATGAAACTGTTAACAGTAGGGGGATTTTAAGATATATAATTTTACCATTTATTCTACCGACACTGAATTAGCAGATTTATTATCATGGAAAATGATTTTGTTCCATCTAGGAAGGCAAATATTGCCTCAGTATTAATTGATCTAAAGCAATACACTACAAAACTTAATTTTAGATTGATATTTAATGAAGAATCTGCATCTGAGTCAAAGAATTAAAACATTTCTTAATCCCCCTCATCCAGTCCTACAAACTTATGAAAGTTTATGTGAATTTGATTTGTGGACTACATTACATAGGAATATGAGCACTGCAGGGTATAATCTTACAAAAAGGGAAATCAATAAATTAAATGATTTGAAGGCACAAGGACTACGGTTAATGAAACCCGATAAAGGGGGTGGGGCATGGTTTTAATGGAGAACAGCGACTATATTGAAAGGATGGTAACAATGTTGAATAATCTTTCCAGGTTAGTGCTAATGAAATGAATAGAGCTTGCAATACAGTAAGGGGACAATTAAAGGACATGTTTATAGATGGTAGGATTACCATCGAAGAGTTTAATTTTCTCACTGTGTCCTCCCCCATTACATCTACTATTTTTGGGATCCCAAAGATCCATAAAAATATTGAAAATCTATCTATGAGACCTACTGTGGATGGGAGAGGGTCTTTAACTAATGCGTGTGCCAAACTGTTAGATATCACTTTAAAGTCATTAAAGGCGGATGAACCACAGCTCTGTAAGGACAGCTGGGATTTTCTGAGTAAAATCAATAAACTGGGGTTTCACAAAAGTGATTTATTAGTTAATATAAACATAAAAGATTTATATATGGTAATTCCACATATAGTAGGTTTGGAATGGTATTGTGGTTTTCTACAAGATAATGTATTTATTTATTTATTTAACATATGTTAACCGGGAAAGTCCGACTTGGAACAAAGCCAATTTTCAGCAGAGCCCCTGGGAGAAACTCTCCCGATGCATGTCTTTGTAATGTGGGAGGAAACCAGAGCACCCAGAGGAAACCCACACGAGCGTAGGGAGGACATGCACACTCTGCACAGAAGACAATACAGCCAAGAAATGAACTGGAGAACCTCTTGCTGTGAGGCAACAATGCTACCGCTGCACCACTGTGCCATCCATTAAAATTAATGTATATGAGGAATTACTAGAGATTATATTGAAAAATAATTTTATTAATTTTTGAGAACCAGATTTACCTACAGGTAAAAGGGGTAGCCACGGGCTCTAATGTGGGGGCCCTATTTCTGAATGTTATAATGGTACACTGGGAAAAACGGTTCATTATAAATGTGGAACTAAAGTATTCATTCAGGTACTACACTAGATACCTGGACGATATGTTTTCTGTTTGGAGAGAGACTAGGGACCAGTTATAGGAATTTATTAATTGCATAAATCAGACTACTGATTTAGGTATTTGCGTCACAAACTGAGAATGAAGAAATATCATACTTGGATATATTAAGTAAAGATTATGTCATTAAGGTTTATACAGCAATAATATCTAGGAAACCCACGTACTCCAATACTATCTGGTTTTACAAAAAAGAACTACTATGGGCAATTTGTAAGAGCTGCAAGGATGGTAAATAAATATCAGGAATTTATTAGGGAATGTGAATTAATGGAATCCATGTTTTGGAATACTACCCTATGGTTATAGTAAAAGAGCTGAATGAGAAGGTTATTTTTTAGAGACAGACTAAGTATTTTGTTCCAGTTCTTTCGTTGGACAAGGAAATTTGTGAAGGGTAAGCTGGTACTAGAAATCAAACTTCAGGCCATTTTAAGTGTTCTTTTGTCAGCGATTTTAATATTGATAGTGAGTTGATTAGGTTGATCCTCAAAAAAAAAATTGGGCTATCTTTGAAGGTGAGTGGGAGGTTTGGAATAAGTTAGGTGAAAAACCAATTATGGTTTATAGAAAGCATCTCTCGGTGACTCCCCCTGACAGGGATAAGAGAAAAGTATCAGCTGCACTTGTTATTGTGGGGAGACGCATAGAGGTTGCAGCAAGGTTGGCCCCAGCAATGGAAAATCCTTTCCTTCACATATTGATTGAGAGGCCACAAGTGGGGCATCAGAATGGATCTGCTTAATTTGTCTGCTAACATGTTGGTTTTCCCTGGAATGAGCATTGCAACTAGAAAACGGTCTGAGATCATCACCCATTCCCACACTCTCTGCAGAGGAGATAAGATTGCGCTCCTCCTTCCTTCTTGATGTACCAGACCACAGACATGTTGTTGGTTTGAACTGCAACAGTCCCTAGAAGAAAAGCATCTTGACATGCCTGTGGCACAAGTAGGACTGCTCTCATCTCTAGTACTCTAATATGCAGATTGGTCTCTTGGGGGGACCACAAGCTGTTGACTGTCCTTCCTAGGAAATGCCCCCCAACCCCAGCTGGGAAGGATCCATGGTCACAGTGGCCATTGGAGGCAGTAAAACAAAGGGTGTACCATAGACAAATGTCATCCGACTGAATCCACCAGTGGATGTGTCATTTGCAAATTGGAATAAATTTGACTGGAAAGGATAGAGGTTGACAAAGAATGGACCATTGAACAGCTAGAGTATACTAAAGGACAGGCATACAGAAATGTACCAAGGGAAGCAATACAATGGCCATGGATCCTCATGCTTGAAGGATTGATCTTGCTGGGGGGATGGATGAGAGATAAGCAGATAAACCTGACTCCTGACAGTGGACATGCGGTGAGGCAGTACAGCTGCTACCTGTGTTGTTGTATCTAGAAGTGTGCCAGTGAAATCCAGGCTCTAGACTGGTGTCAGTGTTGATTTGGTGTAATTTACTGTAATCCCCAGTGACTGACAAATATGGAGCAAATAGTCCCTTGATTGTAAAAGAAGATGCTTGGAGGGCACGGTGAGGAGCCAGTCATCCAGATATGGAAACACTCAGTATCCTTTTAAGTCCCAGATGAGAAGCCACCACTGCCATGCATTTGGTAAACACCATGGGGGCTGTGGCGAGTCTAAAAGGTAGAGCTCTGAATTGGTAATGAAACCCCGCTGAAAGCATAAGTGTCTTCAGGAGTGCCTGTCTATTCTGATGTGATAGTATGCATCCTGAAGATCTAATGAGCACATCCAATCGTCTTTGTGAAGACATGGCAGGATGGACCGTACCATGACCATTTGGAACCTTGACTTCACATATTAATTCAATTTGCTTAGATCGAAAATTGGTCTGAAGTCCCCTGTCTTCTTGAGCACTAAAAAGAAGCATGAGTAAGGTCCAAATCCTATTTGGTCAGGTGGGACCTCTTGGATGACTCTTTTTCTAGCAGCTTTTGAATTTCTTGTACTGCGTCTTTCCTCTGAATGGTGGAACATCGGGAAGTTTCTTCCTTATATGAAAAGGAAGTTGGAAAAATGGAATGCAATAACCTCTGGACATGATTTTTAACCCCCATGTATCTTATGTTAGGCTACTGGGTGCAGAGATAAATGTCCCACGACTGACTCCAGAGAGCTTCAGGAGTACTGGAAGGGTCTGTCTGGAACGGAATCCTGGAAAACCCGATTCTGCGGGTCTCCTCTGCCTCTAGGGTGATGTCTCCCATTAGGATTTCCTCCTCTGCCTCTGGAGGAATTGCCCCCACATGGATCTTGGAAACGTCCCCAAGATTTTCAGAAAGTACAGTTGTGTACACTTACCATAAATGTAGATGTTCGAGTGTATTCACTGTTGCAGTCATTACATTTGGGTTATCCTGCTGGCAGGTTGCCCTCAGTCGGCCTGAATTCCAAAGTCTTGGGTCCTGCATCGGTTGCTGTCGCCTCTTCCCTGGCGTCAGTTCGTCAGGGGTACAAAAGAGCAGCCGACGCCATTTTATTTAGTTTTTCTTGCCCCAGATGTCAGGTGCCCCAAAAAGGGTAAGCTAAAATTATGTAAATAAGACATACATGCACCAAAATAAGCTTTACCTTCATCTATAAGCAAATACACCACCTAGGTTGTATAGATTAGAGAAGTAAAGATAAGTTCCAGCAAAAATAAGGGGGATGGCGGGTGGGTAACCTGGACTGCAACAGTGAATACACTCGAACATCTACATTTATGGTAAGTGTACACAACTGTACTATGTTCTTCGTGTTTCACTGTTAGTCATTACATTTGGGTCGAGTCCCAAAGCTATGGTTGGGGGGGTTGGAGCTAAACAGCATTAGGAGCGGCTATGAGGCCCTGCAGAACTGCAGTGGCAAAGCCTGCCCTGGATTTAGAGTAAAGAGGCAGACTGTAATGTTTTGTAAAGGTATGCACTGAACTCCAAGTAGCAGCCTCTAATATGTCTTTGGGTGGTACTTCCCCGAGAAAGGCTGCAGAAGTGGCTGCAGCTCTGGTTGAATGTGGCCTAATGCCCTTAGGCACTGGTTTGCCATGCTGTGAGTAGCAGAAACTAATGCAGTGACCTATTCACTTTGAAGTAGTCTGCTTGGAGATAGCCCTTCCTTGTCATGCTGTGGCATATGCCACTAGCAATTGTTCTGTCTTTCTGAAAACTTTAGTTTTGTCCAAGTAGAATCTAAGTTGTCTGTGTACGTCCAAAGAATGCAGAATTTTCTCCCCATTGTTCTGTGGATTTGGATAAAAAGTTGGCAAATGAATTGTTTGGTTAAGGGCTACACTGGATACCACCTTAGGCATAAATGTAGGGATTGTTCTCAGAGAGACCCTGTCTGGATAAAAAAATGATAAAGGGTTCCACAGCCATGAGAGCCTGTAGCTCTGAAACTCGTCTTGCAGAAGTTGTTGCTAGGAGCAGAGCGGTTTTCCAAGATAAGAACTTTATATCCGCAGTAGCAGCTGGCTCAAAAGGAGGTAAGGTGAGTTTTTCCAAGACATAATTGAGGTCCCATGCAGGTATTGGCGTTTTCCTTGGAGGCCTTAAGTTTTTGGCTCCTCTGAGGTACTGCCTTAATAAAGGGTGAGAAAAGAGTGGTGGCTCTGTATTGTAATGAGCTGAAATGGCAGAGGCATGGATTTTAAATGATGAAAAAGATAGGCCTTTGTCCAACATCTCAGTTAAATATTGCAAAATCTGAGGAATATTTGGGACAGCTGTATCATTTCCTTGAGCTTGGTTCCAAACGCAAAATCTCTTCCATTTCCCAGCATAGGATTTTCTAGTACTGGGCCTTCTGGCTTCTAAAATGACATCCATCACAGCTTTACTGAGAGGTGTGGTTTGTATGGCTACATTATCCGCCATGCTGCCAGGTTTAGGGTCCTGAGTTGGCTGTGCAGAATCTGTCTGTCTTGCTGGGACACTAGATGAGGTATTTGAGGTAAGGTCCAGGCTGGGCATTGGGACAAGTTCCTTAAGATCTGATACCAGTACTGGCATGGCCAGTCTGGGGCAATCAGAATCATTTTTGGTTTCTCCTGCCTGACCTTTAGGAGTACCTTGGGGAGGAGAGGCAGTGGAGGAAAGGCATATACTGATAGGTTTGTCCAGCTGAAAGATAAGGCGTCCACTTTCCAAGCTTGTCTGTGATAAGTCCTTGTGCAGAAACTTTTTAGTTGATTGTTTTGAGGGGAGGCAAATAGATCTATGTCCGGGCGTCCCCATTTCTTTGTTATCATGCTGAAGACTTGTGGATCCAGGTGCCACTCGTGGGGATCCTGAGGTTTCTGCTTAGTTCATCTGCCAGGATATTTTCCTTTCCTGGCAGAAACTGTGCCTGTAGATGAACTTGGTAAGTCAATGCTGTGTCCCATAAAGCCATGGCTTGCCTGTATAGGGGATAGGAATTAGTGCCCCCTGCTTGTTTATGTACCACATGACCGTGATGTCGTCTGTTTTTATCAGTAGTTGTCCCGGATGAAGTAGGTCCTTGAAGGCTGTCAGGGCATTTTGAACAGCTAGCATCTCTTTTTGATTGATATGCAGATGCTTTTGGTTTGTGAACCAGGTGCCCTGAATGCCTCTTCCTGCCATGTGTGCCCCCAGGCATAATCCGAAGCATCCGTTGTTAGGCTCTGCCTGGCTGGGGGTAGTGAGAATGGCTGTCCCTTGTTTTGGAGGCAAGCCTTTGTCCACCATCGAAACTCCTGTTGCAGGCAGGGAATTGTTTCCAGACTGTGGCAATGCTGTGTCCAGACACTTTTCAGGTACCATTGAATTTTCCTCATATGCAGCCTTGCATATGGAATTAGTAAGATGCAGGATGCCATGAAGCCCAAAGCCTGCAGAATTTTTCTTGCAGATAACTGGGCCTTTGTTGCCAATTCCTTGAAATAGGTAGTCAGTTGCCTTTGTTTGTCTGGAGTGAGATAAGCCATCTGGGCAGTTGTATTTAAGCTTGTACCCAGGAATATTATCTCTTGAGAGGGTACTAGTTTTGATTTCTTTTTGCTGACTGTGTACCCTAGGCATGTTAAAAGTCTTATCACAAATGTCAGGTGCTGTAGTAGAATGTCCTTGTTCTCTGCTTGTATGAGGCAGTCGTCCAAGTAAGGATATATTTGTATTCCCTCTTTGTCTGCAGTAAGCAATTACTGGTGCCAGGCACTTTGTGAAGACCATGGGCGCAGTAGATAAGCCAAAGGGCAGTGCAGAGAATTGGTAATGCTTTGAGCCAGCTTTGAATCTGAGGTATCTTCTGCATGATTGTCTGATTGGGACATGCAGGTATGCCTCTTTTAGGTCTAAAGTCACGAGCCAAGCCTTGCTGCCCAGCATGGGCAGAAGCTGCTGTAAGGTCAACATCTTGAATTTTGGTATATCCAGGAAAGTGTTTAGAATAGATAGGTCCAGTATTGGTCTCCATGCTTTGCCCTTTCTGGGTACCAAGAAGAGTCTTGAGTAAAATCCTTGACCCTGCTCTTGCTGTGGCACTTGCTGAATAGCCCTCATGTCCATGAAAGCTGCGACTTGTTTTTGAGCCTCTGCCCATTGATATTTTGGCAGGTCTGGCCAACTGTTTGCCCTTGGCAGGGTATGGAAATGAAACTTATAGCCTTGTGACACTATGTTTAGAACCCATTTGTCCTGGGTTATAATGTGATAATTTTGAGAAAAAAGTGCTAGTTTTCTCCCTAAGGGTGCTGCCAGAAGATAAGTGCTTGGTGCAGGCAGGGGGAAGTCATTGGGACTGTTTCCTATATGATTGTGCTTTGTCTTCTCCACCCTTGGAGGTAGAACACTCCACTGCTTAGACCTGTAGGATCCTTGCGGCTGTGATCTGCCTCTATGACGTCT
Organism: Protopterus annectens; assembly: GCF_019279795.1. Taxonomy (NCBI): domain Eukaryota; kingdom Metazoa; phylum Chordata; order Ceratodontiformes; family Protopteridae; genus Protopterus; species Protopterus annectens. The sequence goes on along the minus strand of NC_056739.1, from coordinate 710,926,422 downwards.
GGATCTGCCCCTTTGAGGTCTGTCTGAGACTGGAAAGGACCAATTCTTTGTAGGCCAGTGTCTGCTAAATCTAGGTGGCTATACATGTAAGAAATCCTTGACTGTTTGCATAGATTTAGCTTTGTCCTCCATTTTCTTTAACACCTCTTCTGCCTTAACACCAAACAAGGTATCATGTTGTAAAGGAGCATCTAATAATTTTGCTTTAACATGGTCAGGCAGATTTTGTTCTTTTAACCAAGCACACATCCTAATGACAGAACCTGTAACAGTGGCCCTGCAGGAGGCCTCCAGAGAATCAAAACCACATTGCAAAGTATGCCTTCCAACTTGTTCGGCTGCATGCAATAAATTCTGCATTTCTTTGTTTTCTGCACATTCAGAATTTGCCATCATTTTCTGTTTAAGCAGTGTCATGATATATTGCTGATATTTGAGCATATGAAACTGGCAATTTAAGACCCTTACAGCCAAAGTAGCAGATGTGTAAATCTTTTTTCCTCATCTACCCAATGCCCTAGAATCCCTGTCAGAGGGGGTAGGGTTTTTTGCAGTAGAAGCCTTGACCCCTTTTGGACCCTGAGAAACAGTTTCTGGGTCTGCAGAAGGGTTTTTGAAAAGGAATTTATGAGAGTCAGGGACCCTGTAGTATCTGTCTGGCTTAACAGGAGCTGGAGGTAAAGAGTCAGGGGTCAGACTAAACTTCGAGAACACATCATCTACAATGTCCAACACAGGTGGAATAGCTAGAGGCCTGTGTTGAGGTAGTAAAAGGAAGTCTCTGAGCCTTTTCTTAGATTCTGAAAAATCTTGGCTCTCCCAGTAGAAGGGCTCCCTCATGGTATGCAAGGTTTCCCCAAAAGAGTAGTCCTCAGGAGGAGGAGCTGAACAAATTGATTCTTCAGCATGAGAATCCTCATAGGGGGGAAGAGAATATTCCTGATCTGAAGAGGAATCAGAAGAAATGGAAACCTGATCTGAAGATTCATAGTCTGTCTCTTGATCAAGGTAATTAAGTCTTCGGCCATTTTGAGCATCTGCTTTTTGGGCATGGAGGCCTGTCCTTGTGGTTGGTGAACTTGTTTCTTTGCCTTTAAAGGTGTTTTAGTCTGTGTCCTTCAAGTCGGTTTAATATACAATTGTTTAGGTCTGAATACACCCTCAGAAGCTGATGCCTGCTCAGCGTTCCCGGACCCATCTGAGGGAATAATCTCCGAGGCTCCAATACCTTGAGTTTCCAGTGGCCTGGACGACTCCACGTGGGAGTCGGTAGCGGAGTGACTCTAAAGTAGCGGGCATCAGGGGCTGCAAAAGCACCTCACTGAGAACAGGCAAACTGGCGACTTGCTTAGGTGAAGCTTCGTCGTCGGTTTTGGGCCTCGGTTGCCTGTTTTTTTCATTTTTTTTGCATTTTTTGTGAATTCCGGTAGTCGGATGGTTATCCGACGACATTGTATAATTAAATCTTCGCCCAAAATAGCTTAATGCAAAATCGTACCGACGCTTAATAGTGCGTTGGTTAAATCTAGCACAAAACTGACAACTAGCAACGTCGTGGTCAGGGCCTAGGCAAGGAATACAGTAAGAATGAAAGTCCTTATGAGGTATTTGCTTCCCACAAGAAATACAATTATTAACTTTTTCTGACATCGGTCTGGAGCAAGAAAAAAAAAGTTTCCCCAATGGGGTACTTAGCTTTAAATGAAGACTTCGGATCTGAAACTCGAACACGAAAATCTCAGGAGTCGGCCGACCGGCACTTGCGAACTGCTTCTGCTTTCGGCACCGCGCGGCAAAAAAGACTGAATAAAATGGTGTCGGCTGCATCTTTTATACCCCTGACGACCTGATGTCAGGAAAGAGGTGACAGCAACCGACGCAGGACCCAAGACTTTGGAATTCAGGCCGACTGAGGGCAAACTGCCAGCAGGATAACCCAAATGTAATGACTGCAACAGTGAAACACGGAGAACATCCATATTTTCTTACGACCTCTGATTCCTGGAAAAGGTCTGTTGATGGGTAGAAAACTTGATTCCCACAGCAGACAGCGTCACTAGATGATATCTCGCTCACTGCGGGTAAGCATCCGTTTTAATGACAGAAAATAAGAAAGTGCCATTGAATGGGGCACTAATGAAGGATGTCTTAAAGGGCTCTTTAAAGTCACATAGCTCCATCCAGGCATGTCTCCTTATGGCAGTGCCTGAACCAGCCATTTGTGAGGTGCCTTCAGCTATGTGAAAAATCAACCTCATTGAAGTGTTTGAGACAGACAAAAGAGGGGCCAGCTGCTACAGCATTCTTTTGAAATCCTCTGCGGACATGGACTCTGAGACAGTATTTGAAAACTCCTTGGTCAAAGCTCTCTGAAGTCTCATGAAATAGGACAGGTAATTAAAGAGAAACCAAAGGGCAAAGTTCGCCAAGGCAAACACTTGCTTTCCAAACCTATCCAACACCCTAGACTACCTGTTTGGTGGGTGGACAGAAGACTGTTCTGCTAACTCTTTCATGGTGGCTACCGCCACCAGCATAACATCTACCAGAAGTCCTTTGCTCCAGTGGGGGTATGTCTTGGGGTGGGGCTAGAAATTTGTCTGGTCTCTTTAGGATAGATTCGACAGTATCCAGTTCCTTCCAAGCCAGATGGGAAACTAAATCAATGAGTTAATCTGCCTGGGTGGGCAGATGTAGGTGGCCAAGATGTAGATAGGACAGAAACAAAAGCCTCCAAAAATACAGATTCTTCTGAAGATGGACTTTTGGAAGACTACCCACCTTTTTGTCGGAAGATCTCTAATATGCCTCCGAAGGAGATGTCATCCAGTGATAATCTAGGGGACCCTTTTTTCCTTCATCAAAATTGGTATCCTCCATGAGAGACTCCAGCAGGGAGTCATTGTGCCTCCTCTTGCATGTTCTCTTTCGATGCATCTCCTCTGTGAGATGTTCAGGGGAGGTATCAGAAGAGAGGGGAAGTCCCTCTACAGGAACTGCTTGGAAACTTGTTGGAACTAGCTGTCCTTGTGGAGCAGTTCTGATCGACTCAGAGCCAATGAGGGAATAGGAGCTGGATCTGAAAAATGAGAAGTTGGTTCTCTAGAGACAGAAAAAGCCCTTTCCACAATTTTGAAGGCAAATGGAACCAGGGAAGCCCCGACTATCCAAGCTGGAGCCAAAGCTCCCAGCACAGGTAGCTCACGACTGCTCCAGGATCCATGCCTTGAGAATGGATCTGGACCTGAAGTGTCCAGAGCCAAAGCTCTGAGGGGCAGGGACGGATCCAACAACACTGGAGTCTATACCAGCCCCACAGATCTGACACTTTAGCTCCAGGACCTGTTCCAATGGAATCGGACAGGAGCCAGTCAGGGATATAACTGGAGTTGAAGCCGAAATTTGCCTAGTTAAAAATGTTGCCTATCTTCATCTTTCCTACTGTCTCCTTGAAATGAGAAATCCCACCCCCCCACTCTAGCATGGATTATCAGACCCTTATTCTCCATTTCCCCTTCCCTCACCTCTATTATCCATTTGTTTGTATATAGCCAACTGCCCTTCTCAATCTTAACCCAGTTAGTCTCCATCAAACATCTAATTAATCCCTTGTATTGTAATCATTTCCTCTGGAATGGCATACCTCTTCCCAGCTCAGTGTACCCCTTATGTCAAACAACTGATGCCAATGGTGAATTTCAGGTGTGCTTTTCCAAAATTATCAATGTATTCACTTCCTTCTATTCTTTTTTTCAGCACCTATAAGAGGTATGTCCTACTTCCTTAATACATTACTTGAGAATAGTCTGATTACTGATTTTAAATCTTGTAATAATGATGTATTAAAGTTCTTTCACTTAGAGTCCCACATTAATTCTAGCAAGTCCTCTCCTTTTGCCTCTGGATCTTTTTCTGTCAGCATGTCCTTCCATTTGGCAACATATCTCCAATCTTGACATTCAGCATAGAACATTATTAGAGTTGCTTTCGAGTAATACTCATATCTCCAGGACCCCCATTCCTCCTAGATCTCTCTGAGATATCAGCATTTCCCTTGTAACTCCAGCTTTATTACTTTGCCAAGTAAATTCCTTCATCTGCCTTTCTATTTTTTTCTGTCTTTACCTTAAATAGGTCTTCAAAAGCCTTGGAATATAAACAGCATGTGGAACAGTATATGTCACTTTATTGCCTGTACACTTTGATTGAGGTTTACACTAATCTTTCCAGTTCTATAGGTTAATATGTCTTTATTTTTGTGAGGGTGTCTCCTAGTCTCTCCCCTCTCTTGCCTTACTCCTAAATAGCTTACTTCATTATAGCTCCACATTTCCGTACATTGTTTTTAATTCTTCTACATTAGGTAAGTTTATATCCAAAGCTTGTGCTTTATTCTTATTTATTCTGTACCCTGATAAATACCTAGACTTCTTTAGAATTTCCTCACAGTTTTGGTAAGACTTCTTCTGGTTGCTCTATAGCTGTAAGAACATTACTGGCTATACCATTGTATTGTGGATAAGCTTATAATCTCTGCCAAAGATTTTAAGTACAAGTCAAACAAGTGCAGAGACATAAAGCATCCTTGCCCTGCCCCTCACATTCTGGTAAACTCTTCTGAAGGGTGGGATAACCATCATCTTTGTTTAACTGCAATACGTGTGAAGGTGTAAGTTCAAAGCTTGAAAGAGTGATATGTCAGCAAAATTTAGAGAAAAGGGATATAGCCAAGACATGTTGGATAGTATTATGGATGAAGTTATTTAGGAAAAAGATGGAGAGATGGCATTGCCCAACCCTATTTCTAATACCTCTTAAGAATTTGATAGAAACAAAATAAGTGACTGTAGGAATATACGATACTTAACAACTTATAATAGGCAAATTGAGATGGTCAAGAGAGTAATTACTAAAAATTGGGATATTTTAAGAGCTACGCCAGAGTTAAAGGAATTTATAGGTGAAAGACCAAATTTTGCCAATAGGAATTGTTCAAGTTTAAAGACTCAATTATGCTATAAAGATATGAATTTTATTGATAGAAACTGTAATTATTTGAAATTTGGAACGCTTCCTTATAACTGCTGTTGTAAGGTTATTTGCTGCATCAATGAATTTATTCACCCTAAGACAACAAAAAAATATATTTGTAGGTGTTCAGCTACTTGCAATACTGCAAACATTATATATTTGACTACCTGCAAGAAATGTACTTGTTTCTATGTGGGAAAGTTTTCAAGAAAATTAAAAGAATGGATTACTCAGCATTATTCAGAAATGCGCAGGAATGTTTTAACCAATACTTTAGCAAAGCATAAAATGGAAAAGGGATTAGACCATGACTTTGTGTTTAGAGCTATAGATTTGTTGCATAAAAATGTTAGGAGTGGTGATATGAACAATAGACTTGAAATGCGTGAATATGAATGGATTGTTAGATTGCAAGTGGACAGCTTTCCTGGTATTAATGCTGCAGTCAGCACCAGGCCTGTGCTTACATCTAAGCAACTGTGCTTAAAATAAAATGCATTATGTCTTTTATGACTACCTCCTAGCATTAATGTTTTTTAGGACTAATATGCTTTTAAACATTTAACTGATTAATTGGTTTTGTGACATTACTGGATGGGGTGTGCCTTGGTGTCTTATTTGAATGTATTTAATGAATTGCTGTTGTAACTAGAATTATACTTACATTGATGAAGGATTTTTTATCTGAAAGCTATGTATATTAAAAGTTCTAACTATGTTTGCAGAACCCATTGCTGCCTTTTATCCTTGTTTCTCCATGGCACTGTACCAGAAATCTTCCACCTTTGCCCTTAGTTTTTGGTCATTAAAGGACTACTTCCAAACTACAGGTCTGAATCAATAATACTATTCCTCAGGAGGTATTAGACTTAGTAGTTTTGCATGATGCCTTTCCTCTGTAGTAGCTAATGCAAGTAACCTAGACTTCAGAACAATGTTAACTTGTGAGTGTTTCTACCATTTCACACTGAGCTAATCGGAGGAAGGGCACTGTGCAAACTCGAATCTGTAATATATAACATTAAGTAACCTGTTTTCTACTTATTTTTACAAGTTATTTATAGCACTTTTATTGTCTGCTGCATACTTTTCTAGCTAGTTTCAGTGTGTGTGAGGTATTAACTGGAAATTGTCGACATTTATTAAGCATCTGTTTGGGTTTTTTGTTCTGATTTCCTACCAAGGAGTGTATCATATTGTTTCCCACCCTCCCTACCTACTGGTATTGTGTTCTTATACTTGGTGGCTTTGCAGTTGCCCACCCCTACTGTAAATTTGATATGGGACACTCCTCCCAGTCTAGTGTCATTACCTCATTCTACCTAATCCAGAGAGAACATCTGAGAAGGCCAACCCACTTAGTTTCTGTTCCTCCTTTCCCCTTTCCACTTTACAAACAAAAAAAAACAAAAACAAAAAAAAACAAAACCAAAAGCTGTAAGTAGTCTAGTCCAGATACAGATTTGCTGTATCCAGGACTGTTTGTAAACTTCTGAGCCCCCAAGCCTTTCTGTGTTGAAGGGAAGTCTTCTAGCTTAATTTTGTTTCTTAGAACTAGCCAGTTTTTTTAGTTTCAGCATTCATATCTGTTTCTTTGAGCTCAGCACTTGTTCACAGCTCATTGTAAGCACTAAATAAGCTACAAATTACTATAGCACTCAACTTTCCTCACTTGTCTAGAGGAAAACAGTTTTTAGTACTTAATAAATAAGCATCTATCCAGGCATGTCTAAGGGTCAGCTTCTGGTGTTTTCTCCTGTCTACCTGATGAATCAGGGCATCTTAGGGCAATGCAGCAATTGCCTCATGTACACAGACAACCCTCTCCTCCTACCACCCAGCACTACAACCTGTGAGAGATGCACTTGTATAGCCAAACTGGAAGCAAAGCTCTGGTCTAGACAGTCAAGAGGAAAAGGTAAACACTTGTACCACACCACACTCATCACAATGTCCCTCAAAACCTACACCACCAAAACACACACACAGAAACACAAAACACATACCTACATTCACGGAGGCTCTCAATAAAAATCGACCCAAGCTACAGGGACCTCCAAAGCAGAAAAGCAAACAACCCCCCCCCCCAACACAACCCAATTACACATAGCTCACAAACTCAGTGTGCCACTCAACCACAGCCCATAAGGCATAACAACGTACCCAACACTCTAGTCATAGGAGACTCTATAGTCAGGCATACTGATGTTCCACTCACCAGGCTAAACAAGGAGAAAGTTACTGTCAGTTGCCTGTCGGGTGCCAAGATTTGCCACATAACGCACGCACTCATGTCACACCACAACAAGTACAAATATGACTTTGTCATTGTCCATGTTGATGTGAATGACCTGAGACATACCTCCCTGGACTACATGAAAAGAGACATGGAGGAGCTGTCCAATCTTGTAGCACAGGCAGATATGACCCTAGCCCTGAGTAGCATCCTACCATCACCCAGAATGATACCACAGTACAAGGACAAACTTCAACAATTGGCTAAGCTTCTGGTGTCATCCTAAGGGGATCCATTATCTATCTGCCTGGGATGACATGATCGACAAACCACAATGCTTTGCCAGAGATGGCCTGCACCTGTCACCCTTGGGATTCCTGATACTGGCTAAGGCTCTTGCCACCCCATATAGTGCCTTTTTTTAGGCAAGGTTCAAATGACAAATTCACCACTGTAACAGGTACAAGCAAGCAAAATCTGAGGGTAATGCTACTCGATGCTAGAAGTCTAAACCTCAAAATGCACTCACTCGAGGCACTCCTTAAAATGGAGAACATCGACATATGTGCAGTGACAGAGACCTGGTTCAAGGCTCCAGAGAGCACCCCTGCATTACCAGGCTATAATTCATACCACACCTTTCAACCACCTAACCTGGACCGAAACATATTCATTAAGGATATCCACACCTCCAGGTTAGTCGCTCAGCATAATGCATCCGAGATTATCCAAGTGCAACTAACTCTGGGCAAGACCGCAATCCAAATTGTAGCTTGCTACAGATCCCCCACCATGCCCCAGGATTCCCACTCCTCATTTCTTGATACACTGGAAAATATTAGGGTACAACCTAACACCCTAATAATGGGCAATTTCAACTACCCCACCATTAACTGGGAAAACTACTCGTGTACCAACTCTTCTGCTCAACGTTTTCTGGAATTCCTAAATTCCAACGCCTTGGATCAATTATCCACACCCCCACCAGGGACAGCAATATCCTAGACCTGGTCATTGCCAACATGTGCAACCGGTGTTCCACACCAGAGGTCAATTCTTCATTGGTCAGAACCGACCACAAGCTAATTACCCTAGACATCCACATCCCACCCACCCCCCCCCCATTAGGGAAACCACCGTAAAAATTTTCTCCAAAGCCAACTTCACGCTTCTTAAGACAGAAGTGAGAAACCTCACGACACCCATGCTGATGGACAACAGAGGTACGACTGCTGAATCCTACACAGATGCACTTTATAAGCACTTACATACACAAGTGCATGGATCGCACAATCCCTAACAGAACCAAGATGCTATCCTCCAAAAAAAAGGAAGCCAATCTGGTGGTCCCCTGCCATAAACAAACTCTACAACAGAATAAAGAAACTGTTGCAAAAAAAGAGTAAAATCCCATGGTTGGAGGAACTTCCTGGTCAGCCTCAGTAAGAAGCTGAGATCCCTCATAAAATCCTGCAAAGCTAGTTATGAAAACAAAATCGCCACTGATTCTAAAGACAACCACAAAGCATTCTATAGCTATGTCAAGAATCTCAATGGCAACACTCAGATCTGCTCTGAGTTACAGCACAATGGCACTAAATATACAGAACCAATTGATATTGCAAACATCCTAACAGATAGGTTCAGTGATAACTCTCATCCCCTAAAGGGCCCATCTCTATACCGGAAGAATGCAAAGTTCCTGTAATCACGGCTGCACAGGTAAAAAACACACTCTCCAAAGCCAAGAACACAGCATCCATGGGACCTGACAACATCCCAGGCTGCGTTCTACATGAACTACAGAACGAACTGGCACCCCATCTAAGTACCATGTTCAATGCCAAAAAGTGCACTGTCAGGCTTTGTGCCCACTGAATGGCGCACAGCGACGGTTATCCCATTCCACAAAGGGGGAGCCACCACAGACCCTGGGAACTACCACCCCAATAGCCTGACAAGCCTGGTCTGCAAGGCTATGGAACGTATCATCATGGAACTTATGAACAATGTCATTGGTAATCTCCAAACTCTGAGCCCCACACAGTTCGGGTATGTAAAAGGCAGATCATGTCTCCTAAACCTGATAGACTTCTTTGAAGTAGTCACCAAAGCCAAAGCCATAGATGAGGGTAAGGTGGTTCACACAGCCTATCTAGATTTCGCCAAGGCATTCAACACCATCCCCCACTCTGGAATTATAGATAAACTCACTAAACTAGGTATAAATCCCTATGTCACAAGATGGGTTGCCAACTGGCCCACTGACAGAACCCACACTATGAAAGTAGCAGACTCCAAATCCAGCTTCAGACCAGTGACAAGTGGAATACCACAGGGTTCAGTCCTGGGTCCTCTCCTGTTTGGTATCTACTTCTCTGAAGTACAGGCTAACGAAGTTCGCAGATGACTGCAAACTAGGAGCCATAATCAAAACTCCTAACGATGTGGGCATCCTACAAAAGGGCCTCGCTGAGACAGATGCCTGGTGTCAAGGCCATGGCCTCAAGCTCAATGCCAAAAAGTGCACTGTCATCCCTTTTGGTAAAAACTCTGTACCCATGAACTACCACATAGGCGGTAGTCTACTAAACACCAAAAGTGTGATAAGAGACCTTGGGACACAGGTGGACAGTAGTCTCTCCTTTGATAATCACATTGCCACAGTAGTCAGGAAATCCTTCTACGTGGCACACCTCATCACAAAAGGTTTCTCATCCAGGAAAAAAGAGGTCATTGTTTCCCTTTACTCGTCGCTCATTAGACTCATTATAGAGTACAACACCCCTTTTGGTATGTACCTCACAAGACATCTACAACAACTAGAAAGACCGCAGAAATACCTCACAAAGAGGATTACCAGCCTCAAACAGATGCCCTACGTAGACCATCTCAAAAAACTCCAGCTTTACTCCGTCGCATATTACCTACTCAGAGGCGATCTCTGCCTAACATACAAAGCTATGTCAAACCCAGAGCTGTTGGACATGCTCCACTTAAAGAAATCCCAATCCCTCCGAGCTACACGCTCTAGGGACCTAAACCTTGTCACCACAATAAACAGAACATGCTGGAGGGATAGATTCCTGTCCCAGAGACTTCCCATACTCTGGAACAAACTACCTATCTATATCAAACAAAGCTCTTCATTAGCACTCTTCAAGAAAAATCTTGATGATTGGATGGGAGATAGGAAATTCACCCCTGGGATCACTTCTGTGGCTCTGCTCGACAGGGCACAGTAAAATAATTTTCTTGGATGGCGAAAGCCACAGTACCATTTGGCTAGGCTTATATCGGCCCTACGGCCAATAGCCTAGCACCTACCTATGAACCTATAAATGCTTCAAGCATTCAAACAGCTGCTGCACCTTAAGATATCAGAATGTAGTAGTCATTCCCCATGCCATGTATATTTTGTTACATCACTCCATGATTTTATTTTTTTTACACTGCAGACATGAGAAAGTGAAAGTGCAGTAATTTATGTCAAATGTCATAAAATCTATATTCTTAACTTATTTCCTGTGATGTAATATGCATCTGTCCCTTGTTATGAGAAATAAATATCCTACTGCAGTAATAAACCAAACAGCATATTGATCTAGTGGATGGTGCAGTCCATCTGTCTTACCTCTGTGCTTTGCATCTCCAGTGTTGTTTTATTATAGTGTCTGAAGCTGGTTACATTGAGGTTGGTCACTATGAGATTGCCATACTGTGACTTAGTGTGCTGTCCCAAAGGCCAGTATTGGCCACATTTCTTCCTTCCCCCTTCATCAGTCCTAGTGGAAAAATAAATTATTGTCATTCTTTTGGTTAAAACAGAAAAGTAACTTGCAGACCTACAGCCCCAAACTGGAGCAAAATTTTACGAGATTTGTAAAATGGAGTCATTTTAATGGTAACCACTTGAAATGTTGGGACCCACTAGAGCAAGTCCTGAAATACAGAGCCTGACTGGCCGAAAGAACAGACTTATACATACAAAGTCTACAATGTTGTTTTTCAGAATATTCCCTTTTCTTCAAGGTATGGCGATCTCGGAGTTGGTATATATAAGTTCAGGGGTGTGGGGGGTACAGGGGGGCCTGTCCCCTCCAAAAAGAAGTTTTAAGGAGAAGTACAATTTTTGAGATTTGCTTCTCTCCAGACTTTTTGGCCTTTTTTTTCGGCTTTTCAATTGACAACTTTTTAATAGGGAGCCCATTTTAGTACATGCAGAAACATGCAAACTGCGTGCATATGTTTTATCATAATGAAACTCCTATACATCAGGGTATAATAAATCCATATAACTCTTTCCAGAATGCACATATTTCTATTTACACATATCCTATGTGCATCAACATATTTACTCCCATCCTATACACCTCATCGGTTCAAAAAACAATAAAAAATGCTACCCTAAAACCTTATTCTCAGACTAGGATAAGCAGGCAGAAAAAAAGAAAACTACATGTACTGCATGCAGAATACATAACCAGTGATGCAGACCAAAACTACTCTCTCACCTAAATAAAAACAAAAGTAATGTACTCACCATAGTGATGCATCTGTGTTGTATTTTCAAACTTCCTCAACCGATGTGTCATGGATCCGACCTTGGATCTGACTTGGGGCATTTCTAGACTTGGCTCCATAGCTCAAGCTCATCCCTTTAACCATAATCCTCCTGTTTAGCTAGAATTACCACAGATAGAGTTTGCCCTCCATTCAGCCTACATCACGGTATATAGAACAAAAATGTGAAATAATACATTATAACTGCCAAAAAGTCACAGTCGGACTGCATGAAAGAACAAAGTGAAGGAAGAAAGGACTGGAGCTCATCAACAGTCAGGCAATATGACACCCTCAGGTCGAACTAGGAGACCAGGGAATAAAAATTTACAAGTAGCAAGGGAGTTGGGGGGCAGGAGTTTGAGGAAGGCTGGAAACAGACAACACTGATGAATCATTATGTTGAGTACATAACTTTTGTGTCCGATGTTGTCTTTTTTTGTCCATTCCTTGACTGATTAGGCAAGAGTCCCCAGCTACAGAAACTCCAGAGTGGTCCTCAAGGAAGGATATTCTGGAGTACAGCAGAGCCAAACACTGCTCTGTTTCTAGAAAGAATGTCCAATTTGTAGTAAGCAATACAAGTATGAGTGTTATACCAAGTGGCAGCTCCACAGATATCATCTATAGAAGCTCTAGACCAGGGACTGTGGCCACAGATCTAGTGGAATGAGCCTTAGGAAGAGTCTATCCATTTTCCTTATAGACAAGAGAAATGAAATCAGTGAGCCACTTGGTCTACAGTCAACTTTAAAACTGATTTACCCAGTTTGACTTTGAAAAAAGAAACAAATAGCTAGTCTGATTACCTGAAATATTTTGTTCTGTGGAGATAGAATCAAATTTGTCTGTGAATATCCAAAAGGTGCAGCATGTATTCGCCTTTGCTGGAAAAATGTGTAAAACTAGCTAGCTATTTCTGAAGCCACCTAAGGCACAAAAGTATGGACAGACACCCTGTCCTTGTGAAAAATTTGTTACGGTGGCTTAGAGGAAAGAGCCTGGAGTTCTGATACCCATCTGGCCTATGTGATAGTGACCAGAAAAATAGTTTTCCAAGACAAAAACTTTAGCTGGTTCAAAAGCGGGGCTGAGTCAGGGCTTGAAGAATTATTGTTAAATCCCACGGTAGAGTAGGATCCTTAATAGCGGGTCAGAGTATGACGGTACCTTTGAGAAAGGCTCTGCATAATCTAGATGATGACAGGGAGGAATAGTTACGTCCTACATGAAAATTTGAGAAAGCTGTAAGTTGAATCTTTATAACAGAATAACTAACACCACTATTAAAAATGGAAGCAAGAAAATCTAGGATAGCTGAAATAGGTGCCAAGAAAGGGTCTAATTGTGTCTGGACAGCCCACAGGGAGAATCTTTTCCATTTGCTCTTATACACCTTCCTAGTGGAATCCTTCTGAGAGGATAAAAGGAAGTGTTTAACCAGGAAGGAAAACCTGGATTGCCTAGCCATCATTGGAAGTGGAAAAATCATGCGATCAAGTTTGAGGGTCCAAATGTCTGAATGAGTCATCCCTGATAGAGAAGAGAGAAGCTCTGGGTTTAGATGCAACACCCAAGGGAGGTGCACCAGATGAGGCCACAAGAAGGAAAACCATATTTGTTGAGGCCAGAATGGAGCAACGAGGATTACTTTGCAGTTCCAGTGAGACGGTTCCTGCAGAAATTTGGGGATAAGTGGAGTAGGAAGAAATGTATATAGGAGCCCAGAGGGCCAATCATGAATCAGATAGTCTTTCGGTGACTCCCCTCCAGGGGATCAGAGCAAAGTATCTGCTGTATTTGGAGTTCAGAGGGAAAGCAAAGAGGTCGTAGTGTGGTTGGCCCCATTGACAGCTGTTTTTGCCACCACACGGTTGAAAAACCACACATGAGGGAGTAAGACTGACCTGCTCAGTTTGTTTGCTAGCAAGTTGGACTTCCCTGGGATACGCCTTGCCAAAAGAAAGTGGTAGGAAGAGATCGGCCACTGCCAAACTCTGTGTTTCTTGACAGAGGTGATAGGATTTGGTCCCCCCAAATTACTGATGTACCAGACTACTGACAATTGTCTGTCTGTCTGGATGGCAAGGATGTGAAGTTTAGCCTCTAAGTGGGATCAAGTGTCTTGGATCATCTATCCCAAGTAATGCCCCCCCCCCCCCCACCAGTTGGGAGGCATCTGTAGTCACTGTGGCTGTGGATGGAGGAAGAATAAAAGGTCAGCCTTGAGAAACTTCTTCTGCAGTAATCCACCATGCTGTGTGTTCCCTGCAAATGTTTGTAATCCATATTGGAGAAAACAGGGGCTGTCGTCTTATTGACCACTGCACTGCAAGTGTCCACTGTAGTACCCTCATATAGTACATTGCTATGGTCTCTAGAATTACGAAAGCTGCCACAGGTCCAAGGAATTGCAACACCAATCTCTCTGGTAGGGAAGGAAGACATGTGGGATTGTTGACTACGTAAAGTGTTTATTCTCATCTGTAGTAAGCTTGTAATTTGTAACACTGATTACAGACGAGCACCAGTTAACTACAGGACTTAACTGGGCGAGAGGTTACACTTGGAGTAGTTCACTATAATGCCCAGATGAAGACATAGCTGGAGCAAGTAGTCCCTGACTTGAATCAGTAGAGGCTTGACAGCAGCAGAGAGGAGCCAGCTGTCGTGATATGGAAACACCCGGAATCCTAACAGTCTCAGGTGAGATGTGACCACTGCTATGCACTTGCTGAATACCCTGGGGTGTGTGGTGAGACTAAACGGCAGGGCCCTGAACTGGTAGTGACTGGCTCCCAGCCAGAAGTGTAAGTACCTCCTGGAGCACCTGTCAATTTTGATTTGATAGTATGCATCCTGGAAATCTATCGAACACAATTGTCCTTGGGCAATAATGGTAGAATAGACTGAATTTTGACCATTTGGAACTTGGAACCTTTGACATACTGGTTTAAACTGCTGAGATTCAAACAAGCCTCAGGTCACCATTTTTCTTTGGCACCAAAAAGAACCTTGAGTAATTTCTGAATCCTTGTTGGTCTGGGGGGGGGGGGACATTTGACTCTCTGCACCTGCTGTTTTCTTCTAACTGGGTGAAACATCAAGATGTTTTGAAGGTTGACTGGGGGTTGAAGAGAAAAGGGTATGTAATAACCTCTGGAAATAACCCTTTGCATCCAAGTGTATTTGGTGATGCTGTGCAGGTTTTGTGTGCAGGGATAAGTGCCCCCCACCTCCTCCAGAGTGCAGCAGTCAGGAAATCTTTCTGAAGCACTGACATGACTTCACAGAGAAAGGAACTCTGAAGCCTGGGTTTTGCAAGCCTCCTCTGCCATGAAGGCATCTCCCATTGGAGATCCCCCCCTCTGCTGTGGGGGGAACCTGTCCACATAGGAGTCCGGGGATGAACCTTCTGACTTATGGAACTACATTCTTTTACCACCCCTTTGGTTTCCAGAAAAGGTCCTATGAGGTGGGGACAAATGTGTCCCTATGGCAAACAGTCTTCCCATCTTGTTCACTCCTAGATAGGGTTTCTTTAACCTTGGGGCCAAATAAGGTAAATCCATCAAAAGGAACACTGACGAATGATAACATTAAAGACTCTGCAAAATCACATAGGTGCATCCACACATGCTGTCTGACAGCAATTCCTGAATCCACAACTTTCAAAATACCTTCTGAGGTATGGGAAATGAGACTCATACAGGAGTTCCGATACGGAATGTAGGGTGGACAGTTGCAAAGAAACATTCTTGCCCTCTGTAGACATGGACTCCGACAGGGCACTGGAAAACTCCTTGATCAAGTCCCTCTGAAATCTTGTGACATGTGCCAAATAGTTCAGTGACTTGAAAGCAAAGGTCATTGATGTATATGAACACTTCCCAAACCTGTCCAACACCCTGGACGCTCTACTGAGGGTACAGACAGTAGAACTTTGTTCAGCAAGTTCTTTGTGGCTGTTGCTACCAGATGACCTGATCCTTTGGCTTAACCAGATGCTTATTATTTTTTTAGGGAATTCGTTACATGACATCCGGATTCTTCCAAGCTTATCAGAAGATGAGGTCTACCATGTCATCCACCAGTGGGAACACCTAGGATGTAGGTGACTGGGCTCTGAAAGCCTTGAGAAACATAGACTCCTCTCTGAAAAGGGGGGGGGGGTGTCAGGAGACCAACAACCTTTCTGTCTCAAAGGTTTGAATATTTCACCAAAGGAGACATTCTCAAGGAGTGATCTGGGAGACCCTCCACTTCAATGAAGTCGGTGTCTTCTGTCAGGAATTCCTGTGGGGAATCTAAGTGCCTCCTCTTGCTTCTGATGGGGCTCCATAGTGAGATGCTGTAGAGGGGATTAAGAAGTGTGAGCAGAGTCCTGAATGAGAACTGTCTCAAGGCTTGTACAGGCTGGCTGCCTTGATGGGACAGAATGCAGAGGCTCAGGGACCAAGGTAGACAGCTGTGGAAGGGATGGACATGAGAGGGCAAGTATGTCTTGTCCACGGTGGTGGAAAAACTCTCTCTCCACTACCTTAACAGCAGAAGACATGATAGAACCAAGGGCTGTCCTGATAAAAGCCAAGGACACCTGTACAGGACGGCTTACAGCATCACCATGACTCTGCCTTGAAGCAGAAGTCAGGGGCAAGCTGTCCAACACAGAGGTTCTTAGAGGAAAGGATGTCTCTGAGGTCATCAGAATTGAATCCAACCCCCTGGATTCAGCACTGATGTTTCAGCACTGAGATCCCTCCGTCTCATACAGAGTCAACGCTGACTGGATCAGAGATGTCTATGGAGTTGAAGGACATGCCTCCTGATCCTACACTGACAAAATCAGAACTCTCAGGTCCAATGGCTCTAAAACCAAAGGTTAGATTGGAGTAGAAGTTAATAGTTGCGTTGAGAGACTGGTGGCAGGCTCGAGGGTCTGATGGGAAATTGAGCCAGTAAAACTCCCAACTAAATATGAGCCTGGAGAAACTTCCTCAGTTAGGGTCCTAGATGACCTGAGAGATGACAAGGTAGAAGGTGGACTGGAAGTCCTTTCAGTGGTCTCCTGTAGGAATGGAGAATGGCTACAACAGGGTATGGACTTCTGGGTGAAAGCTGATGAGCAATGAGCCAGTGATTTTGATCTTATCAGATCCGAAGACCCAGGTGGATCCAAAGGTTTGGAAACCTTTTTGGGTGGAGCCAAACCTGAAACTGAGGAGGGAGAATGATTAGGGGATTGTTTCCTAGCCTCTTTACCCTTTGTTCATGAATCTCCCGTAGTCTTCTCGGAAAGCTTTTTGGAATAAGGGGGAGCACCAGAAAAAGATGCAGAAGATGTACAGGGTAATAAACCCTTAAATAAAGGTTTGTTACGTTCAACCAAAACCCAATGGTTAAACCCTGTAAAAATGTCTCACTCAACATCCAGATAGGCAGAGCCCAGACAAATACAATAGACATCAGAATTAGGAATTGTATGCCCACAGGACCTGCATTTTTTGAGGCCAATAGGCTTTTCACATATGGTGAAGAAAATAGAAAGAGAGAGGGGGGAGAGAAAGCTACCAACAGTAAAAGATAGGGGAGGCAAGAACAAAAAGAATGGCTTAGATTGCCAATAAAGTATATAAAGGGACACTTATCCTATACACTACACCGAAGTTAAAGTAGACCATGCCCATTCGCTGAAGTGGCAAATGAGATCTGGGGTAATTCTAGCTAAATTTCTGGACTGTGTGTACGGGAAGGAGTGCAAGCTATGGAGCAGTCTTTAGAAGTGGCCCATCGGTTGAAGAATAGACAAAAAAGACAAAATCCACTACTATCCAAATCTAACATTAGTTTAACAAAATAATAATGATGATACATGCATAACAGCCACTATCATTACTGGCGAAACAGTTCTGACTCGACTGAGCAACCTAAAAACATAACTAAGTTATAAAAATAACCCTCACTATACTACTCAATAATACCAGAAACATATCTGACACCACCAAAAGAAAAAAAAAAACGTCAGAGAAAACCATATGAGGCAGACCATTCCTTAAAATAAAAAAAACACTAAGGAAACTATGTTAAACCCTCCTTAACACACAATCATGGGGAAAGTTTAATTACTGCATTCCACTGAAACAAATGGGAAAACAAAAGTTATGTACTCACCATAACATTAAATCGTTTTCTATCCTCCTCAACCGATTGGTATATGGGATACATATGGATTCAAAGCCGTCAGCTTTTAGACCTTTGGATCCAAGGCTCAGTCTCTTCCATCTATACATAGTACCCCCATCAACTTGTATGACTCAAACTGAGTTTGCCTGCCAAACACAGCAAATATCTTGGTAAAGAAAGAATACATACACATGAGCATGGGCCAAAGAATGCAGACAGTGGCTGCTGCAAAGACAAGGTTCCAGAAAGGTCCAGTGCAGCCCATTGGGAGCCCAAGAAAACTTGGTAGGTGGGACAGAAGGAAGGAAAGTTGAAGAAATAGAAGAAAATAACAGAGATCTAATGTTATGTTAAGTACATAACTTTTATATGTAATGCTGTCTCTTTTTTTCATCCTCAGCTGATAAGACACAATCTCCAGCTACCTAACCCATGGGAAAAATATTCCAGAAGATGGTGGAACCAAACAATACCCTAGACCTGGAGGACTGTAAATCCAGCTTGTAACTGGAAATAAAGTTATGCACAGTAGACCAAGTAGCTGCAGCTCAGATGTATGCCATCAATAGGGACTCTGAAGAAGAAGGCTATGGAAGTGGCAACTATTCTAGCAGAATATGCTTTAGGATTGTAGGGCAAGGACAACCCTCTCTCCTTATACACAAAAGAAATAAACTCAGATAACCACCTGAAGACAGTTACCTTGGACACATCTTTTCTCAACTTATCTTAAGAGAAAGAAACAAAGAGCTAGTCTGTTTTCCTAAAAGTTTTGCTACAATGTAGTTAAAATCTGAATTAATAATGTATGTCTATCAAATGCAAACTGTACTCCCCCTTGTTGGAGAAATTCAGAAAGAAAACTGACAAGTTAAATACCTGATTCAGTGTGAATTCCGAAGTTATTTTGGCAACAAATGTAGGGTTGGTTCAAGGTGAAATATTGAATAAAGCAGCTTACAGGAGAGGGCAGCTCTGAAGCTGTTCAAGTGGAGGCACCAGCTACGAGAAAATGCATCTTCCAAGAAAGTTACTCCAACTCCACTGTCACGTGGTTTGGTCAAAGCCTAGAGTAAGAAGGTAACATCCCAAGAAGAAACATTGTCCCTTAATTCTTTCACACCTAGCGTAAGTGGAATGTCACACTTCCTGACACCTGCAGTGTTCCCTCTGGACAGTTTTCGTCTGAGACAGAATACAGGTAGGCTGGAAAACTGCAGTCTCAGAAAACAAATATAATGATTTCAAAACTATAAGAGTTACAAAAAAAAAGTTAAAATACAAAAATTACTCAGCACACACTCATCTTCATAATGGTGATCTTAGCAAGTCAGACAGATCTAATAGTAATTTTATACTGAACAAGGTACCTGATAATATATAAAATTAATTATTATAATTATGCAAACAAGTAAAGATACCTCTGTATCCATGGTAGACAAACCACAACTATCAGTGTGACTTTTGTTCACACAGACATTCTCTTCATTTTTGTGCAAAGCAATTTTGTAGGTGTCCCTCCATTTTTAGATATTAGCATAATTATGAATGAAATGCATATGTACATATTGAAAGGACAAACATGAATATCAGCAAAGCCGTGCAAGTTGGAGACCAACTATTGCAGCAAAAATTTTCAGCAGTGTGTATGCTTTTATTTGACATTCTAGAGTATCATACAAACACCCTCTGCTTCAAGTTATTAAAATTATTATCATATGACATATGTTCTCTGGTACAGAGAAGACATTCCTTATCTCTATGGCGACTAGGCATATGAAATTATTTTTCTACAGTGTGTCCAGGTGGACTGTGCCTGCGATACATACAGAAATATATATTTATACAAATATGAATATTTTCTTATAAACCAAGTATAAATATCTGCAGATCTGTGGCAGGCGGACCATAGGTATCGTATAGCAATAACCCAAGGCTGGGTGTGGGTAATATGCTGGATTTACCCATGGTTTGTTCTTCGCCCTTGTGACCAAACTACACCAACCATGGGTAAATCCAGCATTACCCACAAACAGCCATATGTTATCCCTATTATACAATGGCATTACTTAAGAAAGAAATTACTTACTTTTCTTAAATAATGTCTTTGTATAATGGGACTGAGGTGTTCTTCCACTTTTTTCAGTATCCTGGGTCTTACTTGATATTGTTTTTATTAACTAACTAAATAAAGTTTGAAATTTGGACCGTTGACAGATACGACAGAGACCGGGTAAAGAAAATACAAGGAAAATCAGGTAAGTTTGTTTCGTTTTGTATAACATTTTCCTTGTATTTTCTATGTCCTGTCTCGTACCTCTCGACTATCCAGATTTCAAACTTTTATTTATTTATTTTTTAATAACCTTCGATGCACCGCCAACCACTGTAAAATGCCAGGGAAGTAGTAATAAATAATAGTAAGAAATGGTGAAGCTCAAGAACAGCTTTTAAAATCAGGCTGTTTATTTAATAAGCAGCCTGATTTTAAAAGCTATTCTTGAGCTTTACTGTTTTTCTTACTATTACTTATTGCTACCTTCCTGGAGTTTTACAGTGGTTGTACATCGAATGTTTATTTAGCTAAGTCCACTGTCTCCTTATTTTTATTTATTTTTTTTAAAGCTGAAGAAAAGTGGAAAAGCACAGCATATGTTTATAGAAGAAAGTCCAGACGACTGGACTTTTTTCTATTGGTATAAACACGATTTACAAAAGAACTGTCCAATCAGCGTGCTCATTTTTGAATATTTAATGGACAGTCATTGTATAATTCATAACTTTTGTGTTATTATGCATACTTTCATTTGACACCATGGAGTACCATATACATACCTCCTGGTTCAAGTTATTAATGCAATTATCAACATAAGACATACAGTCCTAAAATGTCCAAAAAACAACTCACATTTTCTCTGGTACAGAATATCTAATTTGTCTGAGAAGCCATTCCAAACCTCTGTGGTGACTTGGCATGTGAAATGCTGTTCGACAATGAATCCAGGTAGACAATGTGTATTTGCAGAAATATGACATTTATGCAAATATGCATATTGTACAACTAAACAAGTTTAAATATCTGCAGATCTGTGGCAGACAGACCAAAGGTATCATTCACAACATTTGTTTCACTATGCAAGCTTCTATTTGATACCATGGAATACTACAGACATAACACTTAGTTCAACTTATTAATGTAATTATGAATATAAGACATGTAGTCCTAATAATTCCAGAAAACGAATCACATTTTCTGTGGTACAGAGTAGTCCATTTGTTTGAGAAGCCATGGTGACTGGACATGGGAAATGCCGTTCAACAATGCATCTGGATGGACAATGACTAGGATATACACAGAAACTGATATTCATGCATATATGCATATTTTATTACTAAACAAGTAATGTGAAGTTGTTCTATCTCACCGTTCATTCTTTACTGATGGGTTCGGAGCCGATCCCTTGGCTCCGAGTCATCAAATTGCAAAGCATGAGGTCTTCAAATAGCTCAAGGCCAAGTCCCTATCTCATGATGCACCTAGAGTTACCCCAAATCTAGTTTGCCGCTGCAACAGATCAAAGGTTCTGCATTAGCTCGGGCTATTAAAACTGTTTTTTTTCTACTTACTTATATTGATATTTAGATAGTTAGAAAGTTTAAATAGTTTTAGAAAGCTCTTACAGCTTGGTGTGTGTGTTTCTACATTTTAGTCCCTTCCCTCAGTGTGATTAAAAATGTTCCTAGTTGGCCTCTTGCTTTAGGCCTAGTTTAAAAACCTTTTTCTAGTTAATAGAGTGTGTTTAGTCAGTGACCTTTTGTCACTTTTTTTTTTTTTTGCTAAATAGTTAGATATTGCTGTGTGGTGTGTTTAGCCTTGAAATTTTTTTAGAAAGGCTTGAAATTATTAATTACTGTGGTAGTTTTTCATAGTTAACAGTAATTTTGTTTAACATAGATATTTTTTAGAATTTTTAGACAGTGCGTTGTACCTTACAGCAGCTATACTCTTTTCTTTGCATAGTCTTCTCATATTGTGTGTTTTAGACAGTTTGTGGTGGTGACAATAATTTACTCTTTCCTGTCACTTTAATATTTACATTAGCATTACTGTGTGTGTGACTTAGCCTGATTTTATTAAGGCTTTTTGTGGATAATTACTGTTAGAATTTTTTGTGGTGACAAATGACAGTAATTTTTCTCTCAGAGTTTTCAATGGCTGACCAAGAGAAGCATCTTAAGTCTGGCTTCAAAAAGTGCCCAAAGTGTGGCCAAAAGATGTCTGTAACAGACAGCCATGTAAATTGTGTGTACTGTCTACCAGCACTACATTTACAAGATATCTGTGCTATATGCCATTCCTTCTCCTCCAGGGTCCTACAGGAAAGGAAAAGAAAACTAATAGACAGAGGTTTGTTGAAACTGTCCTTCCAAGAAGCTTTGAGCAACCAAGATGGATTCAGCAAGTCCTCAAAGTCTTCTAAGATTTCAGAATCTAACAAATCTTCGACTTCAGCTCCACTGCCATCGGAACTGACAGTCTTTTCTTTTCGGAGCCGGTCCTCAGTCTTAGAACCGGTATCCGAAACTCCTAAGAGTCCATTACTACAGTCGGTAACCACCTTTGGTGTGCTCATCTCAGTCCTCCATCAGCCTTTCTGATGTGGACGTGGATCGTGTGGTGCAGAAGCTGTTACTAGCACCGGCCTTGGTAAAAATTTTATCAGCTTTGACCCAAGTGGCTTTGGAGCCGAAGACCTTTACACCAGCTCAAACTGAAACTCCTCTGAGCCATGCTGGTCCTTCAGAGCCGGACCTGTTGATTCTAGAACCCTTGGAGCCAATGCCTGCTCCAGTGTCTTCGGCTCCCTTTCCTCTGACTTCCTCGGTGCTGATCGAAGACTCTATGAGCCAACACTCTCTGGTTGGGTTCGAGGAGGATAGTCGGACCGACATGTCGGTTCCGACTCTGCCTCTCAGGGCTTCGGCTCGGATGAGCTTGGCTCCAACCTCTGGCTCGGAGCCCACTGTCCCAGTGCCGGGGGTATCGATAGTTTCCTCGGATCCGTCGGTTCCCTCACATCGGAACAGAGGTGCTTTCGATGCCATGAGGAGAGTCATGTCTCCTAAGACATCCTCGACCTCAGGTCTGTCTTCCTCCTCTCCTAAAGTGCCTGTGTCTGCTTCTGCCTCACACGTCCTGACCAAGCGTTGAGACCCAGAGCCTCAGGAAGCCCCATTGGGTTGCCCTTGCTCTTCCAAGACCTCACCAGAAGCTCCCACTGATGAGGTTCCCAGGAAGAGATTGTGTAAGAGGAAACATCTAGACTCCCCCCCACATCTGATACTGATGAGTCAGAAGGGTCCCCATGGTCCCCCTCTGAAGATATCTCATTCGCTGAGATACTTGAAATCCTGAAGCATAGGGGTGACTGGCAGTCCAAAAACCCTACTGAGGATGAGTCAGTTCTCCTGAAGGCTTTCGGGTTTCAGCCCTCCACCTCTTGGGTGTCTCCGCCCTTCAATGAGCTGATGTAGCTGGTCTCACAAAGGGCGTGGGAGTCTCTGGTACTATGGAGCCTGTCCCTAGGAGGCCTAATAAGTTAATGGTGTTCCAGTTGATGCCATGGTGGTGGCGACAGTCACCAAAAAGGAAATGTCTGAAGCTTCCTCGTCTATCCACCCTCGTAACAGAGACTCCAGGATCATGGATAGATATGTGAAGCGCATGTTTAGTTCAACGACTTTTGCTCTTCGTTCGCTCAACTATTTAACCCATTTTACCAGGTTACAAAGACATTTCCTTAAAGAGCTAGGAGATGCTCTTCAGGGTACAGTAGCTGCAGGAGCTACCGACAAAGTTGCCACCCATTTTGCTACCCTCAATTCTATAGTAAACTCATTCATGCTCCTCATCTCATATGCAGCTGATGGAATGAGTAGGGCGGCAGGTGCAGGAGTTGCTCTTAGGAGACACTCCTGGATGGTCTTGTGTTCTTTTGCTGAGCCCTTCAAGTCAATCTTTGTGAATACTCCCTTTGATGGCTCGTCCCTTTTCGGGCCTAAAGTGAAGGAAACTTTAACCAGGTGTGAGCAGGACAGAAAGGCTCTGTCTGCTGTCAGGGTCCATTTTTCCACCCCTACCAGACCCTTCCCTAAGGGTCAAAGGGGAGGAAAAATGTGGTTCCGAAAAGCCCAAGAAGTCTTTCAAGACGCAAGTGGTGAACCCCCTCCAGAGGCAGAGGAGGGGCAATAATAGAAGACGCCGCCCTCGCGGCAGAGGGGGTCCGCAACACCAGGGTGACAGAGATCACTTCTCTGAGAAGCCCTACCAGTGCTCCTGAAAGGAGGCATGACTGTCCTGCTCTGGAGGCAGTCGGGGGTCACTAATCTTTGTACCCAGATGCCTGGCTCAAAATAACAAAAGAGCTGGATACAAAGTATAATTTCCAGAGGATACTTCATCCCATTTGCCACACTCCCTCCACCCATAAGAAAAATCCCGGATGTTCCACCCAGTTACAGGGAACAAGCAACAATAGAGGTCCAAACGTTGCAAAGAAAAACAGTCATCCAACCAGTACCAGCAGACCAGATAGGATCCGGAACTTACTCAAGATTCTTTTTATTTCCAAAAATGATGGGGGAATGGAGACCCATACTGGACCTCAGCAGACTGAACAAATATGTAAAGAAAGAGAAGTTCCGGATGGTCACGCTTCAGTCTCTACTTCCCTTCTTAGGGAAAGACAATTGGATGTGCTCGATAGATCTCAAGGATGCATACTACTACATAAAAATGGCCGGGCTATCCAGGGATCATCTGCGCTTCCGGCTGGGAGCCAATCATTACCAGTTTCGAGCCCTGCCCTTTGGTCTCACTACAACTCCCAGAGTGTTCACCAAATGCATGGCAGTGGTCACGGCTCACCTGAGGCGTTTAGGATTCCAGATGTTTCCATACCTAGACGATTGGATCCTTACCGCCACCACCACGCATTAACTCATTCAGGCTAGGGAGTCCACTCTGTCATTCTGCAATCAATTGGGCATTACATTCAACTCAGAAAAATCTGCCTTGTTGCCATCGCAGCATATCGTTTTTATTGGGGCAGAACTGGACACTACCACCACCACACTAAGGCTTCCAACAGAAAGAGTCTTTCTTCTTCGTCAGCATGTCAGCATTCTGATATCCAAAGACAGAGCACCAGCATCAGAAGTTCTGAAATTATTAGGCATGATGGCAGCAGCAATTCTAGCCATACCACTAGCTCGTATGCACATGCGGATACTACAATGGCTGTTGTTCACTCAATGGTCTTAACAAGAGTTTCCCATGTCTCACATGATAATGATCAGAAATTCATGCAAAGGATCTTCAGTGGTGGTTGACCTCACTTCATGTCACGATAGGACGTCCATTTGTGCTACCCCCTCCAGTGGCCACAGTGACCACGGACGCTTCCCTGACAGGGTGGGGGGGGGCATTTTCAGGGAAAGACAGCCCAAGGCACATGGACCGATCAAGAGACACATCTGCATATCAATGTCCTAGAGATGAGAGCAGTACTTTTGGTGTTGCAGTACTTTCAGGGCTCTCTTCCTCTGGGTACGATTGCGATTCAGACAGACATGTCGGTGGTCTGGTATTTGAACAAACAAGGAGGAATCTACCCCTTTGTCGCGAGGCTCTCAGAGTATGGCAGTGGGCTGTTTCCACCCAGCGCTTTCTGTTGGCAATGCACATCCTGGGGAAATCCAACGTGATAGCAGACAAGCTGAGCAGAGCACTCTTGTTGCCCCATGAGTGGTCCCTCAAGAAAGAAATAGCGGACAGGATATTCCGCAAGTGGTGCCAGCCTTGCTGTGACCTTTTTGCCAGTCACATGAACACGAAATGCAGAAGCTACTTTGCCCTGATTCCCCCTCCAGGAGAAGCCCCAAGGGACGCACTCGTACAAGATTGGCCTCCAGGTCTCCTCTATGCATTTCCACCAATCCCGTTGATACCCAAGGTTCTACAGAAAGCAAAAACCCTGGGAAGGACCATCATTCTAATAGCCCCTCATTGGCCTCATCAGATTTGGTTCCCCCTTCCTTCGACTTCATCTTTTGGAGGACCCTTGGATTCTGGACCCAGTTCCGGACCTTCTGACGCACTCGTCGGGAGAACTTCATCCCTCTCTGCAGTCCCTGAAGCTGACAGCTTGGCTGCTCCAATTCCCATCATAGCCAGGTTCCATAACCTTTCCAATGAGACAAAACAAATTCTCTTATCTGCTCATAAATCGTCTACTAGGAAGCTATATCTTAGCAAATGGAAATATTTTCTATATGGGCCTCTAACTCTAGGTAACTCTAGGTGCATCATGGGATAGGGACTTGGCCTCGAGCTATTTGAAGACCTCGAGATTTGCAATTGGCCGACTCGGAGCTGAGGGATTGGCTCCGAACCCATCAGTAAAGAATGAAGGCGAGATGAACAACTCACATGGAACGTTATGGTAAGTACATAACTTCTTTTTAACATCTGCAAACTGGTAGTAAGCAGATAGCATGTATTGGAGGTAATTTATGCAGCATTATGTAAACTTTCATCTGATACAGTGAAGTACCATATATACTCTGTCTTTTTCAAGTTATTACTTTATATTCATAATTTGGCATAGAAAAAAAATCACTTTCTCACTTACTGATCTTTGTATTTGGGTTACCAGACATTTCTGACCCTTACACTAAATTAAATATATGCACATACATGTAGATACATCAATATATTTAAATTGATTGAACATTAAAAAGCTGGTCCACCAAATACTGTAGACTTACACAAGGGACAAAACTTCTCAATGATGGACCTTCTTGAATATAATAATGATCTGCAAAAAATAAAATAAACACCACATCAAAAAAATCAGTAACCCACACCAAGAAATGCCCTACACCCTATATAAAAATGCAATGACAGTTATTTTATGTGTGGGATTCACCTCTCCCTACAATCACTCCATGTGGGGGCTCCACCCTAACTCACTTCACTTATACATATCAACCTCACGCTAACACAAGCTCTACAAAGGTGCAAACAGTTCTAAATACATTCAAATGTTTGACCAGCAGTGAATCATCATTTAATAGTTGCTCATTTGAATGTTCAACCAAATACTATGCACCCATATCTATATCTATCTATCCATTCAAGGATGCATTGTACAAAAATATAAACAAATACACACACTATGCACACTATGTGTGTGTGTGTATACATATAACACACACTCAAATATAAACTTACATGAATACATACACAAAAACAGCCACACATAAATATCTGCACACATATACAAATAAATATCCACATACATAAATATATACATATATGCATGCACACATATTTAAACTTCAGAATCCGTATCCTTCAGAAAATGCATGTTAATGCAAAACTTATTTTATAGGACTTTCTTACCACAGAAGTAAAGTACCTGCTCTCTGGTGGCACCATAACTATAAGAGTGTGGCATTTTAGCTTTTCTGTAATTTTGTCCCTGTCTGCAGCACTAAGGAAAATAGGCAAAGAAAAGTAAATACACATGTAAGTGCTCCTCACTAAACACTGCACAGATGCCTGGCTAGCTGATTGGCTTTTCTTCTTGTGATGTCACACAATGAAATGGGGTGGCTGTTTGAAAAGTTTTTTTTCAATTTAAGATAAAATAAAATTCTTGAGTTGATGTATTTTAACTGGCACTGTACCACCAATGATAATAAAAATGGTTTAAGCAACAGAGAAGATTCCTGATGCTTTCAGGATGCAATTCATTGGCCACTGGGGGACCAGCCAAATAAGGTACTGAAAAATATACAATTTATTTTTTTGTCCAATGGAAGGAATACTTTTGTTCACAGGAGATTACTAGGCTAACAGCTCAAGAGCCCGTACAAACCTATCGGGGTTTGCCCAATCTTCTATCCCTAGGGGAAAGATAAGCATCAGCAAGTGGGGTTTGACAATTTTCACAGGCAGTCTGCCTTTGTCTGTAAGTGACATGGGAGCCACCCCAGGAGTGAATTTGCAAGTTTTTATCCACTGATTCAGAGGTCCACTTTGCATCTGAAGATGGTAACTGAAGTACTCTGCTTCATATGAAAAGGAAGCCTACTCCAGAGGAGGTGCAATATCTCTGGGACACATATCTGTCTCTCCAGTATGATCTACTCATGTCAGAGATCAAGTTTAGATCTTTAGAGTGGGTAACCCTTGCCAACTTAGTTTTTTGAATATGCAACATTTCCGTCAGGGCAGTAGGACAGGCACAGATCACCCCTCAGTAATCGGTAGGAAACTGAATAACATGATAGAGCTTTTAATCAGTCTGCATATGACATGTTGGTTATAACCTCTATTTATCTGGTGAGAAACCTATGAGGACGCTCCAGCTGTTGCAGGTACTTGGCTGGGTACATGCCAATACGTGCACTGTACTCGATTATTGGTCTGATGAAGGCCAAATACAGTGGTACTACAATATCTTTAGATCTGGATGCCATGCCCTTAATTGTGAGCTGAGCCACAAAGAAGGTTTTCTGAGCACTGTGGACAAAGTTCAGATAACTATCTATTTGAATACCCAGTTCTCTCACCACTAGGTCTACTCTTAGGGGGTGCTATTGATGTTGTAATTTGCAGATGCATTTGATATCCCAAAGGGTATTATTATGCACTTATTTGCATTTAGTTTGAAGCCATGGCTCTGAAACCAATCATTATTCTCCATCAGACCTTTCTGTAGGATATCAACATTGTTTGGGGAATCAATGATTGCCCCCAACTTGAAGTCATCAGCAAACTTGGTCAACTAAAGGCCTTCTACATATGCCATGACATCTGAGAAGTACATCCCAAACAGAAGGGGGCCCTGCAATGAGACCTGTGGTACACCACTGGTGACTGGCCTCTTGCTGGATGTTGATTCTCCCATTTTAACATGTGTCCTTTCCTTGAGCATTTGGCTA
The DNA here is from genome assembly GCF_019279795.1 of Protopterus annectens. Lineage (NCBI taxonomy): Eukaryota > Metazoa > Chordata > Ceratodontiformes > Protopteridae > Protopterus > Protopterus annectens. The sequence goes on along the minus strand of NC_056739.1, from coordinate 710,897,396 downwards.
TCCATCTAGTGATGTAGAGATTTATGCCCAAATTTGTGAGTTTATAATACCTGAGTGGGGTATTGTTACAAATGCCTTGGCCAGGTCAAAGTAGGTGGTATTACCTACTCTTACCCTCTTCCATGGCCTTGATGACCTTCTCAAAGAAGCCCAAAAGATTGATAGGCAAAACCTGCCCTTGACAAAGCCGAACAGGGTTAGGTACAGAGTCTGGAGATTTCCTATGTCATTGTTAATCAGGTCCATGACTATCCTTTCCACAGCCTTACATATGAGTCTAGTCAGACTTATGGGTCAGTAGTTTCCTGGGCCAATTGATGGTCCCCCCTTGTGCAGAAGGATAACTGCTGCTATCCCTCCATTCTACTGAGACAAAGCCTGTCTGGAGACTGTAGTTAAATAGAGATCCAAGTGGGTCTGCTAGGTCATGTTTCAATCTATTTAAAAGGCACCCTGGGATTTTGTCAGGGACCACTGATGCTGTATTTTTAGATTTTGGAAGTGGAGTGATGACCTCTTCTTTCGTGATAATGGACAAAGGAATGGTAGGGGATACTTCATGGGAAGTGACCGGAGGTGAAATCTGAGCTGAATTTATCAGCCAGCAGGTTTGCTACTTCTTCTGGCTAAGTACAGGTAGTAGCATCTACAGCCAACTCAGGACATTGCTGATTGTTTCCCTTAAGATTTTGGACATAACTAAAAAATGGTTTGAAGTTATCTCTTTATTTGGGAGACTATTTTTGTATTGTATTTAGCTTTTGAAGACTTGACTCCCTGATTTGCCTGTTGAGGCTAATGAGGGATTTTTTTCTCTGTTGTGCACCCTGCCACTTACTTCTAGGCAGGAATTTCTTCCTAATATGTTAAAATCTATTTATGCCGGGGGTCTACCAGGGTTGCTTGTTTTTCTGGCTAGACCTGGGTTTAGTTTGGGAATGTAATGCAGTTTCTATGCAGTGGTTTAAGTGGTTGTACAGGGCATTCACGTATACTGCTGCATAGGGCTTTGTGTTTTCAGGGTTAGAGGGAGCTTTAAAATCACTTAGAAGGTAATTTGCTTCGGAAATATTCTTTAGGGTTTTTTGGGAGTTCTACCATTACATTTATTTCAAAAGAGACTGATTTATAATACAATCTTACTTTTTCTTCTTCTTTCGTTTTTTCCCGGTTAGGGGTCACCACAGCAGATCACCTGTCCGCTCATGATTGGCAGTGGAGTTTTACAGTGTCGAGTTGCCAGCCCAGCGTCCAACCTTCCACAGAAGGCACACACATGCACACACTCACGCCTAGGACCAATTTAGAGTGTCCAGTCCACCTACAGCATGTCTTTGGGATGTGGGAGGAAACCAGAGGACCCGGAGGAAACCCACATGACCACAGGGAGGACATGCAGACTCTGCACAGAAGGCACCCCAGCCGAGGATCGAACTGGAGAACCTCTTGCTGTAAGGCGACAACACTAACCCCGCTGCACCACTGTGGCCGCCCTATGATCCAATCTTACAATGAGGACATTACATTGTGGGGGGGGGGGGTCTAATGCCGCATATCTGTGAGTACTATGGCATGGATATTTGAGCCTCTAGTGGGAGTGCAGACCAGCTGTTCGAGAGCATTTGTATGAGCCTGCATGTTAGTGGTCGTGTATGTTTGCCAGTTTATGGAGGCATAGTTAAAATTGCCAATGACTAGTGTGTTAGGCTGAATGGTAAGTCAGTCTAGTAACTTCAGGTGTACGAAGTGCTTTTCATGATTCAACGCTGGGGACCTGTAGCTAGTGATGATATGGTGAGGGATTTTGATTAAGGTCAGCTGGACATGGACTGGCTCAAATGAGTCATCCTGCTTGACCAATCTAGAGGTGTGACTGTTTTTATGTAAATGAAAATACCTCCTCCTTTTGTTTTTCCTTTTCAGAGGGTGGGTTTGAATTTGTGATATGCATTTTAGCCTTGCACTGCCGGGGTGCTGTCCACAGCCTTGAACCACGTCTCTGTCACTGCACAGACATCAGCATTCTCCAGGGTGAGGACAGCTTCCAGAGAGTGCAGTTTCTTAAGATTCCTAGCACTGAGCAGTAGTATATTCAGCTTGGAATTACAAAAAAATTGTTATGTTGGTAGGTATGTTAGTTTAACACTGCCTAAAAGGCACTATGGAGGTGGCTAATTCCTGAACAGTTTTTGAAAGCCTAGCTGAGACAGGTGTAGACTCTGGAAAAGTAATGTGGTCTATTTATCATGTTGCCCAGGTTGACAAATACTGGACCCCCATAGAATGACAGCAGTAACTAAATCAATCAATTTCTGTTTGTATTGTGGTATCATTCATTATTGGTGAGGGAAGAATGCTGTTCAGTGCAAGGCTAATACCAACCTGTGACACATACTCACAGAGGTCCATCATATCTCTCTTCATATAGTCCAAGGAGGTACATCTGAGGTCATTCACACCAAATGGACTATGACTGAGTCATACTGGTACTTGTGGTTGAGTGACCTGAGTGTCAGCATGATCTGGCGAGTCCTAGCCCCTGACAGGCAACTGACAGTAACCATCATCCTCATGGGGGAGGGGGTTGTCTTCTCACATAGTCGGCCTTAGGCATAGGCCAACTAGGCGGCTGCCTAGGGCACCGATCTAGAAGGGGTGCTTTTCCAGTATTTATTTGGTGCAGGTAGACCAGGAGAGGGGCACCGGGTGGTGTGATGAGGGGCGCAGTGGAGCCCTTTTGCCTAGGACACCAGTTGACCTAAGGCTGCTCCTATGATCAAGATGTTTGAACGTGTGGCGGTTCCCCTGAGGGGGTTGCTTGTGGAGACACTGCGATGTGTATTTACATGTGTAGTGGTTTGTGTTGACTTGGATTTGTTTGCATGTGGTTTCTGAGGGCACCAAATAGGAGCCTTCTGAAATTTTGGTAAGTTACTTGTGAGTACCTGTCATATGTGGGTTTATGTGTTGGGACCTTATTTAGTGAGGGGAAATAATGTGCAAGTGCTGACAAACTATTTGTAATTTGATTTGTCAGTCTGTGAGATTCATGTCTCTATTTTCATAGTGTAACTACATCTCTCACATACTGTGTTTGCTTCAGGAGTAAGTGGTTGTCAGTATACATGAGACAACTGCTACACTGCCACCAGGCTGCCCACAGAGATAGCAGAAAAGTGCCTATCCATGGTTCCAAATTTTTTACTATGGGTTTAACCAGGGAGAAGAGAGGAGAGATTTAACTGAACTGGGATGATAGAACATGGATGAAAAAGGGGTGCTATACTCAATGTCAGTTGCAGCTATCCAACAAGACGGTGCTGCTCTGCGCACAACTCAGGTGCTCCTAGAGCAGCAGGGGGACTGGGAAAGGTTGTACCAGAAAATTTGAACTTGACAGTGTTTGTGTCTATACAGTATGCTAATCACTGCTGCACGGACAGCAAACTAGTGCAAACAGTGGGCTAATATAGAAACAGAAAAATAAGTTTTACAACAACAAGGCCTACAAACCAATCAGAAAAACACACAATAAGCTTTCAGCCAGCAGCCTCAACACAGACAGGTTTAGTACAACACATTTCTGCCACAAGAGTACAGATAGAAAACCCTTTTAATGTAAAAATGCTGGTTTTAGAGCTCAATTGCAAGGAAACCACGCAATCTAGATGCTACTGTCCAGTAAAACTAGCAGACACAATGTAATTAAGTACTTCAGCAGCAGTGGAAACAGTTCAGCTTTGAAACATTACTAAAGTGTGAGAAATGTAACAATTAACACAGAATTCTTATGAAATACAGTAAAATAATCAGCAGAATTGCAAAAATTATACTAATTTTAGTTCTTTTAGCAGCATATGGCTTTAGGTGCAGCATTTTCTTTGAAACTCTCAGGAAAAGTAGCCAAACCAAGAGCACTTCTGAGGAACTGGGCACAAACCCACACAAACATTGGCCTTATACAGTATCAGAAAAACAAGTTTTACAACAGCAAGGCCTATAGACCAATCAGGAAAACGCACAATACACTTTCAGCCAGCAGCACCCAACTCAGATGCATTTGCTACAGCACACTTCTGCCACAAGAGTGCAGTCAGAAAACCCTTGTAATGTAAAAATTCTGGTTTTAGAGCTCAAGTGCAGGGAAACCACATAATCTATATAGTACTGTCCTAAAAAACTAGCAGACAGAATGTAATTAAGTACTTCAGTAGCAGCAGTGGAAACAGTTCAGCTTTGAGACACTGAATTTTTTTGTTGTGTCTTTTGGCTTTTCCCGGTTACGGGTCGCCACAGCGGAACTCCAGTCTGCTAATGATTGGCAGTAGATTTTTACGTGCCGATTTGCCGGCCCTGATGCACAACCTTCAACGAAGTTACGCCCATTCACGCATGTCTCCAAACAGAAGACACTCTAGCTGAGAATCGAAAAGGGCAACGTCTTACTGTGAGGCAACAACGCTAGCGCAGCACCACCACCGCAGTTGAGAAATTCTTATGAATACAGTTAAATAATCAGCATAAGTGCAAAATGATACTTATTTTCATTATTTTAGCAACAGATGGCTTTAGATGCAGATTCTCTGCAACTTTCAGGTGAAGTAGCCAAACCAAGAGCAGCTCTGAGGAACTGAGCACAAACCCACAGAAAACTGGACTTATATAGAATCAGAAAAAAAACAGTTTTATATTGTTTGCAGTTAAAGATGTACAATCACCATACTCAGCAATTGTTGTGTATTTCTAGCTGTGTATTTGATGGAAATATTCATAATTTTAGTTGAGAACTCTCAGTGAGACTTTAGACACTGTAGGTTCAGAGCAGAGGTTGCAGGGATGGAGCTATAGCCATGGATAAGTTAAAGGAGGGCAGAGAAACTACAGTTGTGTACACTTACCATAAATGTAGATGTTCGAGTGTATTCACTGTTGCAGTCATTACATTTGGGTAATCCTGCTGGCAGGTTGCCCTCAACCGGCCTGAATTCCAAAGTCTTGGGTCCTGCGTCAGCTGCTGTCACCCCTTCCCTGACGTCAGGTCGTCAGGGGTATAAAAGAAGCAGCCAACGCCATTTTCTTCAGTTTTTCTTGCCCCAGATGTCAGGTGCCCTCAAATACATAAATATAAATTTTACCTTCATCTATAATCAAATACACGACATAGGTAGTATAAATCAGAGAAGGAAGGATAAGATCCAAAAGAAAAAAGGGGGAATGCGGGTGGGTAATCTGGACTGCAACAGTGAATACACTCGAACATCTACATTTACAGTAAATGTACACAACTGTACTATGTTTTTCACTGTTGCAGTCATTACATTTGGGTAGAGTCCCAAAGCTATGGTTTGGAGGCTGGAACTAGACAGCAGTAGGAGCGGCTAAGAGGCCCTGCAGAACTGCAGTGGCAAAGCCTGCCCTGGATTTAGAGTAGACTGGCAGATGATAATGCTTTGTAAAGGTGTGCACTGAACTCCAAGTAGCCGCCTCTAAAATGTCTCTGGTTGGTACTCCCCTGAGAAAGGCTGCTGAGGTGGCTGCAGCTCTGGTGGAATGAGACCTAATGCCCTTAGGCACTGGCTTGCCATGGTGTAAGTAGCAGAAACGAATGCAGTGGCCTAACCACTTAGAAATAGTCTGCTTTGAGATGGGCTTTCCTTGTGATCCTGCAGCAAATGCCACTAGTAATTGCTGGGTCTTCCTGAAAGCTTTAGTTCTGTCCAAGTAGAATCTAAGCTGTCTGTGTACGTCCAAAGAATGCAGAATTCCCCCCCTTGTTCTGTGGATTTGGGTAAAAGGTTGGCAGATGGATGGTTTGGTTAAGAGCCATACTGGACACTACTTTAGGCATAAATGTTGGGTTTGTCCTCAGGGAGACCCTGTCTGGATGAAAAATGATGAAAGGTTCCACAGCCATGAGCGCCTGTAGCTCTGAAACTCATCTTGCAGAAGTAATTGCTAATAGCAGAGCTGTTTTCCAAAATAAAAACTTGCATATCAGCTGTAGCAGCTGGCTCAAAAGGAGGCAGGGTGAGCTTTTCCAAGACATAGTTGAGGTCCCATGCAGGTATTGGTAGTCTTCTTGGGGGCCTTAAATTTTTGGCTCCTCTGAGGCACTGCCTTAATAAAGGGTGAGAAAAAAGTGGTGGCTCTGTACTGTAATGAGCCGAAATGGCAGAGGCATGAATTTTAATTGATGAAAAAGATAGGCCTTTGTCCAACATCTCACTTAAGTATTGCAAAATCTGAGGAATATTTGGTACCGCTGTATCAGTTCCTTGCACCTGGTTCCAGGCACAGAATCTCTTCCATTTTCCAGCATAAGACTTTCTAGTAGTAGGCTTTACTGAGAGGTGTTTTTTGTAGGACTACATTATCCGCCATGCTGCCAAGTTTAATGTCCTGAGTTGACTGTGCAAGATCTGATTGTTTTGCTGGGACAGTAGTCGAGGTATTTGAGGTAAGGTCCAAGCCGCTTATAGAGATAAGTTCCTTAGTATTGGATACCAGTACTGATGTGGCCAGTCTGGGGCAATCAGTATCATCTTTGGCTTCTCCTGTCTGACCTTTAGGAGCACCTTGGGGAGGAGAGGCAGTGGAGGAAAGGCATATACGGATAGGTTTTTCCAGCTGAAAGATAGGGCGTCCACTTTCCATGCTTGTCTGAGATAAGTCCTTGTGCTGAATCTTTTTAGTTGGTAATTGAGAGGGGAAGCAAATAGATCTATGTCCGGGCATCCCCATTTCCTTGTTATCATGCTGAAGACTTGTGGATCCAGCTTCCATTCGTGAGGATCCATGAGGTTTCTGCTTAGTTAGTCTGCCAGAGTATTTTCCTTTCCTGGCAGAAATCGTGCTTGCAGATGTACTTAGTAAGTCAAAGCTGTGTCCCACAAGGTCATGGCTAGTCTGCAAAGGAGGTAAGAATGTGTGCCCCCCTGCCTGTTTATATACCACATGACTGTGGTGTTGTCTGTCTTTATCAGTAGTTGTCCCGGATGAAGTAGGTCCTTGAAGGCTGTCAGGACATTTTGAACAGCTAACATCTCTTTTTGATTGATATGAAGATGCATTTGGTTTGAGGACCATGTGTCCTGAGTGCCTCTTCCTGCCATGTGGGCTCCCCAGGCATAATCTGATGCATCCGTTTTTAGTGTCTGCCTGGCTGGAGGTAATGTGAATGGCTGTCCCTTGTTCTGGTGACAAGCCTTTGCCCACCATCGAAACTCCTGTTGCAGGCAGGGAATGAGAGTAATGACTGTTTCCAGGCTGTGGCAATGTTGAGTCCAAACACTTTTTTGGTACCACTGAAGTTTCCTCATTTGCAGTCTTGCATATGGAATTAGTAGGATGCAGGATGCCATGAAGCCCAAAGCCTGCGGAATTTTTCTTGCAGATAACTGGGCCTTTGTTGCCAACATTTTGAAATAAGTAGTCAGTTGCCTTTGTTTGTCTGGCGTGAGATAAGCCATCTGGGCAGTTGTATTCAAGCTTACACCCAGGAATGTTATCTCTTGTGAGAGTACTAGTTTTGATTTCTTTTTGTTGACTGTGTACCCTAGGCATGTTAGAAGTCTTTTCACAAATGCCAGATGTTGAAGAAGAATGTCCTTGTTCTCTGCTTGAATGAGACAGTCATCCAAGTAAGGATATATTTGTATTCCTCTTTGTCTGCAAAATGCAATTACTGGTGCCAGGCACTTTGTAAAGACCCTGGGCACAGTAGATAAGCCAAAGGGCAGTGCAGAGAATTGGTAATGCATTGAACCAGCCTTGAATCTTATGTATTGTCTGCATGATTGTCTGATTGGAACATGCAGGTATGCCTCTTTTAGGTCTAAAGTCACAAGCCAATCATTCTTGCCCAACATGGGCAGAAGCTGCTGCAAAGTCAACATTTTGAATTTTGGAATATCCAGGAAAGTGTTCAGAATAGATAGGTCCAGTATCAGCCTCCAGGCCTTGTCCTTTCTGGGTTACAAGAACAGTCTTGAGTAAAATCATTGTCTCTGCTCTTGCTCTGGTACTTGTCGAATGGCCCCCATGTTCATGAGGGATGAGACTTGTTTTTGTGCCTCTGCCCATTGATTGTTTGGCAGATCTGGCCAGCGTTTGCCTTTGGCATAGTATGGAAATGGAACTTGTATCCTTGTGACACTATGTTTAGAACCCACTTGTCCTGGGTTGTGATGTGCCACTTTTGAGCAAAAAGTGATAATTTTCCCCCTAAGGGTGCTGCCAGAAGATAAGTGCTTGGTACAGGCAGGGGGAAGTCATTGGAACTGTTTTCTGTATGTTTGTGATCTATCTTCTCCAACTTTGGAGGTAGAAGCACCCCATTGCCTGCGCCTATAAGAACCTTGCACCTGGGATCTGCCCCTAGGCTATTGGGATCTGCCCCTTTGAGGTCTGTCTGACACAGGAAAGGACCAATTTTCTGTAGGCCAGTGTCTACTTGTAAAAATTCTTTGACAGTTTGCATAGATTTAGCTTTGTCCTCCATTTTCTTTAACACCTCTTCTGCCTTAACACCAAACAAAGTATCATGCTGTAAAGGAGCATCTAGTAATTTAACTTTAACATGATCAGGCAGATTTTGTTCCTTTAACCAAGCATGCCTCCTAATTACAGAACCTGTAACTGCAGCCCTGCAGGAGGCCTCTAAAGAATTAAAACCACATTGCAAAGTATGTTTTCCAACTTGTTCTGCTGCATACAGTAAATCCTGCATTTCCTTGTTTTCTGCACATTCAGAATTTAACAACATTTTCTGTTTAAGCAATCCCATGACATGTTGCTGATACTTAAGCATATGAAACTGACAGTTTAAGGCACTTATAGCCAAAGTTGCAGATGTGTAAACCTTTTTCCCCATCTATCCACTGCCCTTGAATCTCTGTCAGAGGGGGTTGGGTTTTTTGAAGTGGAAGCCTTAACTCCCTTTGGACCTTGTGAAATAGTTTCTGGGTCAGCAGCAGGGTTTTTAAAAAGAAATTTGTGTGAGTCAGGAACCCTGTAATATCTGTCAGGCTTAACAGGAGCTGGGGGTAAGGAGTCAGTGGTCAGACTAGACTCCGAAAACACATCATCTACAATGTCTAACACAGGTGGAATAGCTAGAGGCCTGTGCTGAGGTAGTAAAAGAAAATCCCTGAGCCTCTTTTTAGATTCTGAAAAATCTTGGTTCTCCCAGTGGAAATGCTCCCTCATGGTATGCAAGGTTTCCCCAAAGGAATAGTCCTCAGGGGGAGATGCTGAAGGAATAGATTCTTCAGCATCAAAATCCTCATGGGGGGAAGAGAATATTCCTGATCAGAAGAAATAGAAACCTGATCTGAAGATTCATAGTCAGTGTCCTGCGCCTAGGCCTCTTATCAGGAGGGGGATGGGAACCCCTGATCAAGGTAATCAAGTCTTCGGCCATTTTGAGCATCTGTTTTTTGGGCACAGAGGCCTGTCCACGTGGCTCTTGAGTTTGTTTCCTTGCTTTAGAAGGTGCTTTAGTCTTTGCCTTTGATGCTGAAGTCGTTTTAATGTAAAGATGCTTAGGTCTGAATACACCCTCAGAAGCCGGTACCTGCTCAGCAGCTCCAGACCCATCTGCGGGATTAGCGTCCAAGGCTCCAATACTTTGAGTATCCAGCGGCATGGCTGACTCCATGTGGGAGTCTGTAGCGGCTTGCGACTCTAAAGTAGCGGGTGTCAGGGGCTGTGAAAGTGCCTCACTGTGAACCGGCAACTGGCTTAGGAGAAGCTTTGTCGTCGGTTTTGGGTCTCGGTTGTTTTTCTTTTTATTTTTTGTAAACTCTGGTAGTCGGATGGCTATCCGATGACATTTCAGGATAATTAAACCGGCGTCCAAAAAAGTTTAAAGCAAAATTATACTGACGCTTAATAGTGCATTGTTTAAATCTAGCACAAACCCGACAACCAGTAACGTTGTGATCAGGGCCTAGGCAAGGAATACAGTAAGAATGAAAATCCTTATGAGGTATTTGCTTTCCACAAGAAATACAATTATTAACTTTTTTTGTCATCGGTCTGGAGCAAGAAAAAAGTTTCCCCCAATGGGGTACTTAGCTTTATTGAAGACTTTGGATCTGAAACTCAAACACGAAAATCTCAGGAGCTGGCCGACTGGCACTTGCGAACTGCTTCTGCTTCGGGCACCGCGCGGCAAGAAAGAATGAAGAAAATGGTGTTGGCTGCTTCTTTTATACCCCTGATGACCTGACGTCAGGGAGGGGCGACAGCAGCTGACATAGGACCCAAGACTTTGGAATTCAGGCAGGGCAACCTGCCAGCAGGATTACCCAAATGTAATGACTGCAACAGTGAAACATGAAGAACATGAAATGTGCACCTTAAAAAGGCTTTAGATAACTTCAAAGAGGCAATAAGGGTCTGCTGCACTCCCACGTGAAAATTAGAGATTGCAGCCATTTGACATTAACAGTAGAATAACTAGCCCTTCTTGGAAATAACCAGCAAGAAAATCCAAACTAGCAGGAAGTGGGGATTGAAAAAGTATTCATACCCCTGTTGGAAGCCCATGCAGAAAATATTTTCCATTCACTTTGGTAAACCTTTATAGTGGAATGTTTCTAAGAGGGTGTTTGGATATGGATATGAAACATAGCAAAAGAAAGCCTGGACTGTCTGTCCAGCATCCGAACTAAGGAAACCATGCAGTTAATTTCAGTGCTGCTATGTTCAGTTGAGGCTTGCCAGATGAGTGAGAATGGAGGTCTGGGAGGTTCCAGCACCCAAGGAGGGTGTACCATGTATGGCCAAAGATAGTGTAACCATACCAGATAAGGCCAAAAGGCAGTGATGAGGTTCACTTTTGCACTGCACAAGGCTTTCCAAAGAAATTTTGGCATAAGAGGAGTGGGTAGATAAGCGTGTAGGAGAATTGTGTGGACCAAAGTGTCCCTCTGTGACACACTTTCCTGCACAATCAGGGTGAAGTAGCTGCTGCACTTGTAGTATAAGGAAGTTGTGAATAAATCATAGCAAGCCTGACTCCAAAGACTGAAAAATCTATGCAGCCACAGTCAGATTGATAGACCACTTGGGTGACAGGAGAATGGACCTGCTGACCTTGTTTGCTAAAACACTGGTTTTCCAAGGTATATGCCTTTCCACTAGAAAGCAATGGGAAGATATTGCCCACTGCTAAGTTCGACACAATGGGTATGAGCATGTTACCCTCGTATGTTGATGTACCACACTACCAACATGTCTATCTGAATACTACCCCTGGAGAGGGAGTTCTTTAAGGCCTGTAACGCAAGGAGGACCGCCCCTCATAGGTTCATAGGTGTGTACTAAGCTAATGGTCCTGGAGTCTTTACAAGCCTAGCCCATAGGATTGCTCTGACATCGTGCCACCTGACCTTAGTTCCCAGTGCCTCTGTCGAGTAAAGTCACTGGAGTGATCCCTGGGATGATTTTTCTATTTCCCATCCACTCATCAAGATTTCTCTTGAAGAGGGCCAATGAGGTGCTCTGCTTGACATGTATCGGAAGTCTATTGCATAGCATGGGTAGTCTCTGGGTTATGAACCCGTCCCTCCAGCATGTTCTGTTGATTGTGGTAATGAGGTTGACTTCTCTGGAGCGTGTGGTGAGAAGGGGTTGGAATATCTTTAGATGTAGCATTTCTAACAGAGCTGGGTCAGACATGGCTTTGTAAGTCAAGCAGAGATTGCCTCTAAGTAGGCAATATGAGACAGAAAACATCTCTAGGACACTGATGTGAAGAATGGCCTTTGAGGAGGTCCCAATGCCTTAGACCATTCTTCCTCTGAAATGCCCCCATGCCTCCAGTTGGGAAGTGTCCGTTGTGACTGTGGCCCCCACAGGCCACAGTATCCTTAATCATTGTGGCCTGAGGGGGTGGCAGAATAAAGAAGTGACCCTGGGAAACTAATGGCAAGTCTAACCACCAATGAAAATGTTGTCTGCATATCCTGGTGGGACAGATAGGGAAATGCATGGGTTGGTATAACAAGCACCACTGCACTGCAACAGTATACTGTAAAACTCTCATGAAGAGTCTGGCATGAAGTTTGAGAGTTATAGAGGCTGGGTGTATTTCCAAGATGGCTGCACACTGAGTAACAGCTTGTTTCTAGCTCTCCCAGTGTGAAAACAGAAACTCAGCAGAGAAGGCCAGTAGACTTGTGTTTATGGGTAAATTTTAGTAATTGGCTAGTAAGTGCACTGCCTGGATGCCAGGAATAAAGAAATACAGAAGATGTGGAAAAAATCAGCTACAAAAAGTGAGGAAGAAATACTGACTGGGGAAGGTTCTGCATGTTCAGCAAAAACAAGTACAACATCCAGTCACTTCCAATAGCCTACAGGAAGATATAAGACAACTGCATAAAGACCTGGCTAAACTAAACAAAACACTGATGGAGTATAGTAACACAAACAACAAAAGGCTGGAAAAAATGGAAGAAGCTTTAAACAGATATTCAGATGAGATGATAAAGCTGAAAAAATCAGAGGTCGAAATGAAGAAAAGGCTAGCTGAATAGGAGACTATTCAGGAGGAGATGTTTAAAAAAATAATAGAATTGGAGAACAGAGCAAGCAGGGAAAACCTGAGATTTTCAGCTATACCAGAGAAGCTGGAAGGAACAGACTGCATTAATTTTATGAAAGCACAAATAAACAACTGGACTTGTATTCCACAGCAGGAGCTGTTAGTTGAAAGGGCACATCGTCTGTATGCTCCAAATCTAGCTATAAGAAAGCAACCTAGACCTTTAATAGTAAATATGCAATCCTACCAGCAGAAGCAGTTGATTCTGACAAAACTGGCAGAAGGACAGCATACTAAAAGTGGGAGTGGGCAAAGTGTTTGTGGAGAATGACTACACATTGTACACCAGGCAGTAGAGGAGTAAATCCATTCCACTATTCAGAGAATGTTAAGATGCAGGTGTGAGATTCAAACTGCTGTATCCAGCTGTGTTTAAGGCATTCTTCCCTCGAGGGACAAAATAATTTTTTGATGAAGTGTATGCTAAGGAGGAAATACAAAAGTTTGTCCAACAAAATGTGAGTTGTGAGACGGGGAAATTCTGCTTCTTGTTCTTCTGGTAAGTAGGACCACAGAGAGGCTGCATCTGTGAAAGCTTTTCCAGTATTTCAGTGGAAAATATTAGGGAGCACAAGAGTTGACTAGAAGAATCAAGAGTATGTTGGAAATGAAGCAGAGCCAGGACATGGGCGATGGAGAAGAACAGTAATAAAACCAGTGACTCAATGTGGATTACAATACAATAATTACGTTTCTGAAATATGACAGAACAAGAAAACCTGGTAATATTGGACTTTTTCAAAATTTCTTGGATTTGTGGGTGACTCTAGTATATACCAGAAAACCACAATGGAGATGAAAGCGAACAACCAAAACAGTAACCAAGACAAATGGTTCACTTGGAGAAACCAAATAAGGGCTCAAGACCGAGTTGAAAGATATCCAAACAGTTTATTCGATAGCAAACACACAGAATCACTTGATAGCAAACACATGGAATCACTTTAACGCTAAACACATGAAATACGTTTTCGAACGTCTTCAGAAGGCAAAAAAAGAAGACGTTTGAAAACGTATTTCATGTGTTTAGCGTTAAAGTGATTCCGTGTGTTTGCTATCAAGTGATTCTGTGTGTTTGCTATCGAATAAACTTTTGGATATCTTTTAACTCAGTCTTGAGCCCTTATTTGGTTTCTCCAAGCAAACCATTTGTCTTGACTCTAGTATATACCCTACTTCATGTCATCAATGTTCAGAAAAATGCATTTGGGGAGGGGAAGAGTGGGGAGAAAGCTAACTGTAAGTAAAGAAACATTTTCTTTTCTTAATAGTACTGTACTTGTGGTGTATGGTTTTCTTTGCACAATATTTATAAGTGTAAAAAGTAAACAGGTGCTGTTGTTTTTCTTTTTCTCCCCTCTTCTTTCTTCTTGTACAGTTTTGAGAAATATAGGCACTGCACTGCAATGCAAAAAAAAAGCCTGGTTAAAAAGGTATGACAAAGTTAAAATTACTCTGTTTTCTTTCATTTTTGCATGGGGAAATGACTGTATTAAGAACCTTAGAGTGATTAGTTTTAAAACAGAACAAGTAAATGAAAAAGAATATTGAATATTATGAGGCTTTTCTCTAGCAAAGGTATGTATACTTAGTACAATTCTGCAGCTGGTCTTCTGGTTTCCATGGAAACAATCTGATAAAGAGAAACTGGCTGTCTGGTTCTTGTGTCTCCATTGAGACAGTCTGATAAAGGGGAACGGGAGACAGTCTGGTGGAAGGGGATTGGCTGAGGGAAAAGAAAGAAAAAGAAAAGAGAAATTGGCTAGGGCATAATGTTCTCTGAAAGCAATCTGGAGTCTTCCCAGCTCAGAGGGCTTTAAAGATAAGACAAACCCAATTAGACTTGAAGTAAAGTTTTCTCAGTTTTTTTAAATGCAGTGGGGATACTAATATAAACAGGTGCTTTTTTTCCCTTTTCTTTGTTAGGTTTTAAGGAATGTAGGCACTGCAATGTAAGCAAAAGAGGGAGAGAGGAAATGTCTGGTTAACACAACATGACAAAAAAAATCAGTGTGCTTTTTCCTCCATGCTTGCTTAGGGAAATGACTGGGTTATGACCCTAGATGTTATCCAGTAAAAAGTTTATTACAAAGCAAGTAAATGAAAAATAATATTGAACACTATACGGCTTTTTTTTTCTGGTAAACAATGTACCCTTAGCAGTTTTGTGTCTGGTTTGCATGTCACTAGAAGATAATTTGATAAAGAGAAATGGCTTGGAGAAAGTGTTTACTGAATGCATTCAAACGTTTTCTCAGCTGGGAGAGCTACAAAGATAGACAAAATCAAATAGCACTTACTAAGAGCACAGGCTGTACCATATTAGCATGACTAACCTTTCTTTTTCGTTAACTCTAGTCTGTCTGTGTGGCTATCAACATAGAACTTTTGTTCTTTTTAGGAAACAAAAAAATCAATATTTGAAGATGTACATAGTTTTGTATGTTATTATTAAGTTAACAGGTTTTAGGGGGGGTTGTTTGTTCTCTTTAAGGGCTTTCAAAAAAAGCTATCCAAGATGTTTCTTAGGCTCAGATGGATATGACAAGAAACAACTGTATAAAAGACCAACCTGGCAAACAGTATATGCATATAACATAAAAGTTGGAACTAGACATTTAACAAAAAGTAGTTATACATAAAAGGTGGTAATAACTATATAAGAAAATGATGCTTTCTGTAATGTCTTTCACTCTGAATGATCTTACAGATAAATACAAAAAGAAATATTAGTGAACTATATTAAAAATGTAGAGTGCAAATAGCTATGCTACAGGAAACACCTGGAAAGAACTAAACATGTGAATTTGATAAAGAAAGGTTTTCAGGATGTTTTTTCAGCAGAATATCTGGGGCAAAGAGGAGCTCCAACAGTGACAGAAGATGAAAAAAGATAATAATGGAAGATATATGGTATTAAGGGGCTACTGGCAAGGGAAGATGATTACACTGGCATGCATTTACATTCCACCTAATAATGTTATAATGGAACTTAAGAAAATTCTGGGAGAAATAATCAGCTTTCAGCAAGAAATATTACTTATAGGTGGAGACTGGAATTTGGTTTGCAACAGTGAAGATGTGTCTGGGGGGCCTAGAAGGGAAATATAACAAAGAAGGGTAGATTTTTGAAGAAATTTATGAAAATATTTGGCATGGAAGATGTGAATTCAGTACTAGGGTTTTGCAGAGAATTTACCTGTTATTCTCCAAGATACAAAAACTGGGCTAGGCTAGACAGAATATATATTTCTCAGGATCTTGTGCACTTAATTGAAGGTCTTGAAATGCACCCAATAACTATTTCAGAACATGCACCAATAATAACTAAAATAAAAACAAAAGGTAATGAAATAGAAACAAGACACTGGTACTGGCTGGAAAGAAAGGAATTTAATGAATGGGTTTTGGAATGAATTCAGGAGCTACTACAGAAAATAGAAAATATAGCTAGGGAGTGGGATAAAATTAAAGTGGAGTTTTAACACTAGGGTGGAAATAAAGGAAAGGGAGATATGTCTAAGAAATAATAAGAATTATTTAGAGGGACTGACAAATGTTAAAGTATTGCAAAAAATTGTGGGAGTCTCTCAAAACAAGAAAGGAGCAACTGCAGAATACTAAACAGAAGATAGAGGATTCCCTCAATAACATGTATGACTTAAGAAATATTGCTGTTAAGCAACTGTTTTTTGATAATAATTCTAGAATACAAAACTTTTAGCATAACAACTCAAGCAACAGAAAGTGGAAAGGGCTGTCACCAAACTTAGGGAGCCTATAACAAGGAAGATAACAAGAGACCCCCCCTAGAAGTATTAGAAATTTGTTTGTGTCTTTCGGCTTTTCCCGGTTAGTGGTCGCCACAGCGGAACTCTGGTCCGCTAATGATTGGCAGTAGAGTTTTAAGTGCTGGCTTGCCAGGCCTAATGCACAGCCTTCAATGAAGTAACGCCCGTTCACGCATGTCACCACACAGAAGATGATCTGAGAATCGAACGGGCAACATCTAACTGTGAGGTGACAACGCTACCGCAGCACCACCTAGAAGTATTAGAAATATTTTGAAAATTTTATGAATGTATAAAGCACAGACATATGGAAATCATGAAAAGGTACAATGGAAATGTTTATGGAAGAATTAAATATGCCAAGGTTAGAGGTAGATGAGACTCAATTACTAACAGGATAGAATGAGATGAGATAAAAATGGCTATGTATAACCAAGCTACATGAAACTCCCCAGGAACAAATGGTATTCTTGTGGAAGTCTAAAAGCTAAGAGGGAAAAAATAGATAAAGATCTGGAAGGTTTTGTTTAATAGTATTTTAAGTGGAGGAGAAGTACCAGCATCCTGGGAGAAGGAGGTGCTAATGGTAATACCTAAAGAGGGTAAAGATCCATCGGGTCCAGCTTCACACAGGCCCATTTCAATACTAAACCATGATTATAAAGTGTTTATGTCTATAATGGCTAAAAGAATGGCAAAAGTGATACCAAAATTGATAGATATGGATCAGTGTGGTTTTGTGGAGGAGAGGCAAACATTTGACAATATTAACAGAACATTGATGCAGAGAAAGCATTTGACAGAGTAGACTGGGACTTCATGAGCAGAGCAATGGAATCATTTGCTTTCCCTGATACAATTATACAGTTGATTAGGAGTATATATGAGGGACTGAAGATGAAAATTAAAGTGGGTTGCGTCCTCTCTGCTAACTTCTGCTTGAGTAGAGGAACCAGGCAGGATTGTCTGCTTTCCCCTTTGTTTGCATTATATTTAGAACCACTGGCAAAAAAAATAAGGGACTCAGAAATTCAAGGATAAAATTGGTATGGTAGTCAGGAAAACCTGGCTCCATTTGCAGATGATATTTTACACATGACAAAACCAGAAAGGGACATTACAGTGTTGTGGAACATTTTATGACAGTTTCAGATCTTAGGATACAAAATTAATGAAGCTAGAACAAAGGCAATACTGGTAAATTATGTACTCACACATGACTTGGTCCAACAATATCTATATTTGTGGGGACATGATAAAATTAAGTATTTAGAAGTATGGATTAGAAATTACTATGTTGTGGCAGCTAAGAATATGCGGGACGAGACTAAACAGAAGATGACACAAAACTGAGAAACTGGAAGCTTTGTTATATGGATATGGATAGTAAGATACAAGCAGTTAAAATGTTTTTAGTCCCTTTAGTCTTATACACAGGTCAGGCATATTTTTATCAACCAGAGGAGAAGCTGTGGATAGCAATTAAAAAAGATGAAGGATTTTATCTGGGAAGGGAATACAGCAAGGGTCAAGTGGGATAAGCTGATTAATCCAACAGAACAAGGCAGACTACTATTACCCAATCTGAGGGGTATTTTAGAGTAACACAGATAAGGCTCTTATACATAGAACAAGCCAGAAAACTATAATTCAAAGTGGAAAGGAATGATGACGATACAGGAGGGAAGCTCAAGAAATAAGGAGAGATTGGGATTTTGGATGCAGACTCTTAAGAACAACAACAAACATCATACAGAGTACTACATTCATTAAATAGCAGGGAGTATTCTAAGAACTAAACCAACACAAAATGGAGAAAAGAATTTCTGCCGATACAGATTACTGTGATTAGGGATACAGATAATAGGCAAGAGAAGGTTGGAATTTATTGGAGAAAACTGGCAAAAGAACCAAGGTACTGGGAGCACATAACTAGAAAGGGAAAGGTAACAGAATAGGAAGAAGCCAAGAATGTATATGGACTGAAGTTTAAAGATTGTCTTCCCTATCAAGGGTTGATATCAGAGTATAGGCAAAGAGAAAGAAATAGGGGGTCCTAAATGAAAAAAAAAGCACTGGGAGAGTTTTTTAATAGAATCTAGAACAGAAGCTGTCATTAAAAAGGAATAAATAGTAGAGCATATAAATTACTGCATGATAATTATAAGAATCAATCAGAGAAGCTTAGAAAGGATTTGGAAGTGAGACTGGATAAGCAATTCACAAACAGACAATGGGGTGATATATGTATAGAGTCTAGAAGATTTAAGATCTTTGTCTGGAATTGTTTACATAGGTGTTTTTATACCCCAAGAAGACTTCAAATAATTTTTCCTCAGGTGGATAGCAAATATTGGAGGTGTGACAGGCAAGAAAGAGGTGGCTGGGAGCAATATATGCACCCACATTGTAACTACCTTCTATAAAATGAGTGGTATAAGATTTTAACCTAGAAGTACATTTTTTGTAAGAGCAAGGGAGTTGTATATGCACTGAAATGTCCTTGTCACCTATATTATATAGGTGAAACAAAAAGAGAGTTCCGAATAAGGTTTATGGAACATTTAAGAGACATAAAAAATTGTAGGGTAGATAAAATGATTGCTATGCACTTTAAAACATTTCATAAAAGCAATGCTGATTTATTACAATGTACAACTTTAGAACAAATTGAATGCATGGATGGTACAGATGAATTATTGAAACAGAAATTATTATATAAGGAAAGTATTTATAAAGTATAATACATTGATACCTAAAGGTTTGAATAATGAACTGAATTGGAAATGTTTGCTTTAATAGTTGATTGTTTAATTAAATAATGAGATGTAATTAAAAAAGTATTATATAACGAGTGTCTTTTTTTTTAACTTTTTTATGCCATGAAGGTGGTCACACCGAGGCGCTAGAATAAATAATATTTTTTATTATATGGTTTCTTTTTTCCACAATATAACATTTGGTATCCTGTTGTAGTTTTGGGTTTTGTGCAGTAGGAGTTGGAAGTGTTGTTGCAATTTATCTAGGATGTCTTCGGATCCAAACGTGGATGCCCTATAACTGTTTCAAGAAGATGTTTTATCTGCCCTAGGTGCAGCTGGAGGTTTGAGCTTCCAAATGGGCTCACAAAGGACTATGGAACATTATTTGAATAGTTCCACACATGCTACTGGGCAAGTTCTGGAGGGCTGCCCAGGAAACCAAGGTAATGGTCCACTTTTTGAAATGGTGGTTAATGAAAGAGCCAAAAGAGTGACTGATCCAATTATTTCAGTAGGGCATATGTTGAATGCGATGCCCTCTGATAAAAGGGAAATTTGTGAAAAGTTTGAGAAACTGCTTGAGAAAGAGACAAAAACTTATTTTAATATATTGGGCTTACAACGCTACATAGACTTGGACATTACTCCTACGGACCTTCGCTTTGTTAAAAATCCAATACACCATTTAATTTAGATTGCCCAGTAGAGAAACAGTTTCAAGAGCGGTGGTTTAAAGCCTCCCATAAGTGTGCGATTAAATGGTTGCACATATTATTGGAGAGGGATCAAGTAAAACACAGAAATCTAAAACAAGAACTGACTTCATTGTCTCAGACTTTAAGTAATTCACTGGGGGCACAAAATAATACTAACTTGGTGGAAAGTATTAACAAAAAACTGTTTTTGTTGGAGGCTGACATAATTGAGTATAAGAAGACTAAATTAATCAGGGACATCAATGATTATGAAGCAGGGCACACTTTTACACTACAGACCAATAGGAAGCTGAGAAAGCAACAATGTCAGCACATGAGCTTTAAAAAGATGGCCTCAACTTCTTTCATGTCTTCCGAGGGTAGCAGCCACTACAGTACTGACGACAATGAAGATTTTCCGAATCTGCCTCATCCACACAGACCTGATGAGTACCGGCAAACCTTTCTTGGCCAGGGAGAACAGCACCAACAACTACAGCAACAGCACCAGGGTCAGAAACAGAATTGGAATGGAGGAAATAATGAATATAGTGCAGATGGGGGACAAAGAATGGACTTTAAACAGGGACAAGGTACAGGACAATATGACAATAAAAGCTTCAGATGGTAAGATATGTTCTGAATCAAATATAGTATTAAATTATTCTCAACGTG
This sequence comes from Protopterus annectens, assembly GCF_019279795.1. Lineage (NCBI taxonomy): Eukaryota > Metazoa > Chordata > Ceratodontiformes > Protopteridae > Protopterus > Protopterus annectens. The sequence continues at coordinate 710,876,860 of NC_056739.1, read as the reverse complement.
AGTTGTTAGATGAACAAATAGCTGTGCTAAATCTTGGTTTAAAGTTCATACCTACAGTAATACCAAGAAGCCATATATTAAAACAGGAAATGTTTAGATTTATACGCAAATTGCATTTAAGGTACCATTTCCCCATGCACTTAATTTGTTTTAGGTGATAGAGAGGTGTTGTCCAATAATGACTCTAATACAATTTTTTTTTTCATGTTGTGAGGATGACAATGATTTTTTACACAATGAGAATAGCATTGATGTAGAAAGTTTGAATGCCTATTGTAAAATAGATGCATCTGATATTCCATCATCAAGTAAATTCATTCCCCCTTTTGATAACATGCATATATCTCACTTTAGTTCCATGATTAATTTTGATGGTGATAATATCTGTAAAGAAGTAACAAAAGGTAATATAAATTATAATTTGACTTTAAAAGAATGGCAGGCATTAAATGCATTGTGTAGTAGGAATGACCTAGTAATAAAGCCCTCAGACAACGGCAACAAAATAGTAATTATGAATGTTTTACAATATTATAGTATGTGTATGGAACATCTAGAAAATACTGACGTTTATGTAAAATGTGAAAGAAGAGAATTTGAACAAGCAATACATAAATATGAAAAAATGCTGGACAGAAGTGTTAGGCTTGGTTACTTTACAGAAAAGGATGCAAAGGAAAAATTGTTTAACAGGAATAGTGAGAGAGCTGTTTTTTTCTGTTGCTGAAAATTCATAAAAGGCTAGAAAACCCCCTGGTAGGCCTACAATTTCTGCATGTAACTATTTTTTTACATAATATCAGTTTAGTTTTACACAAAATTTTGATGCCGTATGCACAAAACTCATCAGCCTATGTACAGGACAGTTTTGACTTTTTGGCTAAAATTTCTTCTATAATTTGGAATAAAGATAAATACTGGCTGGTATTAGATGTTAAAGCCTATATACCAGTATCAAACATGAGGATGGTATTAAGGTCATTACCCTTTTTCTCATTTTGTTTCTGACCTGGTAAATTTTTGTTTGAAAAACAATTATTTTTATTTTGATAATGTTTTATATAGACAAAAACAAGGCACAGCGATTGGGGCAGCTTTTGCCCCCATGTACGCAAATCTTTTTATGGCCTTTTTTGAGATTTCTTTTTTGTTTAAGTTAGATTTTATGCAGAAATACGTGAAGTTTTATTTTTGTGAAATAGATGATTTGTTTTTTGTGTGTGAGAATGGTTGGGAAGAAGTAAAGAATTTTATGAAGGAATTACATAAAAATCCATTTGGTTCGGCCTTTGATGGTTTACAAAAGGGTGACAAAGTGGTATATTTAGATCTCACATTAGAAGGAAATAGTGATGGAAATATTGTTACAAATATGGCAGGAAGCTTGTAGATGGAAGTCAATATCTTTGGGCCACAAGTTGCCATCCACCTCATGTTTTAAAGGCTTTGCCTTATGGTGAGATGTTACGTATCTCAAGGCTGTGTAGTGATAAAACTGTGTTGACACATGAGATGAATGAGACGACTAAGATGTTTATAGCAAGAGGGTATAATATTGGTGACAAACAGGAAGCCCAAAATAGGGTTAGGAAAGAAGTAGAAGGATCAAGGTCTAATGGGGGGAGTATAAAACAAACCTGTTTGACCAGAACTAATAAAGGAAATAATAAAATAGTAGATTCTGTATATTTTGTAACAGATTATAACATCAAAAGTGGGGAAATTAAAGAAGTAATAGAATACTATTAGAAGTATTTATTACAGAATACATTTTTAGCTAGTATTTTTCCACGTAAGCCTTCTTTTTCTTATACCAGGGGAAAAATCTTAAGAGATATGGTTGTCCATGGTATGTTTACCATGCCAGCCCCAAGATTAGTTAGAGCTCCATCTATAAAGGGAATGTTGAAATGTGGTTAGTGCAATATATGCACCCACATTGCAACTACTTTCCATAAAATGAATGGTATAAGATTTGAACTTAGAAGTACATTTTTTGTAAGAGAAATAAGAGTTGTATATGCAATGAAATGTCCTTGTCACCTATATTATATAGGTGAAACAAAAATAAAGTTCTGAATAAGGTTTATGGAACATTTAAGAGACATAAAAAATTGTAGGGAGGATAAAATACAGATGAATTATTGAAACAGAAATTATTGTGTAAGAAAAGTATTTATATTTTAAAGTATAATACACTGACACCTAAAGGTTTGAATAATGAAGTGAATTGGAAATGTTTGCTTTAATAGTTGATTGTTTAATTAATTAATGAGATGTAATTAGAAAAGTATTATATAAGGAGTGTCTTTTTGTAACTTTTTTATTCCATGAAGGTGGTCACATTGAGGCTCTAGAATAAATTATATATTTTTTATTATATGGTTTCTTTTTTCCACAATATAACATTTGGTATCCTGTTGTAATTTCAAATAATTTTTCCTCAGGTGGAAAGCAAATGTTGGAGGTGTGACAGGCAAGAAAGAGGTGGCTGGGAATATATATTTTTGGGAGTATAGTGAGCTGGTGAATTTAAGGATTCCCTGTGGACCAGTCTGTCGGACATTCTGGGTGAGTGGATTGGACTGACTGGGGAGACTATTTCTTTTTGAGCTATGATACATAATCGGAATTGCCTAGACACAGTAAAGCCTTGCAGAGTCTAATTATGGTAGCTGCCAAAAAAGCAATTACTAGAAAATGGAAAGCAAAGTCTAGACCAACTTTACTAGAAGTAGTGAATATAGTAACAGTGAGAAAACAACTGGAATTGGGATCTTTAGAAAAGGGATGGAGCAAACTACCTAGGAAAAAATGGGAATTGTGGGAACAATATCAGCAGAGAAGGAACAAGGTTTAAGAGACAGGATTTGAATGAGCCATAGAATGCTTAACTGACAATGACTGGATAGATTATAAGTGATGTACAATGTTTGCAACTACAGTTGTTTCAATCGTGTCTGTGATGTATAATGTTTGCAAGTAAAGTGGTGTCAATGTTGTTTGTTTTTCATTTATATAAATGTAAGATTGCCTAAGTCATACATGATAATTTAACAAAGATATTTATTGGGGAAAAAAAAGTTATAGAGGCTCCCATGGATTGTAAGAGACATTGGCTGCACCTACCTGCGAGGTTGGGGTAGAAAAGAACTGCTGAAGCCTGTTGCCAGAAGGTAAATATTTCAACTCCAGAAGTCTGGCTAGTTGCAAGCTGCATCCAGGTGAGACCCAATTAACTATTTTTTCAGTAGGAGTTAATGTGGACATTTCCATATTGATAGTGATTCCTAGATGGCTGCAAAGCTGGAGCAAGGTATCCCTGGCTTGAGCTAGTAGGCTGCTGGTGGAGGTAGTGATGGGACAGTTGTCCAAATATGGAAATACCTAGAATCCCTACACCCTGAGCTAAGCTGCAACCACTGCCATGTACTTGGTGAACACCCACGGGCTGTGGTGAGACCAAAGGGCAGGGCCCTGAACTGGAAATGATTGGCTCCCAAACAAAAGCAGTGAAAATTTCTGCACTGCCTGGTTAGTTTTATGTAATAGTTCCTGTCCTGAAGGTCTACTGATTACATCCAGGTGTCCTTCCTCAAAATGGACTGAACATTGACCATCAAGAATTTCATCTGTTTCACACTTTAGTTCAGGTGGCTGAAGTCCAAGATGGGCCCGACATCCCCATTTTTCTTTGGAACCAAAAAGAATCTTGAACAGACTCCAGATCCTTGTTCTTCTGATAGGATGTCCTGGATAACTCACTTGTCCAGCAACCTTCTGACTTCTTCTGCTCTCACCTTCCTTTGCAGTGGTGGAATGTCGGGAAGTTTTTTCAAGTTGGGGAGTTGAAAAAGGGAGTAATGTAGCCTCTGGTTATGATTCTCTGTACCCATGTATACTGGGTGACTACTGTCCAGGTTGACGGGGTGTAGAGAGAAGCACCCCCCAACTGCCTCTAGAATGCAGTAATCGGACAACCCTCTAGGAACACTGGGAAAGGTCTGTTGGAGATGGAGCCTGCAAACCCTAGGTTCTGTGGACTACCACTGACACGAGGGTGATATCTACTGTGATGACTTCCCCTCTCCCTTGGGGGGGGGGGGCTGTCGCTATAACTGTCTGGCATGAAACCCAGGGATTTATGGAACCAAAGCTTCTTAAAAAAGCTCCTGACTGCTAAAAGGGTCTTGCCATCTTCCTCACTTCTAGACAGCATTTCCTTCACTTTTGGTCCAAAAAGGTGGACCCATCATAAGATGCATTGGTAAAATACATCTTAAAATTCTTCACAAAATGACATGCCATCAGCCACACTGGATAGCAGGCAGAAAGAAATTTAAGAGAGGGATTTGGGGGTAGCCAACTGTGTATCCATAGTTTTTATGGAACTCTGCAAGTATGGACCCCAACAGAGAGACTTGACCACAAGTCCCTTTGAAAATGTGTTAAATGGGCTAAGTAATTCAGTGCCCTTAATGCAAAGGTCACAGAGGCACAGACCCATTTTCCAAACCTGTCCAACACCCCAGACACCCTTGTTAGGGGGATGGACAGTAGAGCTCCCACTGAAAGGTCTTTCTTTGTGGCCACTGCTGCCACAATGGAATCTATCATGGGACCCTTGTTACATTATGACCTGTCTTTAGGGAAGACTTAAATGTAGTCCAGCTTGTGAGGCATTCATTCCAACATCTCCAGTTCCTTCCAAGCTTGCCATGAGACCAAAGCCACAAATTTGTCGGCAGGAGGAACTACACTGGAAGTAGATGGGTCAGCACTAAAGGCCCTGACAGATACAGATTTCTCCAGGGACAGGGCGACAGTGGACAATTCTCTCCATCTCAATAATTCTAAAATGTCTTCAAAGAAGATGTCCTCTTGGGAAACGCTTCCCTTCTTTGAAATAAGTATACTCAGTGAGAGACACCAGAGGAGAGATGCCTCCTTTTTCACATGTGCATATTATGTACTTCCAAGGCAGGAAGTTCTGCGGAAGACTTAGAAGAAGAGGGGGAAACCACAATGTGGACTGTCTCGAAACTCCTGTTGGCTAGCTGTCCCATGGCAACAGCAGTGCGGAAATAAGACTTGATCTCTTGACTTGGAAAGAACTCTTTCAAATTCCTTGATAGCAAAGTTGAATCTGACGGCTTATACAATTTCAGTGTTGGACTTAACAGACCTGAAGGGTTGGGAGACCTCTTCCTGGATTCCTTCTCTTAGTGCCTCTCCAAAGACTTCTCTTTGGAAGAATTCTTTTCTTTTTCTTTGATGCTTCCTCCCTTGTTTTTATCCATTTACTTCCTACTACAGAGAGAGTTAGATTTGGAGGGGGTCATTTCTTCTGCTGTGGCTGAGAGAAGACCTTTCACAGCAAGCTTCAACTAAAGGGTCTGATAGAGCTCTCGTTCTGAAAGCAGATCAGTCTTTGTCAAGATGAGAAGCCCCCAAACAATAAACATACCTGGAGTGTGTGTCCTGAAGGGAAATCTTGTGACCACAAGAAACACAATTTATAAAGCCCAAGGCCTGGTCGAACATGTTACCCAGGAGACGAAAAATGCACACATGCACACACTACAAGAAATAACCAAAAGAATACTGCAATATCTAACAATCATACAACCAAACTCCAACAAGCTTGAACAGTACTATCCAAAAAAACCCTATCTTCTACATAGATGACAAAAAAAAAAAAAAAAAAAAAAAAATATATATATATATATATATATATATATATATATATATATATAACTATATGGTAACCTTGAAAACGTTGCTTCCCAGTTCGTCGAGTCTGAAAACGTCATAACCAAAATGTAAGTGCAGAAGCACAAACTCCTGGAACATCGTATTTGCTCTCTGGGAAAGTAACCACTTGGCTTCCAAAGAAAAAAACCCACAAACGGTAGCAAATTACAACAATCAAAGTGGAGGGTTTTGCCCCTCTCCCACTTAAATATACCAACTCCAAGATCGCACTACAGCAGAGAAAGGGCAACGTTCACCATGGTGGCCAAGTGGTTACTTACCCAGAGATGAAATATATAATGGGGAAGTAGCAAAAAACTAAACTATGAAAGTGATACTAGCCTGGACCACTGTTCTTTTGTTCCTTTGGATTTTTTAGTGCATTGTTTTTTTGGATTTTTTTTTGGTGAATGAGAAGAAACCCTGAAGCATTAGAAAATGTACCCTACACTTCGGGGAACTGTGGGTAGAGAGAGGAGCCTGATCCTTGGATACAAAGGTTTAGAAGCTGCTGGTGTTGGATCTGTATGGATCTGACATACTCATCAGTTGAGGACAGATGGAAGAGGCAACATCAGATCAGTAATTAAAAAAAAGCTTTAACATGAATAAATGGCTTGACTGGGTATATAATTTCTGTTCTATTTGAAATATCTTGTAATGTAAGATTAGGGAACTCAGTTTCATGACAAATGGCTTTACCACTCAGTTCTAATCTTTGAGCACAAGACATTAAATTTAATCCTCGCATTTAATCCCTAAATATCCCTAAACCTTGCTACTTCCTCTATCACCTGGTTCCAAAACTACCTATCAGGACATCAGCAGGCCGTACTATGGCAACACCACCTTTCCACTCTCCTACCAGTTGCCTTAGGGGTCCTTGGATGTCTACTTTTCTCCCTCTTCACCAATCAACTTCACACTTCCACTCTTCATGCCTCTGTTATACAATATGCAGATGACTCTACCCTAATATGCAAAGCCTCCTCCCTTCAACCTCCACACCATAACCCAAGATTCATTTATATCAGTAGAAACATGGCTCACCAACTTCCAACTCATTCTAAACCCCAATAAAACAAAGTTACTTCTCTTTAACCCCTCAAGAACTCCCTCCTCTCACCTAACTTTCAACTTAGAGTCCAAAAATAAAATCATTATCACCCCAGTAACGCATACTAAACTGCTAGGCATTGACATTGACAATAATTATTTGATATTCATATTGCACAAACTATTAAAAAGGTTCACAAGAAACAAGGTCTTCTCTACAGAAACAAGCAATTCCTAACTAGATACAGAAAAGCTACCATCGTCTGCAAAGACCTTCAGTTAACTCTCCTGTATGCCTCCTCAATACTAACCAGCCTCCATTAAACTGATCTTACCAAACTAGAATTTTGTTACAATAAAATTGCTAAGTTTGCTGCTGATGCCACACACAAGTCACATTACTGTACTGCTCTTAAACAACTAAAATAGCTATAACTTCCTCAACTGCTACACTATAAACAAATAACCTTTACCCACAAAATTCTACACCAACCAGATAAAATCCCTGCTCTCAAAAATCTTATACAACCATACACCACTTCAAGAGCCCTCTGCTCCAGTGACAAACTGCTGTTAGAAACCACCAAAGCTAACAACTCAGCTGAGGAATCTCTCTTTTCTAATGTCATTCCTAAAATATGGAATACTGCCAACCTGTTTCTTCTAACTGTTCCATAGTACAATTTTAAAAGCTCCTAAAATCTCACTTAATAGACAACTGGCTTTGTTCTTGCAACCATCCTGGATAACTAAGTTTTGTATATGTAACCACATCTTGCATAGTGTATGCTATTGTACTTCATTCTTTTCTCCCATTTATATTGTAACTTGCCTTCCTCTTTATCTAAATGCATGTACCACATTATGTTATTGCAACCTCTGAAGTACTGTTTTGACTATTATTGTACTATTGATAATTTTGTACACTAAAAATTCCTTGCATTATTAACTTTATCAATGTGTTTGCTACTTATTACTGGAGCTTTTCTCCCTGGGCCTCCGTTGAAAAAGGACGTGTGTCCAGTCGAACTTTCCCGGTAAACAAAAATGAAATAAATTGATTACTATATAACATTCCAGGCCTTACACTAGACCGCAGATGTTTACTGTAACAGAAAATGCATATCTGCTATACAGTGAGGATTAAAACAAAAATTTACAGGTTGAAGGTGTCATCAACAGACTGATGAGCTCATCAGATCTAGTAAAGTGTTTCTAATCCTGTCATATTTGCGCTACTTGCTAAAAATTAAAGTAAAAATTTATAAATAGCCCACAAAAAACAATGACACCTAAAACAGAATAGGCCCCCTAAAAATAAATCCCAAAACTAAGCAAATTTTAAACTGATTATCACTTAGCAGAAATGGAAAAGTCATGCCTCCAAGCAGCATAAACATTTTCTAAGCACTTTCTGAAAAAACAAGTTAAGAAGCGGAAGTCAGACAAATGCAAACTTAATGTGAAAAGTAAATGCCATTGGGTAGACACACACATGCTGTTCAGTAAAAAGTCTCTGCAATAACAGACAATGTATTCACTGTCGTTACATCAATACTACAATACATTACAATCTAGCTAAATAACATTAAAAAAGGTATTTCCCATTCACTGCAACATAAAAAAGTAACGTCACACAAAGTACACAAAAACAACATCTTAAAAACAACACTGCTCATCTAAATCAACCACCCTAGAAAATATTTTTTTCCTTATTAAAACTAAAAAAGTTACAATAAAAAAATAAACAATTAACCACTAGCTACAACTAGCCAATCCTAACTCATCATTAATTGCAAAATGGATCCAGTTCTACTGACACTAAAAAATAAAATATAACTAGCTATAAAATTAAAAACTCCTACATAACTCTAAGTTCAATGCATAAAAAATAAACTGTCACTCAAAAAAATACAATTAAAATTTACCTCATATTTTCAGTTCAAAGCCATTGATGAGACACTATACAAACAAACCTGCATGAACTACCAAAAGCCATTTTCAGTAGAAACGTAGGCATTAATAGTACAGTACAGTATTCCACATACCACACATCCAGGGACTTCATACATGTATAAGTGTGTGTGCTCGCACGTGTGTGTGTGTGTGTATATACAGACAGATAGATATACAGATGTATAAAACTACAACAAAGAAAAGCTAATTGCTGCTTAGTATTAGTATAAAAGGCTGCTGCATGCAAAAAGGAAATACATGAGTTGTTTTTCTAGTTGGACATTTATCATGGGTCAGTGTAAGGGCTCTAGTTAAATATCTGTTATCCCTAAAGTTGGATGGTTCAGTTGGGGCTTACTGTGGATGAAGCCTGAAGTATGCTGAAGTGAAGAATTTTGGTGCAACACTGACAGAAAGGTATAGCTGTGGTCTGCAGCCATGAGTTTCCTTTTACAATCTACTGCTGGAAAAGCTGTGTGGACTCAGCTTGTATGGTGTACCTAATTCTGTGGACTGTTAATGTTACAGCAAGGTACTTTTGTTTGTTTTAATTGTAATTTTTTTTGCTTCTCGCTGCCTGCTGATGACTCTCAATTTAAAATCTGAATCAGAAGTGCTTACTGTTTGTTGATAGTGGTATTTTTGGCTCCCTACTGAAATGTTGGCAGTCAAAGTGCTGAGTGCCAACAAGCTGAAAGAAAAGACTGAAAACCTGGAGAAGAGCGAATCTCAAAAATCATTCTTTTGCTTTAAATTTCTTTTGGTACGGAGCAAGTCCCCTACATCCCCAAACATATATACCAGTTCCTACACTGCTATACTTTGGAGAAAATGGAATATTCCAAGAAATGTCATTCTCAGACTTAGTATGTGTAGGTCCAATCATTCGGTCATTCAATCTCTGTATTTCAGGACAAGCTCTAGTGGGTCCCAGCATTTCAAATGGCGACCAGTGTTTTCTCCTCTCAGCACCTCCAGTTCTTGCATCAATGCTGGGTCTGACATGTGCTTAGCATAGCTCTCAACTGTCCAGATTTTCACATCATTTTTGGTCTCTTCCTCACAAAATGTGTGGTTTTCTGGCAAATCACTTCTGATTGAAGTACCTAAATAATGACATACACTTGAGTCTCAGGCTTCATATCCTTCAGAAAATGCATGCCAACACAAATCCTATTATTCTAGCAAACCTGGAGGAGAAATCTAGTTTAGTGTTTTGCAAAAGTATGCACAGAGAATACTTGTAGAGTCCAACTGTTTCCAAAAATCCATAGATGATCCCAAGGCCCTGGTAGAATTAGCTTTGACCCTGCTTGGAATGGTTTTGTTGTGGTGGGAATAACAAAAGTTAATACCCTGAGATAACCATTTGGGAATAGTCTGCTTGGACACTGGTTGTCCCTTATTCATATCTTCACAATAAATGAACTGATCAGAAGATCCTCACAAGAAGAAACTGCAGCCAAAACATTCCTCGTACTTTCACAATTAGTCAATATAAACTTTAACATATGATTCTGACAATTCAGAATTCTAAAAATCAAAGCTGCAGAAGCATACACTTTTCCCCAAAACTTAGTAGCTTTACCTTCCTTGTTGTAAGGAGGAGGATTAGAATTAAAATGCTTGGCAACAGCTCCAGTTACTGGGTCAGGTCTGGGATTAACGTATGCAATCTTGAAATACTGAAGAACTTTGCACATTCTATCTGCTTTCTTAGGGGCAGCAGGTTGGCTGTCAGGGAAACCAGAGGCTGTAACAAACACAATCTCAAATGCTGACAGCACCAGGGGATGGATGAGGGTTCAGGAAATTCTAGTTGTAGCAAATCATATTTGCTAAGGGAATAAAAATCCTCAGTGTTTTTTCCACTGAAAACAATGGTTCATTCTGGAAATAATCTCAAAGAAAGAGAATTCCTCACAGGGACTTTCAGATACCACACTTTCCTCACAATCTGAATCAGAAACCTGAAAAGAAGAGACCGTATCTGTCCCTTCATATTTTCCAACAGATTGCAATTCTCAAACCTCTTCAGAGTAAGATGAACAACCTTACAAGAAGGGTCAATATCCTGCACAGGACCCTGACTCAAGCCCAATAAATTACTCCTGGCCAGAGTAACTGACACGGGAGAAGCTAAATGTCTAGTTTTAGTTAGAGATTACCAGCAACAGCTTCCCAGGGATGGGCACAACATTTTGGTTAAGCAGGGTCACACTCCCTGTCCTTCTCCCAAGACCAGTCCCTTATTTTTGTTTTGTATCTGAAGAAGCAGTAACCCCATGAAAGTGCTAATCCTTGGAATAAAAATAGAAGTTATGTTCTTACCATAACGTTCCATGTTAGTTGTCTTCTTCTCGCCTTCTTTCTTGCTGGATGGGTTCGGAGCCGACCTCGGCTCCGACTCGGCCACTCTAAAAGCTCGAGAGTTGGTTCCACCGGCTCGAGGCCCCCCTTATATCCCACAATGCTAGGCGGTATTACCTCAGATCTCGTTTGTAAGCTGTGCCCAGCCAAAAATAACTCCAGAACCACTGGAAAAGAACCCACCTCTATAAAGGGAAGGGAAGAAGGTGACCTGAAAACCTGAAGAAGGAATATATGCACAGGATAGCATATACCTATGTACAATAGAGGTGGTAGAAAGAGAGGTCACAATCAAACTCCTCTAGGTCTGTCCAGGCTAGGGGGAAGGAGGGTGGGACGCAAGAAAGAAGGCGAGAAGAAGACAACTAACATGGAACGTTATGGTAAGAACATAACTTCTATATGTTAAGTTGTCAATCTCGCCTTCATTCTTGCTGGATGGGACCGCGTCCCTAGCACCTTGTCCCGGGTGGCCTAACGGAACAGACTCTTGAGAACAGTGGAACCAAAGTTAGCTCTATGTCTAGAAGCTAAATCCAACTTGTAATGAGAAATGAAAGTGTGAGGAGTAGCCCAAGTAGCCGCTGCACAAATGGTGTCAATAGGCAGCCTGTCTTGGAAGGCTATAGAAGTAGCCAAGGCTCTGGTGGAGTGAGCCTTAGGTTTGTTAGGCAGCTTTAGGTGTCTAATTTCATAAACAAGGGAAATCAGAGATGTTAGCCATCTGGATAGTGATACCTTGGAAACAGAAAGTCCCTTTCTGCCTTCCGCATAAGAGACAAACAACTGGTCAGTTTTTCTGAATTGTTTGGTCCTATCCAAATAGTACCTTAACTGACGATGAACATCTAGTCAATGCAATTTTTGTTCAGACCTGTTAGAATATTCTGGAAAAAACACAGGGAGATCAATGCTTTGATTTAGGTTAGACGCAGAGGCTACTTTGGGTAAAAAAGACGGGTTGGTTCGTAAGGATACCCTGTCTTTATGGAACAACAGATATGGTGGTCGACAGCTGAGTGCATGTAGTTCTGAAACCCTTCTAGCTGAAGTAACAGCTACCAGAAAGAGAGTCTTCCATGATAGCAATTTTAATGAACAGGAAGCTGCAAGTTCGAAAGGGGGAAGAATCAAAGAAGTGAGAACTAAATTAAGGTCCCAAGAAGGAGGAGGATTTCTTATAGGAGGTCTGAGTAGAAAAACTCCCTTCAAAAAGGCTTTGCAAAGCTTGTGAGACATGATGGCAGAATCTGAAATGCCCACATGAAAGTTAGATATAGCTGCCAATTGGACTTTTGAGAGGAGAAGGAGATGAACCTGCATGAAAGAGTTCAGCTAGAAAATCAAGAACTATTTGGATGGGAGCAGTGAAAGGATCTAAGTCCCTTCCTTGAGCCCAATAGGCAAAACGTTTCCATTTACTAAGATAAATCTTTCGAGTAGAAGATTTATGGGAAGCTATTAAAATATCTCGAACAGTGTGAGATATTTGAGGAAGCCTGGCTAAGGTAGGAACTGGAGGAACCAAGCAGTGAGGTTCAGTGATGTTAGGGAGCGATGAAACTGACCCGACTGATGGATCAAAAGATCTGGAACTAGGTCCAGATGCCAGGGTTGCTCCAACAGAAATTGATGTAGAAAGGGGAACCAAACCTGTCGAGGCCAGTAAGGAGCAATGAGGATCAATGATGCCTTCTGAGCGATAGCTTTCTGTATCACTTGAGAGATTAGTGGGAAAGGAGGAAATGCATACAGAAGTCCCCGGGGCCAAACTTGGACTAGAGAGTCTCTGCTGGGCTGGCCTGGTAACGGGAATAGGGTGAAATAATCTCTGCACTTGCTGTTTTGGGGAGTAGCGAAAAGGTCGCAGCAAGGCTGACCCCCACTTGAGAAAAATTTTCTCCACAATAGAATCTTTCAGAGACCACTCGTGAGGCATGAGGATAGCTCTGCTCAACTTGTCCGCGATTAGATTGGACTTCCTGGGGATGTGCGTTGCTATCAGAAACCGCTGAGAAGAAATCGCCCATTGCCACAGTCTGAGAGCTTCTCGACATAGGGGATAGGACCTGGTTCCACCTTGTTTGTTGATATACCACACTACAGACATATTGTCCGTCTGGATTGCTATCGTTCCCAAGGGAAGAGAGTCTTGAAGGGCTTGCAACGCTAAAAGCACTGCTCTCATCTCTAGAACATTGATATGCAAGTGGCATTCGTCTGGTTGCCATATGCCCTGGACAGTCCTGCCCTGATAATGCCCCCCCCCACCCGATCAGGGAGGCGTCCGTTGTCAGAGTAGCAACCGGAGGGGAAGGAACAAAGGGTCTTCCCAGGGAGAGCTGAGGGGAAGACATCCACCAAAGAAGATGATTCTTGCATGCTTGCGTAATCATAATGGTGTGAGACATCGAAAGTTGCTGGTATGACCATTGTGTGAAGAGCAGCCATTGAAGGATTCTCATGTGGAACCTGGCTAATAGAAGTAGAGGGATAGCAGCCGCCATAATCCCTAGTACTTTCAGAACTAACCTGGCTTTGACTCTGTTGCTGTGGAAAAGAAGAGAGACCATTTTGTGTATGTCTGCTATTCTTTGATCTGTTAGTCTCGCAGACATGTTGACTGTGTCTAGATTTGCGCCTATGAAGGTAATAGCACGACAAGGCGACAAAACAGACTTTTCGCAATTTATTGAGATGCCTAAGTTTTGACAAATGCGAAAGGTGTAGTCTCTGGCCATTAACAGAAGATGCTTGGTAGGAGCTGTGAGGAGCCAGTCGTCCAAATATGGAAACACCTGGAATCCTTGGCGTCTCAGGTGAGAAGCTACCACTGCCATGCATTTGGTAAACACCCGGGGGGCAGTGGTGAGACCAAAGGGCAGGGCTCTGAATTGAAAGTGACTGGTTCCCAGCCGGAAGCGGAGAAATCTCCTGGAGCGTCTGTTCATTTTTATATGATAGTACGCATCCTGGAGGTCTATAGAGCACATCCAGTTTTCCTTTCCCAAAAGGGGAAGAATGGATTGTAGCGTGACCATCCGAAATCTTGTTTTCTTGACTGACTTGTTCAAGATGCTGAGATCCAAAATGGGTCTCCAGTCCCCTGTTTTCTTTGGAACCAAAAAGAATTTGGAGTAGATTCCGGATCCTTGCTGGTCTGCTGGTACTGGCTGAATGGCTCTTTTTGCAAGCAACTTTGAAATTTCCAACGCTGCTTGATCCCTTTGAGCGGGTGGAACATCTGGAAGGGATTTTTTTGATTGATTTGGAGTACGAAAGAACGGAATGGAATAGCCTTCGGAAATGATGGACTGTACCCACTTGTCTTGAGTTAGGGATCGCCAGGCTTCTGGGTAGAGTGGCAATCTTCCCCCGACTGCCTCCGAAGGTGGACAGTCGGGCAACACCTCAGGGATGCTGAAAGGGCTTATCGGAGAAGGTTTCTCGATTGCCCTGGTTCTGCGGACCCCCCCTGCCTCTAGGGCGACGTCTACCATTACTGTTCCCCCCTCTGCCTCTGGCGGAGAACTGACTCTGTGCGTCAGGCAAAGTCCCTTGAGATTGTTTGCGGAACCACATTTTTCCACTTTTCTGGCCTTTGGGGTAAGGCCTAGAAGGAGTAGAAAAACGGACTCCGACGGCAGAAAGAATCTTGCCATCCGTCTCGCACCTAGTCAAGGTTTCTTTCACTTGAGGACCAAAGAGAGATGATCCATCAAATGGGGAATTAGTGAAAGACGTTTTAAAGGGTCCAAAGTTGCATAGCCGCATCCAGGCATGCCGGCGTAAGGCCACACCTGTCCCTGCGGCTCTGCTCGCTCCATCAGCCGCATATGAAAGGAGGCGCATGGAGGAGTTAGCTATAGAATTCAGGGTAGCCAGCTGAGTGTTCATCTTGTCCTGAAAACCCGCAGCTGTAGGATCCTTCATGTCACTCGCTTCCTTGATCAAATCCCTTTGAAGACGAGTGAAATGGCATAAGTAGTTCAACGAACGCATAGCAAAGGTCGCTGACGAAAACATCCGCTTCCCGTACCTGTCCATGGACCTAGATTCCTTGTTAGGTGGATGGACAGGCACCGAAGGATCAGCTAGTTCCTTCTTAGTGGCAGCAGCTACCACCACAGCATCCACAGAAACTCCCTTGGTCAGAAACTGTTTATCTGCTGGTGCCGTGATAAATTTTGAAGGTCTCCTGGGGGTGGGGTCCACTGAATCAGGAGCCGTCCAAGCCTTTTTTGCTACCACCTGCATGAGGGGGTCAAAGGGGGGGGACACCCAGGAGGTGGAAGGGCGAGAGCCAAACGCCTCAAGATACACAGATTCATCCTCCGAAGGGCTAAGGGCTGGCCAACTTCCCCTCTGTTTCAGAATTTCTAGAATGTCTGCAAAGGAGACATCTTCAGAAGGGGAACGGGGGGAACCCTCGGAATCCTCTAAATCTGTGTCAGAGGTGACAGACTCAGGTGAGTCTATGTGTTTCCTCTTACACTTTCTCTTCCTAGGGGGCTCTTCTGCCAATTCAGGAGAGGCCTCGGAAGAGGATGAGATCCCCACAGGGGATTCTTGAGGAGCTGGCTCTCTGCGGTCTGGGATGAGGGAGTGAGTAGACATCACCTGAGGCACCGAAGAGGGAGGGGCGGACGGAGCCGACTGTGGAGTTGAACCAGGTTCCAACACACTCCGCATGACCTCGAACGCACCCCTGTCAGGCAGAGCCAGAGGCCCCCGCTCCGAAAAGCTGAGAACCTCCCTCGGCACCGACAGTGATGGCTCCGAGGCCAATGTCGGAGCCGAACTCACCAGCGCCGAAGCACCGAGAGGGAGAGCGGGGTCGGACAAGGGTCCGATGCCACTCACCCCCTCGGAGCCGACGAGGGAAGTCCAGCGCCGAGCTTCTTCTAAGGAAGAAATCGGAGCCGACGACGGAGCCGAAGACATTTGTATCGGCTCCGACGCTACCACAGTCTCGGTTCCGAAACGCCCCGGCTCCGAGCTCAAAGGAGTCGGAGGAGGAACATATTGAGGAACAGGGTCAAGCATCGACTGATGAGTCGGGCTCTGAAGCATTTGGGCCAGTGCCTCGGACTTAAGAAGTCGACTCACTACCCTCTGAAGGTCATGGTCCGACAGCCTCGATGACCTAGAGGAGTGAGATCTATGGCTCCGTTCAGACAGCAAGGGAGATGCTGGAGCCGAATGAACGGAGCCAAGGGACGGTGACCTAGACCTCTTTCTAGATGTCGGCTCCGATGGTCTGATCGGAGCCGACACAGGAATTTCCAATGCCTCGGCTCCAGCCGGAGCCAAGGAAACCACAGAAGCTGCAGTCTGAGACTCATCGGCTCCAGCCGGAGCCGATGTAGCAGGAGGTTTCGAAGCCTTAGGCCTCGACTCAGAAGCTGGAGTCAAGGACCTAGAAGCCTTAGAGGGTTTGCCCGAAGTAACAGTAAGGAAACCCTCAGGCTTAAGTAAACCTCTTAAAATAAGTTTATTTTTTCTTTCCTGCAGGACTCTGGGGCTGAAGCCATGGCATACAGCACAAGAGTCCTGCAGGTGTAAAGGTCCCAGGCAGTAAACACAAGAAGTGTGGCCGTCTGTCAGAGACATTTTCTGACAGCACGAGTCACACTTCTTGAAGCCTGAGACCTTTGAATCCTTGGACATTTTCAAGGAACCGAAAAGTGTAACCACCACACAAAAAACACAGACACACCGATTACACTATCAGAAAAGAGTTTAAACTAAGTTAAAACTAATGAAAAATAGCTAGTTTAGGTTTTATATATATATATATATATATATATATCCCTACAAAAAATCACATACACACCACTATTAGGGATGGAAGGGCCCGAAGGCCTAAGGAAAGAACTTATACGTTCTTGAGGGAAAAGTGGGTAGAAAGGATCAAAATCCACTAAACTAAGGGAATAATGAGAAAAACTAAGTTAAAAGGGGTTTAAATTAACTATTAGACTAATCTAATGAACTGACCTGAAGCCGGTAGAAAAACAACACCTCGATCGCTGTAGCGGCAAACGAGATCTGAGGTAATACCGCCTAGCATTGTGGGATATAAGGGGAGCCTCGAGCCGGTGGAACCAACTCTCGAGCTTTTAGAGTGGCCGAGTCTGAGCCGAGGTCGGCTCCGAACCCATCCAGCAAGAATGAAGGCGAGATTGACAACTTAACATCATTGTTTTGGATTAATTGTCTTTTGGCTGGCTATGTTGGTGTGCTCACATTTGTATCTACTCAATGTTTATTTTAGTGTGAGCATCTTTAGTAGCTGGTAGTGAGAACCTTTAGTAGCTGGTATCGCTTTATTAGTTTTGACTGCTGTTTCTCCACAGAAATATTAATTTCAAACAAAGTTTAATATCAAAAGTAAAAATGTGTGATCCTATTTAAAAATATATAATAGTCATGAGACAGTGAAGGAAAATACTTTTTGCTAGCTTAAAAGTACTTGTTTAAACTTATGTTTTGAAAGAAACAAGTTTAAAAGTAATGTGAAAGTCCCCCTGTCAAAGGACCTTATCTGCACAGCAATGAAAGACTGTTAGTTGCCTGTTGAGCCTCGAAAGCCTGCAGAGGAGCACTCTTCTTGGTGGCAAGAAAGGCCCAGTCCCATGAGACAAATCTTCCTTTTCTGTCATAGGTAAAGATGTGCTCATCACTTCCTGCAGGATCTGAAATCAAATTTCAATTAAACCTTCACCAGAATAGTTACCCCCCCCCAAGCATTCCAATATGAATGAGGTAATGCATTCTCCTGGTACTCAACCCTGTCTTTTTAGTCAGCTAAACTCGATCTGACTAACATTTTGAGTGTGCTGAAGGTGCTCTGAAGCTTTGGAAGTTGGCAAGCTGTTATAGCATATGCAGGATACAACCAGTATAGTTTAGGCTACTGCAGCAGTGATTAATATGAAGAATATAATTCCTTATGGAAATGAGGGGATGCCCTTCACTGCATCCCACTGCACTCCCCTATCCTACCCTACCCATTGCTGGATGCATGACATGGATGGGGCAGTATACTGAAAGAACTCCAAACTGCTGCTGATGGCTGCCTAATGACAAGTCCTCTTGTTCAAATACTGCCAAAGTGACAGGGAATGAATTGGTTTATAAACTGATAAGAGGGTCTGAGGTTTAACAGGCAGTAGAATAAAGAGGGAAAAACTGAGATGTTATGTGATCCTATCTCGCCTACATTCTGTACTGATGGGTTCGGCTCCGACTCGGCACGCTATACTATAGAGCGAAGTCTCTAATTGGCTGAGCTATTCTGCATCCCAGGATGCACCACTATTACTTCCCCAGATCTCGTTTGCTGCTTGATAGCAATAGACGTGGTCTCGACTTGGCTGGGCTAAGTACTATTTACTGACTAATTTTCTGTCAGAAATTTTCAAATTTTTCACCCAAAAGCTGTTTTAACAGCTACTTGTCGTTTCTAGTGTTTTTTTGTGGAAAGTTTGTGTGAATTTTGTTAGCGCTAGGTTCCCGCTTTATTTAGTAAGGGTTTCCTCGCGCTCTACTTCAAACTGTGTTATACCCTTGTGTTGCTTAATATTTGTGTAGTAATTATTTTTTTTAACGTCAAGGTCCCGTTTTAGTTAGAGGGGCCTTGCCCTCGCGCTCTGCCAGAGCTGTGTTATGGTTTCTGCCTGTGGGCCTATCCTGTTTAAATTAGAGGGATTTGGTACCTCTGTGGTAGTTTTTGTCAAGTCTGTTTTTGGTAGTGTGTCTTTGTAGAGATGTCGAAGGAGCATAGGCCTTCGGGTTTTAAAAAATGTACCAAGTGTGGGTACAAGATGTCAATCACGGATGACCACTTTCTATGTGTTTATTGCCTAGGTCCTAAATACCTTTAAGAGTCGTGTAGTGTATGCCACGCCTTTTCTTCTCGTGTCCTCCAAGAGAGGAAAAACAAATTGATATTGAAGGGGCTCATCACCCCTTCTTTTGAGGAGGCTTTATCTTCTTCCCCCTCCCGTTCCAGGAAGAAGTCGTCTTCGGCTCCGACCAGTCCGTCGGAGCCGACAGCAAAGAAATCAAGGCAGGCTTCTCCGTCGGCTCCACAGACTTCGGAGCCGAGGTCGGAACGGTCTGCCTCGATGCCTCCAGCCTCGACTCCTCTGTCTTTGGAGCCGAGCGCTCGAGCATCAAGAGGAGGGTCACCTTCTCCGGCTCCATTGGTTTCGGAGCCAAGAAAGGTCGCTCGCTCAGACTCTTCTACCTCGGCGCCGAAGTCCCCGTCGGCTCCGAGGGAAATTGCTGTGCTGGTGGAATCTCCCTCGGCGCCGATACTGCTTGAGACTATTCGGAGCCGGTCCCCCAGTCTTTCGGAACCGGCGAAGTCAACTCGGGCCCGATCGGTCTCTTCTCGATCTTCGAGGATGTCCGATTCGGATATAGACAGGGTGCTTCAAAGGCTGTTTCAGTCTCCAGTCTTCCAAAAGTTAGTCTCGGCTCCAGCCCAGTCGGCTCCGGAGCCGATTGTCCACCCTGTTGTCTTGGTTCCTCCTCCAACAGCCTCTGCACCGTTGGAGTCGGTGCTGGTGGAGCCGGTGGAGGTTTCTGGGTCGGCTCCGACCCTTACTCCAACCCTGACCTTCGGGTCGGAGTTCGGTACACGGACCTCCTCGGTCGGCCCCGGGGGTGACGCTTTGGGTCCGATGGTTTCGGTTCCGAGCCTCCCTCTCGGTGCGTCGGCTGCGGGAGTGCCGTCTACTGTTGTGGCCTCGGGGGTCGGACCTTCCCAGGACTCGGGGGGGGGGGGGGTCCGGCCTTCAGGGCCATGAGGAGTGCCTTTGGCCAAATCTTCCTTGGCTACCTCCACCATCTCTCCGGCACCTTCCCTTGGCACGGAGACTAGTTCCTTTGTTGGCCCCCTGTCTCAAGACAGTGGAGCCCTGGGGCCTGAGGTCACCCCCATTGGGGATTCCTCCCTTCCTGGGGGTCCTTCCGAGGCTTCTTCGGAAGAACCTCCCAGGAAGAGACAGTGCAAGAGGAAGCACGTTGACTCGCCTGATGAGTCTCTCACCTCGGACACCGACCTCAATGATGCGGAGGGGTCCCCCAAGTCGTCCTCGGATGATGTCTCCTTCGTGGACATCTTGGAAATCCTCAAGCAACGAGGCGACTGGCAGTCCAAACCCCCTTCCGCTGAGGAGTCGGTATTCGTCAAGGCCTTTGGGGCTCAGCCTTCCGCCTCCTGGGTGTCTCCGCCCTTCAATGAGCTCCTGGATTTGATCTCTCGAAGGGCGTGGGAGCACCCGGATTCTGTGGAACCGGTGCCAGCTCGCCCGAATAAATTTCTGTCAGCCTCCCCTGAAAAGGATTTCTTATCTAAAGGTGTGGCCGTAGATGCCCTGGTGGTGGCATCTGCTACCCAGCAAGATGTGGCAGAGGCTTCGACGTCCGTCCATCCTCCTAATAAAGAGTCCAGGAGTATGGATCGTGCGGAAGCGCACCCTTACTTCAGCAGCCTTTACTTTAAGGTCTCTGAATTATCTGACGCACTTCACCAGACTTCAGAGGGATCTGGTCAAGGAACTTTCAGATACCCTCTCTGGTAACCTACCTGAGCAGTTGGCCCAGACGGTTAGCTCTCAGTTGGTTACTCTATCATCTATATCCTACTCGTCCATGAGGCTCATTTCATATGTGGCCGAAGGGGCGAGTAGAGCGGCGGGTACAGGTGTTGCTCTACGGAGACAAGCCTGGCTCCGCCTGTGTCATTTTGCGGAGGCCTTCAAGTCTTCCTTTGCCGACGCTCCCTTTGATGGGTCCTCCTTGTTTGGACCCAAGGTAAAGGACACCTTGACCCGCTGTAAACAAGAGGGTAAGGCTTTGACTTCCGTAGGGGCACGGTTTTCCACTCCCTTCCGGCCTTATCCCAAGGCTAGAAGAGGGGGGAAGATGTGGTTCCGCAAATCTCAGAAGACTTACCCCTCACAGCAGGATGATCCCCCTTCTAGAGGCAGAGGAGGGGGAAATTTTTCAGGAAGATGCCGTCCCAGAGGCGGCAGAGGCCCCGGCAACACTGGAGACCGCGAGTCCTTTCGTGGCTCCTCAACCTTCCAGCATCCCTGAAGGATTGCCCGACTGCGCCGCTCCGGAGCCAGTCGGGGGTCATTTTTCGAGGCACCTAAAGGCCTGGGAGAATATCACTCAGGACCGATGGGTGCTCCGGATCATTGCCGGAGGTTACAACATCTCCTTTTCTCAGCCCCCCCCCCCCACCATCCCAGAAAATCCCGGACCCACCACCCAGTCAACGGGATCTCGCAGCCATCGAAATTTCAAAGCTGCTTCAAAAAGGAGTCATCCAACTGGTCCCCGAAGACCAGACCGGATTAGGGACTTACTCAAGATTCTTTTTGGTGTCAAAACAGACCGGGGACATGAGGCCCATCTTGGATCTCAGCAAACTCAACCGTTCTGTCAAGAAGTCCAAGTTCCGGATGGTCACCTTACAATCCATTCTCCCGCTGCTGGAGGAAGGTGTTTGGATGTGCTCCATAGATCTCAAGGACGCCTATTATCATATCCTGATAGATCAGGCTTCCAGGAGACACTTGCGCTTCAGCCTGGGAGACAGTCATTTCCAGTTCCGTGCACTGCCCTTTGGTCTCACCACAGCCCCCAGGGTGTTCACCAAATGTTTGGCGGTGGTGACTGCTCACCTGAGAAGTCTAGGATTCCAGGTGTTTCCATACCTAGACGACTGGCTCCTAACTGCCACTTCCAGGCGTCTACTCTTTCAGAACCTAGCAGCCACTATATCTCTAGGCAACTCCCTAGGAATCACCTTCAATTGGGAAAAGTCTGTGTTGCTGCCATCTCAGCGCATACGGTTTATCGGAGTAGAGATAGACTCAAAGCAAATGCGGGTCTATCTTCCTACAGAGAGGATAGAAATATTACAATCTCAAGTCCGAGCGTGGCTCCTCAAACGCCGAGCCCCAGCCAGGATGGTCCTACAACTGTTGGGTTCCATGTTGGCTACCGTTCTCCTAGTTCCCTTAGCAAGATTGCATATGAGGATTCTCCAGTGGCTCCTGTCAGTCCAGTGGTCTTATCAGGATCTCCCTCTCAGTCACCTTATTATGATCACGGAGACGTGCAAACAGGACCTCCGTTGATGGCTTCTTTCCTCCAACCTGGATCAGGGGCGAACCTTCGTTCCCCCTCCTCCAGTGGCTACTTTGACTATGGACGCCTCCCAGACGGGGTGGGGGGGACATTACCTGGGCAGGCCAGTCCAAGGCAAGTGGCACTCCGACGAGAGTTCCCTCCATATCAACATACTGGAAATGAGGGCGGTGCTTCTATCGCTACAAGCACTACACAGTTACCTCCCCCAGGGCATGATTGCCATTCAGTCCGACAACATGTCAGTAGTCTGGTACCTGAACAAGCAGGGAGGGACCAGGACCTACCCCCTTTGCAGAGAGGCCATGAAAGTATGGGACTGGGCGATTGCAACCAACCGTTTCTTGGTAGCGACACACATTCCGGGGAGATCCAATGTAATAGCCGACAGACTGAGCAGAACTATTCTCTCCCCGCACGAGTGGTCTCTGAACGACAGAGTGGCAACTCAGATTTTCAGAAGATGGGGAAATCCTTGTTGCGACCTCTTTGCAACTCCTTTCAACACGAAATGTCAACAGTTCTTCTCTCTCACCCCAGTTCCGGGGGAGATTCCCATGGATGCCCTAGTCCAAGCTTGGCCCACCGGCCTACTGTAAGCCTTTCCACCGGTTCCCCTTCTTCCCAGGGTGATCCAGAAGGCGATTCACTTGCAGAGCAAGATGATTTTAATTGCCCCATACTGGCCTCGTCAATTCTGGCTGCCCTTTCTTCGGAAATATGAACTGGACGGTCCATGGTTCCTGGACCAGATTCCACACCTCTTGATCCACCAGTCGGGACAGCTTCATCAGTCCCTTCACTCGTTGAGGTTAACAGCTTGGCTCCTCCACTTCCGATCATAGTCAGGAACCATGTTTTGGATTCGGAAGTCATACATATCTTGTCCTCGGCCCACAAGACTTCGACTAAAAAAATGTATAACAGCAAATGGAAGAGATTCGCTATTTGGGCCCAACTCCGGGGATTAGATCCCATTACTGCCCGGTGTCAGAAGTTTTGAAGTTTTTAGCTTCTTTATTCAATCAAGGTTCTTCGGTCTCTACCATCAAGGTTCAATTGGCAGCTATTTCTAATTTTCGTGAAAGTATAGACCCACCTTTAATGAGCAATAAGTTGTGTAAAGCCTTCATGAAAGGTGCTGAGCTGCTACGTCCTCCGATTTCTCATCCCGCTCCACCGTGGGATCTTAATTTCATATTAGGTGCTTTGACCTCTTCCCCCTTCGAACCAGCAGCAACTTGTGACTTGAAATTTCTTTCTTGGAAGACTGCTTTTTTGGTGGCAATTACATCAGCCAGAAGAGTTTCAGAACTTCAAGCCCTATGTGTCAAACCACCGTACCTGGTTTTTCACAAAGATAGAGTATCCCTCATGCCTAATCCATCCTTTGTTCCCAAAGTTTGTTCTAGTTTTTGTCTTCAACAGTCATTGGAACTCCCAGTTTTCTTCCCAAACTACTCAGACAGAGCGGAATACATCTTCCACTCATTGGATGTTCACAGGCAATTGCGTTTCTATTTAGATAGAACGCACCAAACACGGAAAACAGATCAGTTGTTTGTGTCCTTTTCGGACAATAAATTGGGCAAAGCCGTCACAAAGGTCACTATTGCCAAGTGGATCAGAGACTGTATCAGCCATACTTACCTTCTTTCTAATAGAGAGCTTACAACCACTGTGAAAGCTCATTCTACAAGGGCTATGGCTACTTCGACAGCCTTTCATTCCAAGCTTGCCATTAGTGACATTTGTGCTGCGGCTACCTGGTCTTCTCCTCACACCTTCATTTCTCATTACAAATTGGATGTGGCATCTCGGGGGCGAGCTTCCTTCGGTTCCACAGTTCTCAGGAGTGTTTTCCAGTGAGCCACCGAGGAATCAGGTGCTAGGGACGCTGTCCCATCAGTACAGAATGTAGGCTAGACAGGATCACATAACATCTTTTAGTTATGTACTTACCATAACTTTAGATGTTTGGGATCCATCTCGCCTACATTCATAATAACTCACCCTCCTTCCCCCTGCCTTGGAGATCAGAAGAGACCGGACAGTTCAGTTTAGCCGTTTCATCTTGAAACACCTGGCAATGTTATATCAACTGTCTATGTGTGTGTGTGCATGTGTGCGGACAAACAAGATCTGGGGAAGTAGTAGTGGTGCATCCTGGGATGCAGAATAGCTCAGCCAATTAGAGACTTCGCTCTATAGTATAGCGTGCAGAGTCGGAGCCAAGGATCAACTCCGAACCCATCAGTACAGAATGTAGGCGAGATGGATCCCAAACATCTAAAGTTATGGTAAGTACATAACTAAAAGATATAGTATATTATTTGCAGCTACAGCTAAACAGTCACTTTCTCTGAAAGTCGGCCGCCAACAGTTATAAATCACCAGTTTTGTGTAATTACCCATAAAAATGTTAACAGGCAACCAACCCCAAGCTTTTTGAAACTGAATAATTTCACTCTTTGCTAAAAGAAATTAGGCAATCCAGTTTGAAAATTAATACAGACACATGTTATTATGCAAAGGAAATAAAATAAAAAGGTGAACAAATAGATGGCTTTGAAATACAATACCATCTAGCTAGTTTTAGCACTAGTCAGATCACAGTAATCTAGCTATCTCTACACTTTGTAATCATTTAGCCCTTACACAAGATATACAGGCGGAATTTATGATGTGAACTCTTGTCTCTGGGTTGTCCCTTTTTCTTATCTGTCTTTATGAAGAGTTTCTCTGTTGCCAGGGTAGCCAAAAGTCCACTCCACACTTCAAGAAGAAAGCACTACTCTGTCTGCTGCACAAACTTCCATGAAGGAGGTCAGTGCACTTAAACTCTGGCAGGATATTTTGCAATAAGACAATCACTAGGAAATACACAGACGGCCCAGTCCCATTAGACAAATCATCCTTTTCTGTCGTAGGTAAAGATGTGCTCATCACTTCCTGCAGGAACTGACTTCAAATTTCAATTAAACCTTCACCAGAAAAGTTGCCCGCCCCCAAGCATTCTAAAAAAATCTAATATGAATGAGGTAATGCATTCACTAGTAAGAAATGTCTGAATAAGCCTTTTCCAATGTGAATGTTCTACATGTGTCAGAAAAAGTTTTATTTTAAAAGCATTCCTGCATTTCAGCATACACATGTCCTTCTCTTCCATGTTGCAGTATTCTAGTTGTGGGATTTCCTGCCCCCAGGCGACTTGTACGTCGGCTCCTATACAAAAGCTTCAGCTTGGCTGTTGCAGCATGCGTGGGATGTCAGATTAAGGCCATAAACCAGGGGCCTTAAATGTGACGTCTGCACGCACAATCCTCAGAACTTGAAGGCCAGCAGGTAGAGAAGAAGGCCCAGCAGGAGGAATGCCAGTGGGGACTGGTGTCTGACCTTGGTGTCCTTCAGTGGCAAAGACAGGTCCAAGTCTTAGCTGGGACTAAAGAAAGAAAGAATTGGGGGTAATGGTGGATGGGAAGGAATATTGAAACATGGAAGAGAAGGACATCTATGGTTATGGTAAGATTTTACACAACTATTCTATGTCCTTCTATTCCTATGGTGCAGTATTCTAGTTGTGGGAGAGTACCACAGCTTAAATGGATGAGAGGGTGGTGGATGCTGAAGAGGATTCTACAAAGCCCTGTAGGATTGCCCTGGCGAATCCTGCCAGTGCTCTGGAAACTTGGTCAAGTTTGTAATGTTTGGTGAAAGTGTGGATAGTGGATCACATGGCTGTTTCCATAATGGATGCAGTGTCCAGACCTTTTATGAAAGCCTTGGAGGTGGCCACAGCCCTATTGGAATGTGTCTTTACTCCCACTGGGGGGGGTTTACCATGGTGGGAGTAACAGAGACAGATAGTTTTCCTGATCCAGCATGCAATGGTTTGTTTGGCGACTGCCTTGTCCAGGGCTCTAGGGTGAAAGCAGATAAAGAGCTGCTTAGATTTCCTAATGGTTTTGGTTTTGTCCAGGTAGAATCTTAGTTGCCTGTGCACATTCAAGGAGTGCATTACCTCTCCCCTTCATTAGTGGGGGAGGGAAAGAAAATGGCTAGGTGGACAGATTGGTTTAGAGACAAGTCATTGACCACCTTGGGCATAAAGGAGGGATTAGTTCGCAGGGTGACTCTGTCTTTGTGGAACGTAGTGTTGGGAAGGCAGGACATTAGGGCCTGCAACTCTGACACCCTTCTGGTTGAAGTGATAGCCACTAGAAGGACAGTTTTCTATGTACACATCTGTAGGGAGGAAGTCCCAGCCGGTTTGAAAGGGTGTTGGGTTAGTTTTTCCAGGATAAGTTAAGGTCCCAGGGTGGAGGGATAAGTTTAATTGGTGGTCTCATGTGCAAGACCCCTTTATGGAAGAGCTTTACGTCAAGCCTGGCTAGCAAAGGGGGATTCACTGAAGAGTAGGAAAGTCCGCTTTTAAGTAATTGACACACATAAGGAAGAACAGGGGGGGCATCTGCAGAGCAAGGGTCCCTTTCCCTTGTCTAGACACCACTTTGTAAATCTTTCCCACTTAGCTAGGTAAAATTTTCTGGTGGTAGGTTTCCTTGCCTCACTAAGGACTGAAAGCACATCCTCTGAGTAGGGGTGTCTGGAGGGGATCAAAAGTTTATCACTCACAGAGTCAAGGATAACAAGTGTGGGTGAAGGAGAGTTTCTTTGCCTTTTGTCAGTAGGTCCACCTTGTAGGGTAACTTGTAGTGATTGCCCTTGGCCAGATTGAGAAGTAGGGGGAACCAGTGCTGCCTTGGCCAGTAGGGAGTCACTAACAAGATTTTTGGTTTGTCCTTCTGGATTTTCAGGAGGACTTTCTGAATCACTGGAAAGGGGGGAAGGCATAAAGAAACTTCCCCTCCCAAGAGATGTTGAAAGCGTCCACTCTCCATGCTAGAGGGAAGTAGGTCTTTGAACAGCAGGTCTGCAGCTGCCTTTTCTGGGGGAGGCAAACAGGTCTATTTGTCGAGTACCCCACTGGTGGACTATGTCTAGGAAGACCTCCTTGTCCAGCATCCATCTGTGCTGTGAAGAGGAAGTCCTGCTTAGAAGATCTGCTTGCTTGTTGTACTGCGACGGGCTGTAGGTCGCCCTGCAGGATCAAGTTGTGGCGAGAGGCTAGGTCCTGTATCAGCAGGGTCAGCCTGCACAGCTGGTAGGCCTTTATTCCTCCCTGTTTGTTGAGGTACAACATAATCGTGGTGTTGGTCACTATCAGGAGCACACCTGGTACAAGAAGGGGAATAAAGGTCTTTAGAGCTAGGAAGACTGCTGTCATTTCCCTGATACTGATGTGCTTGGTCTGTAGAGAAGGGTGCTATTTTTCTTGGACCCTGTAGGACTTCAGTGTTGCCTCCCAACCTGAAGCATCTGCATGCTTTGTTTGGGTTGGGGTGGGGGGCTGCAGTGGAAGTCCTGGGTTTAGTTGGACTTGCTGGATCCACCAGTTGATTTCTGTCTTTAGACAGGGAAGGAGGGGAATAACCAGTTCTAAGTGATGAAGGTGTTGGGACCAAATATTTTGAGGTACCACTGTAGCTTGCGCATGTGCATTCTGGACAGTGGTAGCACGGGGATGGTTGCTGCCATTAAGCCCAAGAGACAAAGAAATTACCTTGCCGTCACCTTCTGGAAGTGAAGGATTTCCCAGAAGTGGGAAGTCAGGGACAGAACCTTGTCCTGTGGGAGAAAGGTCTTCATTATGTCCGTTCTGATTCTGCAGCCTAGGAAAATCTTGTTGTGGCCTGGGTTCAAGGAGGACTTTGGGAGGTTGATGGTAAACCCTAGATTTTGCAGAAGGGACATGGTGAAGTGCAGATGCGTTGAGAGGGTATCTTTGGACTCTGTTAGAATTAGAATGTCATCCAGACAGAAGTAAATATGGATTCCCTGAGTTCTGCAGAAGGCAATGGCTGGGGCTGGGCACTTTGTAAAGACTTGGGGGGAGGGGGATAAACCAAAGGGCAAGGCAGTAAACTGGAAATGAGAGGAAAGTCCAGAGAAATGCAGGAATTGTCTGTGGGAAGTCCTGATGCAAATGTGCAGGTAGGCTTCTTTTAGGTCCAGGGTGGCCATAAAAGCCTTGGCTGGAATAAGAGGCAGCAGAGTGGGGAGTGACAGCATTTTGAAGGAGGGTACCTGAAGGTGTAGATTTAGAAAGGAGAGGTCTAAGATGGGTCTCCAGGGGCCATTGTTTTTGGGGACTAGGAAGAGATGAGAGTAGAATCCCTTTCCTTCCTGTCCTGAGGGGACAGGTTCTATGGTGCCTAGCTTTAGCAGGTCTGACAAAACTTGTGGTAGGAGATGAATTTGTTTTTTGGGGGAAAAGGTATACCTTTCCTGGGTGGTTTTATTTCCAGGATAGGAAGTACCCTTTTTGGATAATGGATAGGACCCATTGGTCTGTGGTGATGGATTGCCAGAAGGGGAGACAGTGGGGAAGGCGTGCAGAGAGTGGTAGGTGGGCAAGGTAGTCACGCATTATTGGGACCTCCTCTGTCCTGTAAGGGATGTCTGGGCTGAGGAGAAGCTATGGTAGGTCTGGACATGGTAGGTCTTCTTGCCCCTCTTCTAGATCTGGAAGAGAAAGTGGCTGTCTGAGGAAGGTTAAGCCTTACAAAAGTGGTTTTAGCAGGGTAGTAATACTTGGGAACGGGGGATACCAGCAGATGTTTGACGTCCTGTAATTCTTTACTTTTTTCCTGAAGATTCTTAAAAAGGTGCACATTGTTTCCCAAAAAAGGAAATTGTGATCCGGGGGGCATCCAAGATTTTGGACTTGAAGTCTTCTGGTAGATTCTGTAGTCCCAGCCTGGAGTATCTCTTGAGAACAGAAGCAGATGCTGCAGAGCGGGCAGATGCTTCTGCAGCATAAAAGCAGCATCTGATGGAGTGCCTGGCTACTTGCTGAGCCAAGAACAGTTGGGAGGCAATGTCAGCCTTAATGGGACTGTCAGGAATAGAAGCCAGCATGGAGGAGGCTTGAGACACCAAGTCCAGTGCATACTTAGTCATGTGGGTCTGATAATTTATGGCTCTGAAAGCCAGAGTGGAGGATGTGTACACCTTCTTTCCCATCCTATATATACATTTGCTATCTTTATCTGTGGGTAGGAGGGTGGTGGAAGGCAGCAGTCTAGACTGTTTATCAGGAGCTGTGGCAATAACAGCTGGGTCCACCAAGGGTGGTTTAACTAGGAATTTGTGTTCCTCTGGTGCTTTACAGAAGCAGTCAGGGCGCTTAGGGGATGGAGGCTGGGAGTCTGGGGCCTTAGAAGCTGAATTAAAAGCATCCAAGTAAGCAGGTAGCACTGGAGGGACAGCTGAAGGAGAGGGTGATTCTACTTGAAGCAGCTCAAAGTACCTCTTTTGTGTGTCAGTCATTTGGGAAGTATCCCATTTGAAGTAATCTTTCCTCTTGGTGATGGTCTCACCAAAGGTAATATCCTCAGGGGGAGAATCCCCTTCCAGAGATTCCTCATCAGGAGAATAATACTCCTGGGGAGAAGCAATCTGAAATGTATATGAAATAGAGTCCTCTGAGGAAGAAAAGGAAGTATCATGCTCTTCCTCCCTAACTTGAGAGGTCATGGGTGGGAGAGAAGAGGCAGATGCAGGCCTAGGGCTCAGTAAAGGCAGAGTAGTGTGGGCTGAGGCTGAAGGCCTATGGGCCATAAAGGTCTGCATGAGAGAGGAAGTGAAAGCCTGCCAATCTGGTATGGCTTCTGGAGAGGAGGAGGTATGCTTGGTTTTTTTTGCTTCTTTTTGGCCAGGGTGGAGGTAGGAACTGGCCTGGCATCAGGTTTTGAAGTCAACATTTCCGAAGTCTGGATCCCAGTCAGAGCTACCACAGAAACTGGTTCCCCCTTGACATCGACGGTAGTCGGTGTCTGAGCAAGCTTTGAGGATGTGCCGGTCGTCGGCTGTGCAATGGCTTCCTCAAAGGACGTCACTGAAGTCGATAGATCTGCCGAGCACTTCTCACCTCCTAGATCGGCAATTGGCGGAGCATCGGGAAGCGAAGCGGTAGGCGAGGAAGGCCTACGAATCTTGGCCTTCTTTCGTGGAGGATTGGATGCGGCCTCTGATGCAGGATCCATTCTAACGTTTTCTAGATAGAGGTTTAAAGCAGGCAGACGGCTGCGTAGGGTCTTCGGCACAAATGACTGACAAATTGAGCAAAAGGAATGGTCGTATTCCCAGCCTAAGCAAAAACACACCTATCATGGGTGTCCTTATGTGGTATCTGGCGCCTGCACTGGCACTTTCCCTTTTTCCCTGACATCAGCTAAAGGCTACAACAACTAAGCCTAAGCAATAACAATCGACAAAACAAGAAAAAATAGAAACCCAACGGGTTACTTAGCTTTACTGATGCGACGTCTGTGAAGGAGCGATCGTACGATGCATAGGTCATCTGCGGCTGAAATGTTCTGAGGATTGTGCATGCAGACGTCACATTTAAGGCCCCTCATTTATGGCCTTATGTCTGACATCCCACGCATGCTGCAACAGTCAAGCTGAAGTTTTTGTATAGGAGCCGAAGTACCAGTCACCTGAAGGCAGGAAATCCCACTACTAGAATACTGCAACATAGGAATAGAAGGACATCAGTTTTGTATAGCTAGTCACATTTCACATCTCTGCTTGAAAACAACTTGTGTAGCTTTTATATTTTACCTGTCTACTGCATCTTTAGCATTAAAAAAAAATCACAGGTTTTATACAGCTTTTTAAAATTCTCATCCTTCCTGGGGAAAAACAACTTCCAAGTTTTGCAAAGCTTTTCATAGTTAGAAAATAGTAGGAACATATATGAGGGAGATGAGCACACCTGGC